>NW_020455540.1:439766-456308 GCF_003342845.1 Nothoprocta perdicaria
CTGCGCTGCGAGCTCGCGCTCGGCAGCCACGGCCTCACGCGCAGCGGCCCATGTGGCAGGGCCGGGCAGGGGTGTCTGTGTGGACGCTGTGTCCGCCCGCGCCTTCCTGATGCCTGTCCCCCTGGTCAGCATGGAGGCACCTGCGCTCAGACACTCCGTGTTACCTGCCCAAGAGCTGCCGTCAGCTGCTGCGCCCAGCGCTGCCCCTGCCAGGGGAAGGAGCCTCCCGCCCACGTGTTCGAGCTCAACCTTCTCGGTCTTAAATGGGTCAGAACTGCTGTCTCTCTTTCCTCTGCGTCTGATCGCAGTAAATCACTGAGTGCAAGGGATCTAAGGTAGCAGCGGCCTCAATGTTTTATGTGCTTTCCCTGTTTCGTCCTATATTTAGGAGTGTTGCGTGTTTATGGTCGGGAGGCTGCGTGTGTCGGATCCCAGCCCGCAGTGCCCTTTTCTAGCAGGCGTGCAGAGCTGCTGCACGGCTGCCCACCAGCGGCAGAGGCGGAGGAACGTGGCACATCTCCGCTTCGGGCCAGCAAATAACCCTTTGGGGCTCTTGCTCACAGAACTCTGAAGTCAATGTATGAAGAGTGCCATCCTGAAACTATTACTGTGTGAAGAAATATGAAATACTCTGTTTAAATTGAAAACTAATGTGAATAAGCAGGAAAATATTAATAAGTAATATTATGCAACTAAGTACAATCTCTTGAGCCCTTGGGAGCATTAACAGCACGTTGCCAGCACGTAGCTCGCACGCCGTTGGAAGTTAAAAATGCTGTTTTGGGCAGGAAGCAGACAGTGGTTCCCACGTATCTGGGTAGGCGACAGTGCTTCGCTCTGCGGCGCCCCGTTAGACACAGTCTCCAGGTTCACCCCGGCCTGTGGTCCGAACAGGATCCCGGCTGCGCGGGGCGGCAGCGGCTCCGCGCGGTGCGCAGCGGCTGCCCCGGCCCCGCCATGAACGGGCCCCGCACACCCTGTGCGTCCGGGCCGGGAAGGCACCGTGCAGCCCCCGTGTCCTTCCCACTGGCACGTGGGCTCCTGTGGAGCAAACTCGGCGCTTCCCATCAGGGGAGGGGAGGGGAGGGGAGGAGAGGAGAGGAGAGGAGAGGGGCCACCAGGCGTTGAACCGAGCGCTCCTGGGACCTGCGTCCCCTGAACGGGCGGCCCTTGCTGCCTGCTCCTTCCCGCGTTGGCGCTCTCCGAGCCGCGCTATCTTCCGCAGGCTGCGGGGAGAGCCGAGTGGTGCTGGAGCGGGGAGCAGTCGCGGGCAGCCCTTGCCGTGGACGAGCACCGTGCGTGGAAGGGGCCGGAGCAGCCGGCTGCGCTGCGCTGCTCTCGCCCGCTGCTTGTCGCAGCCCTTGCAGTGCTGCAGAGGGAGCAGCCCCTTATTGCATGGGAAACTTCCTCCTGCGCGGAGTGTCTCTGGTTTAAATACCACCTGATATCCTTTCTGGCCTGCTAATGTAGGGTTGGCTCGGCTGAGGCCGTTGGAAGCCTGGCCTTGCCGGCAGGCGGCACCAACAGGTCCAGGCTATGCAGCGGGAGGCCAGCAAGCTGCTTGTGAGAGAAGGCCTAGCCCGGGGTGGCCATGGGGCTGCGGGCCCCCCGAGCCGCAGCAAGTCCTYGTGCAGTGAATAAGCGGAGTGGAGGGAGGCAGGGCCACTGCTCAGGGCCTTCAGCCACCCTTGCGTTAGCTCCTTGCCCCCACTGCAGAGCTGGGACGGGAGCCGCTCGGGAGGCCGCGGTGCCTCGGCAGCCGGGCACGGGGGAGCAGAGGCCTCGGAGGCCCCTGGTGCTCCCGAAGGCGGGAGTTGCTCCGCTCGCACGGCGCTGCGCTCACCACTGCCCCGCTGCTCGAGCCGCGCGGACCCGGCACGGAGCAGGTCCGCGGGGGCTGCGCGCCGCGATGCCTGCCCCGCTTCCGGAGGGAGCCCGCGTGCGCCCAGAGCCTGCTAATAACCGTTTTGTTACACGACAACTGCAGATCTGTTGAGGAATTTACCACGAAATGTGGTTGAGTAATAGGTGTTTTCCTTGGCCCCAAGAATAGGAAAGTATTGTCTGCCAAATGCTTAAAGTGCTGTGCATTCTTCTCCTGAATTTAGTTTTAAAGAAATGAGTGATTCGGCATAAAGAGACAGGTTAAGGTATAAATTATCCCCAATAGCTCTTATTTTAACGTTAAGAACTGCAGTTTTTCCAACAGCTCTGCTCTGACTTTCCGCAGCYCTTCCAGGCCGCTGGCGCTGGATGCTGTGAGCGCCCTAGTGCCGGCTGTGCCAGCGGAGCCGGAGCCGTGCGCTCCCCTCTGACGGCCACCCTGTCCTGCGGGTGCGCGCGCCGCTGCCTTCAGCTGCAGCTGCTGAACCAGAAGCTTTTAAAAACTGAAGCAGAAGCTTTTAAAAACTGAGCTACTTATTTTGCTTGGCCTTACGTATTTGCAACCAACTTAGCTGTTAGAATTCGAGCCTGGTTCTAAGTAAGAGCTTTCTGAAAAGCTTAGCCGTTATTTATAGACTTCGAAACACCGGGAAGTTTGTGTAACTGCAATGCACAGAATTGGCTAATTACGTTTCGGGTGTTGGAGCCCATGTCCTGTGACGTGGGAAGCCCGTTGGCGAGCGCTGGGCGCTGCCGGGCACCGCCGCAACGCGGAGCCGTCGTGGGCCTGCGCGGCCGGGAGCAGCGCCCAAACCGTGCTCGGGGGCGCGTGCGACGCCTCGAGGGGCGCTTGTCGTGCGGCTCCTCGGGGTGTCAACAGTGTTTCTTTGTCTGACTCGTGAAAAAACTCAGGCAATTTGAGCACCTTTGTGCTTTTAAATATTCCATATTTTACTGTCTTCTGGCTAGAGCATAATCTAAATCAACCATATACATCCGTATGCAGTGTCATTTGAAACTGTGCATTTGGGGCAAGAACTGGGCTGTTAATTCTCCATTATGTTGAAATACTTTGAGTATAGAGATCTTCAAATGAACACAAGGATAGTAGGGAAAAAGCCTGGAGAGTTTTCCTGTGAGTTATTGAAAATTCACCCTGGAATCAACGAGCGCTGGTGTCTGTAATGGAATGTCGTCATAGTCAAAGGAAAATCCGGTGGAGTCCGTGCAGACGTCCCGCTGCAGACGCCGCTCCSTGGCACAGTGCGAGGGCGACCTGGCCTGGCACGGCTGCCACCGGCCCACTGGAACAGGCTGCCCAGAGAGGTTGTGGAGTCTGCTTCTGTGGAGATGTTTAAAACCCGCTTGGACACAGCGCTGTGCCACGTGCTCTGGGTGACCCTGCGTGAGCAGGGGGTTGCACTAGATGGCCTCTGAGGTCCCTTCCAACCTTAAGCATTCTAGGATTCTATGATTCTATGAGCCTGGTGCCGCTGGGAGCACCTCCGTGACAGTGCCGCCCTGGGCTGCCGTGCCCGTGGGGAGCCCTTTGGGAAAGGCACATGAGAGAGCGCGGAAACCTGTACGGCCAGAGCCCGGCAGCGCCTGTTCCCAGTGCAGAGCTGCCTGCGGGGGCGGTTTGCACTCGGAGATAAGCACTGCTGACCGCTTCTGAGGAGCTGGTTGGGGACAGTCCCTGGCACGGGGCTGGAGCTGCTTCCCCTGCAGCCTGGGGCGCCCGGGCGGCGCCGCCTCGCCAGGCCCCTCGCAGGGAACGCGCGGACCTGGGGCGCCCGGCACGTGGGGATGCCTGCCGCTGGCCAGGACGCACGGTGAACAAGAACAGAAAGCAAAGCTCTGAGGGCCTGGAGCCCCCACACCAACATTGCCTGTTAGCTGATGTCTTCGCTCCGTGCTTTCAAGTACATCTTCACAGCAGAGCGTGAAAACATTTGGTATTACTGCCAAATTACTGCCTGTTTACAAATATTTCTCCAAAATTACTGGCTGCACAGGACTTGAAGTTGAATTGCACAGGAAAGGAGATGATTTGAAGTGACTTTAAAGCACGGTTTCAGGTGGACATTTTAAATATATTCATCAAGCAGGTTGCTTGGTAAGCAGGAACACTGGCGTGCTGTGACTTCGGAGGCTGTGTCGGGAGCAAGCCTGGCCTTCAGGTCTGCTCTCGCAGGCGCCGCCTTTGCTCAGCCTGCGAGCCCCACTTTGCCGTGCAGCCGTGGAGCGGGACCCCGTGGAACCGGGTGCTGTGGGGCCGTGGAGCGGGATGGTGTGGGGCTGTGTAGTGGGGTGCTGTGGGGCTGGGGAGCGGGATGCTGTGGGGCAGTGTAGCAGGATGCTGCGGGGCCCGGGAGCGGGATGCTGTGSGGCTAGGAAGCGGGATGCCGCTCCACGTGGTGCTGGCTCCCCACCGTGCGCACCTTGGCTCAGCTGCAGCGCCGCGGGGCAGCCCGTGCGGGCGCCGCCGCCTGCGCGTCGCACACGGAGCTCGCCGGCAGCTTTTGCTGTTCCCAGGCCCATGCTGCGTCTCCTGCACCCTGCCCCTGCCAGCCGCCTCCCTGTCCTCCCTCTCCCAGCCGGAAATGTGGGAATGCCGTCAGCATCGCAGGCTTMCAAGCGGGAACAGTTTGGAGGCTATTGGAGAAACAGTGTTAACTCCCTGCTAAGATGGGAAGCTCCTGAGTTGTTTTGATGAATATTTGGGTTCTGCTGCTGCTTCCCACTAATAGGGTACCGTGCTAATAAGTGCTAATAAGTAATGGGAAGCACAGAGCATTGAGCAATTTGCAGAGCAGTATTTTTTTGAATTTTGAAAAAAAAAAATTGAAAAATCGGTATAGTGCCTTCATGTAAACTTCAGCGCTTACTCTGACTTTAATTCAGTTATAGTAGCAATAGCTGTATTTATGTTCCTCTAATAATGAATTCAGCATGATGTTCTGTTTGTTCTTACAGTCATTCTACCCCCCYGTGATATTTATTTTCCACATAGATAAAGCACCTAGTAAGATGCACACTCAAATACTGACTAGTGTTTGTCGATAACTGTTGCATAGCTGGGTTCTGAAATTTAAGTGTCAGAGAACCACAGCTGAGAGGATCTCTGAATCTCTCTGAATTAATAGATGGATGATCTGAGTTGCTGGTATTTATTCTTCCCTGCAGGAGCCCCAAGTGCTCCCTGTAGTGCTGGAGGGAGCCATGGAGCAGCTCCTGCTCTTCCATGCATTTCCTTTCATTTCGGCTGAAGTTATCCTGCCTCTGCAGGGGGATTTTCACGTAGTTGGRTCCTTTCGACCTGCTAATCTGTATTCCTTAAAAGACAGGTTTCAGTTCAGTGTGTTGCTTGAAGACACGCTGGTCTGCTCGAGGCTGAGCACTCCCGTGGCGCACTGTCGTGCTCGGAGCTGGGCACCCGGGCGCGCTGCGGGCACAGRCATCATTCCCATCGCGCAGGCTGTCGCCTCGCCCGCGTGCCGGACAAGCACAAGTGCTCCGAGGATCACCTGTTCCGGCCGAGCGGTTCCCCTGGGCGCGGGAGGCGGCGCCGGGGCCTCGCGGGCTCTGCCGGGYGGTGCCTGGGTGGGCACCCTTCGCCCCTCGGGGCGAGCGGGGAGCGCGGCCGCCGCACACGCGGCCCTGCTCGTGCCCTGCGCTCGCCGCGGCAGCAACGCGGGCAGCGGCACCTGCCGGGGCGCCCGGTGGGTCCAATGGGGTGGGGAAGCCGCACGTGGGGCGGGGTGGTGCCCGGCGCAGCCCAGCTCGGGGCTCCCGGGCCTGGCGTGCGGAGCTGCGGCTTTCGGGAGCATCGGCTCCTTCTCTGTGCTGCGGAGAGGCAGAGGGAGCTGAGGGCCGGCGAAGCAAGGCAGGAGGTAACGGGTCCAGGTGGCACCTGGYGCACCCGCTGTGCCCTGCAGCCTGGGTGGTACTTGGGGTACCTGCTGTGCCCCGCGGCCTGACAGGGTGGCCCCGGGTGGCAGCCGAGGTGGCACTCGGAGCTCGGCGGGACAGAGCCGAGGGGCCGGCACTGGGATGGCCGCAAGGGGCGGCTGGAGGCACTGCCGCCGGGCGAGGCCTGCGTGGCTGGCGGGACGTGCGCCCCCATCCCATCCCATCCCAGGCCGTTCCTGGGGGCTGCYGGAGCTCGGGCGCCCCCCACCCGGGACCCACCTGGCCCCTCGTGCACGTGCAGGGGGTCCCGGCGGCGGCAGCAAGCGGCAGTGCTGAYGTTCGCATCGAACCGTCCCTGTCTGCCCTGCTGCAGCGCGTATCAATTTGAGCTGATTCGGGCAAATAGATTAGATGTCTTAGCAGTTTGTTATAATCGCTTTGTTTCAGGAAAAATACTTTGAATAGAAGTTGCTATTTTATCCACATTAAACAACAAATTTATATTGGGACTGCATGTGGCTGTGGAATTATGCTCCCATTAAATGTGACATCTTCTTTTGCAGTGACCCCTATGTGAAACTTTCTTTGTATGTAGCAGATGAGAACAGAGAACTCGCTCTGGTGCAGACAAAAACCATTAAAAAGGTAGGTGTACGGTTCAGTCTCACAGCTTTGGAGGCCCGGGGCTGCTGGGATGCGCCTCTGGGAAGCAGGGGACACCTGGTGCCTGGCGCRGACGTGCGGGAGCGCGTGCGTTGCATGCACGAGGGGCGGGCGGGGAGGCGGGCGGGAGAACCCCCGCGTGGGCAGCTTACCGTGACGTGTGGCATGTTGTGCGTCACGTGCAGCGCTCACCGCTCCGCTTCTCGGGGTTACGTTGTGAGGAAAGACGCTTCTGAAATGAGGGCCAAGAAACTGTATTTTAATTAGTGCTTGCTTGACTTTTAGCAAAAATGGTCAGTCTTCAAAACGATCCTGCTCAAAGTTTGATGTTTTCAAAATTGTTCCTCAATGCAGGCATTTAAAAGCGGGACCCAAATGGTGAAAGATAATGCCATAAGAAAAGCCCCAAAATGCACTGAAAATCCTTTCACTTGTAATTCGAAAGCTAAGCTTCCTTTAAAAAGAAATTTTGCAAAGTAGAACGGGGAGTACTGTTTTATTTGGAACACAAAATAGAAAGATCCTCTCTGAAAGTCGGAGCACCAGCTGTCATTTGTGTGCAAGTCGATGCCAGGTCCGGGGCCGTCAGGGACGCTCCGGGTGCTGAGAGACAAGCTGGCCGAGCAGCCCGTCCCCTGCGACRGGAGTGTGAACAGCGAGGAGCTGCCGAGCGGCCCCGCGCGGCTCGCACTCCGCGGGAAGGGGCCGCTCGCGGGCTGCACGGAGGGTCACACGCTCGCGGGCTGCACGGCCGCAGCGGCGCCTGGCTCGGGGCTGCCTCGTGGAAACGCGCACTTCTTCCCCTTCTTCGCCATACCCGCTTCAGAGGAGTTCTTCTTTTTTCCTTTTTTTTTTTTTTTTTTTTTTTTTTTTTGAATTCCTGGTGCTAAGGCTGTGATTTCATCTGTCAGTTCTTTAAAAGGTTATCCCATTCCCTCAAACTGACTGCTCTGGGCTCTTAAAGCTTCGCTTCTCCTTTGGTGGTGATAGCTCCTGTCTGCACACTGACTCCCGTCAGCTATTCGGCCTTTACTGTAATGTCAAGCATAATTTTCCATACCTAAATATGTTTTTTTTTTTCTCCCGTTTGAGCCTCATTACTTAGTAGCACCACTTCTTTCCTCGTTCCCTTTTTATTTATATGGTCGAAAAACCTCCTTCGTGCTTGTTTTGATATCCTGTGGAAGATCTAGCTCAGCTTGACTCTTGGCAGGTCTTTATCTCTGCGCTACTTGCCCTTTTTAGGCTGCAGCTCTTTTTGCTGATGGGTCTTTTTCGTTGTTGTTTCTCTGCGAGCATCCGCTATGAAGCAGTTATTCATCCATTTATTTCTGGAGTCTTTCTTCACACAAGCTTTTCTGCTTCGCCGGTGTTTCTCGCTGGCACTTTGGGAGCCGCTCTGCCCGCGCTGGGTGGCTGGAGACGGAGGAGCCGCTGCCTGGCTGCGGGTGCTTGTGCCGGGCTGCCTCGCGGACCGAGCGCTGCTGGGAAGGAGCAGTTTTGGGAAGGCAGCTTCCAGGYGCACGCGTTGTGGCAGTGCGGGCACGCGGCACCCTTGCTCGGCGGCGCCGAGGGAGCCTCGCGCCCAGGTTCCTGGCGCAGCAGCGCCCGTGTCCCGCTGCAGCTCCCGCTTGGGTCCCTTGAGTGTGCTGAACCACCGCGTGCTTTGTTCTGCCCATGTTTGATTCTGGTTAGTAAAGCAAAATTATGGTGCTCCTTGGACTTCTCAGAGGTTCGGAAAAATAAAGTACCTAAGCAAAGGAACCTTTTTTTTTTTTTTTTTAAATTTCCTTTTTCAATTCACATTATAAATCTGCCTTGATCTTTGTAGGCCTAAAATTGACCTTGTGGTTAAAATATGCATGAGTGTATATTTTTATAGTCTTGGTATAAATGAACATAGAGAATGAAATAATTTGGGGGTTGTTATTTCTATAGGTTCCTGGTGATTTGCCTTTTACTCATAGAACCATATTTATACTTGGCATCTATTCCAGGATCATCTGACTCAAATACTCTCCCACCCTGGGTTTGCTCAATAGAGAAGTTCTAAATCACGGTGACAGTAGTTTTATTTGGTGCGTTTGTTAGGACAAGCTTCTCTCTCCTCTAAGGACGTTTTTAACGATGTGCATGCCCGTTTTGGTGCCTGCAGACTGCCAAGCCCRAGGAGACTTTAACGTGTGAAAATGTTCATTTCTTTTTACAGACTCTGAATCCAAAATGGAATGAAGAATTTTACTTTAGAGTAAGTTTCCCTTTATATGCAATGAATCATTGTTGTAAAATGTACAATTAATCATACTATATTTCATATCATTGGGAAGAAGTTTATTTTCTTATTCCGCATTAGTATAGTTTTATAAAATATGCCCCTGTCTCAGTGTCAGTGCCCCTCAAGCCTCTGTCTGTAGCGACTGAAGAGTAAGTAGAGACAGTCAGGGGGTTAATAGAGAGATGGATTATTACACAACGTAGTGAGATTTTAGTGTAAGTTTTGATCAGTGCATTTGAACAATTAACAAGTCTTTGCACTGSAGCATGCGATTTTAGCAGAGCGTGTTTGCTGTGGTTCCCAACTGCTCATGTAATGTGAAAAAATAATAAMTGTTTGTTTGCAAACACTGTGAAATTTAACCTATTGTGGGAAAAAGAAAGAAGTATAAAGATAGAGGAAGAAGATGGAAAAAGTAATTTCTCATGACTTTTATCTTGCTTGACAAATAGAATAAAAGAAATAAAAGTATTTCTTTTTCTTGTAGTTAATTTTTACCTTTTAATATTTTAAAGTAAAAATTACAAAAGATCAGCTAAAACAACATAACAAAGTTTAAAGTAGTAGATGGACATTTTCTCAGGAAAAAAAAAGAATATTTAAGTATCTGAAAATGGAGAAAGATGGATTGAAATAGTAATTATCAGAAGAGGCAGAATAGATTTAGGACATAGAAGAGAATAGGTCAAAACCAACATTGTTCTKTAGTTTGTGGAAATGTTTTTCCAAGGGAGTTTCCAGGGAGTTAATAACCAGCCAGCTGCAGCTTTCACTAAGGGAGGTTAGGTAAAATTTCAGTAGTTTTAAAATTTAATCTTAAACAGCTGCTCGAGAACAGGCCTTGTCTTTGTGGTGTGTTGYGAGCAGTAGCTGCGACGGTTGTTTAGGGAGGGCAGCAGTTGACTATCCGGATTATATTTTTGTGGGAACTATTGAAATTGCTGTATTCTTGTTAATACACTGCTTTGGGGGTTTTAAATCAAGTTTTTAAGCGTGGACAGAGTAGCTTTTAAAGGTCCTGTGAGCAGTTAATATGAGTGTGAGTCAGTGAAATCCTTCTSACCCAGTTGAGTGCTGTGTTCTGGAGCACTCTGACCAGCACTGGAGGAGAGGGCAGGCAGCGGTGCCCGGGGGCTGCGCAGCAGGTGCGGGGACATGGGGTGGGCAGCGGTGCCCACGGCGCCACGCGGCGGGTGCAGCGACATGGGGCGGGCAGCGGTGCCCGGGGGCCGTGCGGCGGACGCGGGGAGTTGGGGCAGGCAGCGGTGCCCGGGGGCCGTGCGGCGGACGCGGGGAGTTGGGGCGGGCAGCAGTGCCCAGGGGCCGTGCGGCAGGCGCGGGGAGTTGGCGCAGGCAGCGGTGCCCGGGGGCTGCGCGGCGGACGCGGGGAGTTGGGGCGGGCAGCAGTGCCCAGGGGCCGCGCGGCGGGTGCGGGGACACGGGGTGGGCAGCGGTGCCCGCAGCCTCACGGGCCACCCTGCGGCACCGCAGTGCCCACCCGGGCAGGGTGCATCCTTGTGTGCAGGGCCCAGAGCCACGGGTGTTTCCAGAGAAGGGCAGAGCGGAGCTGTTAGGCTGGTCCTGCTCACACAGACACAGACCTGGCGTGCCCTCRTGCTTGCCGTGCTCTAGCCATGCACTGCCTAGCGCTTGTTGTGGTCATTGCAAAGTCGCTGAACCCAAAGTGACGTTTTCTTGCCTGGGTTTTTTGCAGGTGAACCCAACCAATCATCGCCTCCTCTTCGAAGTGTTTGATGAGAACAGACTGGTGAGTGCTGGCCTCGGTGTGCTGCAAATCAGGGGGCTCTGGGTAACGGGCGCCTCTTCAAGGTTTCTTGTGTGCCCGTCTGTAAGTCAGCGTGCTGGGGAATGGGGATGCCACACAACAGCACCAAACGCTACAGAGCTAGCACCAAAATACTGCCCTGCTGGGTAGTGCCGACAGGGACGGCCGTTGTTAAACCYGTGTCCTTGGCGGTGCCGCCTCCCCGGGCCCCTCGTGTACCGCCCACAGGCAGTGTCAGGCTTTGGGCTGGGTGCAAAGCCGCTGCCTCCCGCACCGGCCGTGCTGCGGAGCAGAGCTGTGTGCCGCACCCCGCATGCGGCCTGCGCGGGGAGCTGGACGGGACGCGCGCCGCGCTCCCAGGGCCAGGGTCCTGCCCGGCCCTTCCCGCCTTACTGCTCCTTGCTTTCGGTGTGGTTACCTAGGAAAGGTTTTCACATGGGTGTGCGTGAAGCAAGCAACCCCATCGCTGTCAACAGAGGAGGTTACATATATTACAGCAGTGCTGTCCTGGGAGTATGACTTTTGGCCACTTTTCTCTTCTGAAAATGTCAGTACCTCTGTGTTATTTATGGATTAAGAAGTGCAACTTTTTACTTGAGTGCAGTGCTTTCTCTGCTGGGCTTGCTGGCCTCGTGAAATTGAGGATGTGGGACAGTGTGTGCTAGGGTCAGCACGCGTGTCCATGGAGGAGGAGGAGGCTCGCAATGGGCTGTCTCGACAGGACAGCACATTGTCATCAGAACTCGTGTGGTTTGAAGCAGGTCTCTTTGTTTCTTCCCTACACCTTGAATGACCAAAGTGACCCCCTTCACCCCCCTCTCCCGCAGGGAAAATGGAGATTGTTGGCTGCAAGCGTGAGGCTCGGTGCGGAGGGAGGCGGGTTCCCCACAGCGCGTTCTAAGGCAGAGCAGCCACAGCAGAGCTCGCTGTGCTCGCTGTGCTCACTGTASTCGCTGCGCGAGAGCGCACACCAGCTCCCGGAGCGGAGGGCAGCGGGCGCCGCTGGGGCCGGCGCTGCCTTCAGGGCCGCGAGCCGTTCGCAGCGCAGTCCTGTGGCCCCGAGAGCCCGCGTGGCTGCGGGCGCTGCAGCGGCCGTGGCTGTGGCCGTGCCGAGCGGGCACACACGGTGCTGGGTGCGCGGGGCGGGCGTGCGGCTGCGCAGGCGCCCGCTGGGCTCTGCCGCTCTGCCCGCGGTGCTGGCGGGCGGGCGCGGGGCCGAGCGAGGCTCGCGCTGGCGGGCGGCCAGCTCCGCGCTGCGCTCTGCACGCCGCCCGGGACAGACGAGCGYGCAGGAGCCAGCGGCGCCCGGCCCCGCTTCCCACTCAGCTTTGCTGCCTGCGCAAACGAGAAAGGAAACTTTGTGCCCTGGCACCCTGCGTGTTTCACCGGCACCCATTCCAGGGAGGCTGCGCTGCGCCACGGGAGCCTGTGGCGTTTTGGAGGACAGCGTGGGGTAGGTCACGGGGCGCCTGCGAGGGAGACTTTGCAGGGGCACGAGGCGGCCGCCGCGGTGCGAGGGGAGTGTGCCCGCGTGCTGGCCCGGTCTCCCYGCACAGTGCAAGAGCTGCAGCGGCTGGCGGGGTCTTTCTGCCGTGCCTGCCCGCGCGCTGCTGGGGCGCTCGCCGCGGGGCCGCCTGCGCGCGGCCGCTCGCGCCTGATGGAAAAGCAGCAGCTGGGGAGGTGCTGTTCCAGGCTGCGGCGGCAGCGCAGACCCCGCCGGCCTGCGCTGGAGGGGAAGCGGCCACGTGACGCCCGCCGTCCTACCCCTGCCGGGGCGCGCGGAGCTGCTCGCTCCTACCCAATCATGCCTGGAATGCCGCTCGCCACTCGGGCTATTTCTGCTATCCGTCGCTGCCCGCGCCGCAGTGCCGCCGGCTCGGCAGATGGGAGGCCGCTCCCCCCCTCAGGCTCCTCGCTGCCGCGCGGCCTCCCCGCAGCCATGGCCCACCGGCTGCGCCTGCACTTCGGCGCCAGCCGCAGCAACACGGCGCCCGAGTCCGAGGTGCTGGAGCGGGACAGGGAGGACGACTTCTTCACAGCCTTCCACACGCTGCCGCGGCGCAGCGGCCCCCACGCGCTGTCGCGGCGCAGCGGCGRCGGCGACGAGGACCTGCAGGAGGCGAGCTCCCTCAAGCGCAGCACGTCCATGTTCATCCCGCCGCTGCAGGCGGGCCCRGAGGCGCGTCCCACCAGGAGCTCCTCGGTGCACATCTCGCTGCAGCGCGCCGACGCGGCCGGCACCCCTGTGGACACGGCCCCAGAGCGCCGCTCGCCGCCGAGCTCGCCCCCGCGGCCGGCGCCGCGCCTCAACGGCAGTGCCTGCGCCCGCGGCGTGAGGGGCCCACAGCGCAACTCCAGCACCGAGGCGCCCCCGCCGCGGCCCCCCGAGGCGCCCGAGCCACGCCGCTGGTCCCTGCAGCACGTGCCCGACGCGCCAGCCGCCGCCAGCAAGAACATCCTCGTGCTGCAGCTGCAGCAGCCGCCGGGCAGCCCCAGCATGGGTGCCACGGGCGACCTCGCCTTCRGTCCCACCGGCACCAAGGGCGACCGGCTGGTGAGGTACCCGCGCATCCGGCTGGAGAGGAGCGCGTCCCACCCTGTGCCACGGCCCGCGGACGAGCCACAGGCGTCCGCGGCGGACGCGCCGGGAAGCGGCCCGGCAGAGCGACTGGCCCAGGGCCAGGGATGCTTGTTCAAGATCCGACCGGACCAGCACTCAAGGCAGCAGCACTTCCGAATCCTGGTGACGCGCGGTCCCGAGGAGCAGGCGCGGGGCGCCCCAGCTGCCGCTGCGCCCGGCACCGCCGCGGTGAGTACACGAGGTGCAGAGCGCGCTGCCGCAGCCCCCGCGCTCGCCGTGCCCCTGCGCCCGGCACAGCCTCCCATGCCCGCGTGCTGCCTGACCCGGAGTTACACCAGCCTGAAAGAGCTCGGCGGAGCAGAGCGGGCGAGCGCGGCCGGCTGCACTGCAGCTCCACACGGCCCTGCTGCGGCAGCCTGCGCTCCCCGTGTGAAAGCACCGCCGTGGTGCCCGCTAACGGCGCAACCMCCGGGCACCCCTGCGCAGCGCAGCCCAGGCTAGCTGCGCCCGGCCCTGCCTGCTTGGTGTCTGAGCTGCCACAAACGTGGGGGAATTTCTTACAAAAACTGGGAAACGCTGCTTTTGCTTTGGACCTTCCGTAAACTAAAGCTGTGCTCCAGATTTTCCGAGTGCGCAGGTCCCGCTCAGGCAGTGTGCGCGAGTCTTGGCACGGGCACATAAACCCTCTGCTCATTTGTCTTGGCTCCGATTTTGCACCAGGATGGCAAAGTTCCTCCTCCAGGGCTCACTCCTGTAATGGCAGAGCCGCYGTGTTTTGTTTTCAAGGTGTTTTGGAAGAGTCCCCGCTGGGCCGAGCCGCAGGGCCYGGGCACGGGGCCTGCCCGGTGCAAGGCCGGGCGAAGGGCCGTGTGTCGCACTGCAGCTTCCAGCGCCTCGGAGCCCCGGCCCCCAGCAGATCCCTGTGCRGGGGGTTGCAAAACGCCCTCTCGCTCAGAGGTGAAAAGTAAAAAGAGGCGAAACGCAGCCTGTRTCCTGCCAAGGGAACGTGCTCCGTGTCAGCCCACCCCAGCCGGAGCGCCTTTGCTGCCAGCCGGGAGCTTTGCCGGCAAATCCGGAATGCGGGAACCTTGAAGGTCTCTTTCCCTCACTTGGATTTCAGGCCTCGAGCACAGTGCATTAGTGCTGCACCGCTCTGTCCYCTCCACGCAGGAAGAGCCCTGTGCCCCGTTCTCCTTTCGGTTACTTTCTGTGCGTGTGGTCCTTGGCCGAGTGTGTCTAGTCTGGGCTCGGAGTCCTGCGGAGACGCGAGGGGCGCCGGCTGTGGCCTCTGGGGCGAGGGGGGCTGCGGGGCCGGCCCCAGCAGGCGCCTCTCCCTGGCCCCGCTCACAGTCAGGGTGCTGYGGTGCCCAGGGGCACGGATGGGACAGCTCAGGCCGTGGCTGAGCCCCCGCGCAGGCGGTGCTGCTCGCCCGCCCGCACTGCTGCTCCGTTAGTGCTGTTCGCTCTGYCCCCGGCACCCACCGCTCACCCAAGCGGGGCAGGCGCTTGGCACGAGGGCGGCTGCTGCCGCAGCGCCCTGGGGCTCGGCAGCGCGGCCGGGCCGCCCTGCGCCTGGGCCTGGCAGCGCCGGCCCGCGCGGAGCAGCTGCTGCCGCCCTATTTATTCGCGCGGCGCCGGCTGGCCACGGCCCGTGACCTTTGCTGGGCTCCCGCCGCGCGCAGCAGCGCGGGCCGCAGGATGTGTTTCATTACTGGCACTTACAAAGCAGTCAGCAAAAGGGGAGCTCGCGCCCCGCCGGCAGCGACGTGCGGGAGCTGCTGGCATGGCACGGGCGGGCAGGGGGCTCGGACTGCGGCTGCGTGCACGGACACGGCGTTGGCCGCTCCGCAGCTCCCACAGCGCGCAGGGCTGTGCCGGCCCTGCCTTTCCTCCCATCCTGAGCGCCGGCGCTCGCTGCACGCCCCTTCTCTGCCGGGTCTGCCTCTGCTGCGGGTGAGAGGGTTTGCACCAAGAGGGCAGTCCCTTGGAAAAGCCGTGCCTGCAGGCCCCTGTGCAACCCCGTCTTCATGTGTTACCTCACGCCCGGGGAGTTGAGTGCTCCCCATTTTGCCGATGGTGTTGGATATCATTTATTTGTGGATTTGATGCAGAAGGAAGTGCTGTTAGCGAGGATGCTGATCCGCAGGGAGCCCGTGCTGCTGGTGCCCAGCCACGTTGCTGGGGTCGTGCCTGGCGGCTGTGCCTGTCGAAAGGTSCCACGTCTCTGCCCTGCGCGCGGCGAGAGCCGCCTTGTAACGAAGTCAACGGTCGTGGTGCCTGTTCCCACCAGCAGAGCTCTGCTGCAGTTCTCCTCCCGCGGCTCCGTGTGGGGTTGATACTGCGTASGGGGCACTTCAGGCTCGGGAATGGGCAGGGAATTCTCACCGAAAGGCCCAGGTAGCCGATACGGAGCACGAGAACACACAGAGCCGTTGTTGGAGCAGGGGTGCAAGCTGGTGAGGGTCGTGGCTGCCCTCACCATCCCCGCTCCCGTCGACACAGAGAGGGCACGGGGCATCTCTGTTGGACTTGGCAGGTCTTGGTTGAGAGGAGTGGCAGGTATTGGCGACAGAGGCGCCCCTTTGAGTAGAACGTGGCCATGGCTGGCTACAGGCAGGTGTGTGCCGTGCCATGCAGGCGGTTCGAGTGCCCGCTGTGTGTGCCCTGCTCTGTGCCCTGCTCGCCCCGCGCTGCTGGGCCCTCCTTACCCACTTGCCCTGCACTGCCCAGCCCTACTCGCATCGCGCTGCTAGACCACACTCTCCCCGCACTGTCAGGCCCCGCTCGCCCGCTTGCGCTCCCAGCCGGGCGCGGTGTCGCAGGAGGAGGTGCCCGCCTTGCGGGTGTCCGGGCTCGCGCTGACCACGGTGCCGCTGGGCGCGTGTGCACTGCGCATGCGCATGCTCCCATGTGCAGCGCTGTGAAGCTGCTGCTATGCGGCCAGCACCACCTCGGCCGTGCCCGGGCTGCGCCACGGGGCCCTCCCCGCGGGCCAGGGCGCCCGAGCTGGGTTGGAGCACGCCACGCGCCCCACCAGCCACGGGAAGGGTGACGGAGGCATGGATGCGCCCTGCGCTGTTACCAGAATGGTTTGTCTGGTAGCAGGCAGTTTGGGTTAACGTGGAGTTCACTCCTAGCCTGAAGAGTTTGTTCTTTTGTACGTGAGGTGCTCCAGTTGGGCTAAGACAGTCCCTGYAAAGGCTTTTCTCTGAGGCTGAGATGTAATCTAAGGCAAATTCCGGACAGGCCTTTTCCGAGGTGGCCCTGKGCAGTGAAGCGCCGTGTGTTGCTGGTGGCCACCCCAGAGCTCAGGGGTGTCACTGGTGCAGCCGTGCGCTTTGAGGCTGCCCAGCGCAGAGCAGCAAGGCTACAGCCTGCACAGCACCGTGGTGCCACTGCCCTGCAGCTGCTCGCTGCGCTGCACTGTGCCTCGCTGCGCCT
>NW_020455540.1:457862-463058 GCF_003342845.1 Nothoprocta perdicaria
GCCTCGCTGCGCCTCGCACCTTGCTGCCTTGTGCTGCGCCTTGCTGCGCCTCGCACCTTGCTGCACCTCTTTGTCATGGGCCAACCGCAAACCATAGGGCCTTTTGCTGCACCTCAGCAGTATGTCCATGAGCTCCCAAGAAGCAGGAGGTGAAGCCGGGCAGAGCTATTTGCAGCAGTTCCATGGCCTGCCTGCTTTAACACAAAGGACTGCCAYGTATTTGGCACCAGATGTGTTCAGTGGGTCTGTCCCTTGGTCTGTGTGGGCAGCTGAACCGGCTGCACTTGTATCGCCGCTGTTCCAGATGGGCTGGGTGGTCGATGCCACTCGTGCCGCTCTGGTCAGACTGGAAGGTCAGTGGCGCTCGTGCTGCTCTGGACATGTCAGGTCGTTGTTGGCGCTCGTGCTGCTCTGGATGGGCTGAATGGTGAATGACGGGCCAGGGGATCGGTGGCACTCGTGCCGATWCAGACAGGCCGGGTGCTTGGCAGCACTCGTGCCACTCCAGACAGACCAGGGGATCGGTGGCACTCGTGCCGATCCAGACAGGCCGGGTGCTTGGCAGCACTCGTGCCGCTCCAGACAGACCAGGGGATCGGTGGCACTCGTGCTGCTCCGGATGGCGAGGATTGCTCAGCATGTCCAGGATCGCTTCGCCTGGACAGCTTTCTAGAACGGGAAATGGAGCTTCCTGGGGCCACTGGGAAGTGCTTTACATCCTACCAGACTTCCCTTCTGGAGGTATGGCTTTTTCTCCCCAGAAGCCAGATCTTCTGCTTTTTCTCTCTACAGAAACCAGCATAAATCCCCCAAAAGAAAAGCTGGCAGTGACTTCTTTTCTCCYTGGTTTTTACCAGCAGCCGCAAGCCCCTTCCTCCTGCGCGGTGCTAGCACGCTGGGTTTGCAGCACTCACTTTGAAGCCCCGAATTCGCAGGGCCCTGCGGCCGGCGCGGGGACGCGGCAACTAAACTGTTCATGAGGTTTTGTCACGATGCTGATTAAAAACACCACTTTACTGCAAGTGGCTTTTCTTATCTCCAGCAAAAGGGAGTTTGTGTGTGTTGACTAGCCCTTTCTGCAGCTATTTATTTAAGCTTATATTCTTAATGCTTCTATTTAAGGAATGATTGATAGCAAAGAACAGATATGTAATATTAATCTTTATACTGAATCTAAACAAGACAACTGAAACCTACTTGTTCAGCATTAAATTTGGCATCCAGTGCTGCTGGTCCCATAGAGATGCAAGACTCTGAGCTGGGCAATTTTGGATGCTTTTATTACAGAAAACTGCCTGCTATAAAATACAAAAGAAAGGACTTCACCCAGGAGTGTGGATCCTTCCTAACTAAACCTCATTCTGGGGATAATCCTCCTGGAGTGTGCCGAGGCCTGAGTTGTACATGGCACTAGGGTTTAAATCAATCCCTCTGTTCCTTGTTTTTTCCAAAACCAACTTTTTTTCTTTGGTCCATTTTTGAAATTATTTTTGTTACATATTTTGCAAGGTTAAATGTTAAGTAAAGCAGGTAGTAAAATTAGCAAAGTTAAGAGTTAAAAAGTAAACTGAAACAGTAAAAGCCAAGAGCTGATCGTACCAAGCGGTAGGGACAGCAGAGCAACATCACTTAACCTATTTTGAGGTCGTAGTTAATTAAAACAGCTCCAGGTTGCTGCCTAAGGCACATGAGATACTGAAGGTGTGCATGGGGCATCGTGGCGGGGCCGTGCGATGCATTGCTGGCGCATGCGGCGCGTTGGAAGCGTGCGCGGCGCATCGGAAGCATGCATGGCGCATCGTGGCGGGGCTGTGCGGCACATTGAAAGCACACGTGGCGCATCGTGGCAAGGCCACTTGGTGCATTGTGGCAGGATGGCATGGTGCACTGTGGTGGGGCCACTCGGTGCATCGTGGCGAGGCCATATGGTGCGTCGTGGCTTGGTGCATCGTGGCGGGGCCCCTTGGTGCGTCGTGGCGAGGCTGTATGGTGCATCGCAGCCATGCAGGGCATTGTGGCTTGGTGCATCGTGGCGGGGCTGCATGGTGCATCGTGGTGAGGCTGTACAGTGCATCGCAGCCATGCAGGGCATCGTGGCTTGGTGCATCGTGGTGCGGCTGCGTGGTGCATCATGGCAGGGCCGTGCGGCACTGCCGGCGTTGGTGCCGTGCCCCGTGCTGCCTCCGTCCCCAGGCGCCGTGAGCTCCGCGCCCGGCCGCGCGCTGCCAGGAGCAGGTATTTTTAGCAAGGCTGCTGGGCCGGTCCACGAGGGGCAGCGCCCGCCCGGTGGCGGCTGCACGCGATCCCCTGGGGCTCCCCCGCCCAGGAGGGCTTTGCCCAGAGCTCGAGCGGGCGCCGGGCGCGGGGCTGAGCGCCCGTGGCCTCGTGCGCAGGGAGCAGCTGGGCTTGGTGCTCGCAGGACACRGCCTTGCCCAGGCGAACACCCCAGGGTGCTACCATCTGCCGCGCGTTCCTGGTTCCCTGCGTGAACAGGAGCCTGTGCTTGACCCAGCAGCAAAACGCAGYGTGCGGGCGAGGCCTGTGCACAGGTGCCCAAGCGTGGAAACATCCCCGAGGAGCCGTAACCCGGGAGGGGGAAGCTGCTTATAGTGGGTTGCTTTGTCTGGCGCTACCGTGTTTAGAAATTCCCTCGGCTTTTTGCAGCATCTGCCCTGCTGCAAAGGGCGGCAGGTGATAACCCTTTCCTGCCTCCACGCAGTGACAGAACTGCGGCAGAGCTGCACGCGTAGTCTCGCTGCGGCATCCCGCGTGGCCTGTGCGGGGCCTGGGCTGGCATGCGAGGCTSTTTGCATGCAACTCGCTGCTAACTTGAACAAGGAGAGGCAATGGAGGGGCAGAAGGGGCTCGGGAGAGTTTGCTGCTTGTCTCTTAATGGAAGCTAAATCCGGAGTCGTGTGCCGTGAGCTAAAGGGCTTGCGTTGCGTCTCTGTGCTTCGAAATGCAAGAGGTATTTGGTTTTCCACTAACTAGAAGCATCTTTATCCCACAGTAGGACCTGATAATCTTTCAGATTTATCAGTCCTGCTTAATTCTACCCGATAATAAAAACTACGTGGAATTTCAATATACTTCATTTATGTATTTGGAATTATAACAGGGAAAACCAAGTAATCCCATCTTGAATAGATCCTGTATTGTAGCCTACGGAAATATGGGAGAAGGGAATGCCACTTCTTCTCTGTTTGCAGCCAGGCCTTTATGAGTGTTAAAGCTCTTCTCGCACGGAAGGCGCGGGGGCAGGAGCGGGATGCRCGGCACGGTGCCCGTCCCCTGGCGCGCGGTGCCCTGCGGGACTGGGCAGTGCCCTGCGGGGCCAGGCCGGGTGTGGAGWGCTGGGCACCACGGCTGGCAGCAGCAGCAGGGCACGCGCCAGCCCTGCGCCGCCTCCCCCTGGGAAAGCAAGCGTCAGCCGACTGGAGAACCCCGTCGTGGTGCAGAGCGTGCTGTGGCAGGACRTTTCTCAGGGCTGGTCTCCGTGCGTTTTCCCCTTCCTCCTACCGTGGGAGCCAGGCCAGCATACAGGTCGGGTCCCGCGCGAGGCCCCTGCGCGCAGAGGCAGGGCTGGGGGCAGCAGGAAGGGCAGCAGGGTGCAGAGCRGCAGGGCTGCCCCGACTGCAGCCGCGCGCTGTGTGCCGCTCGCACCAGGCGGGCTGCAGCGGGCRCGCCACGGCTTCATCTCGCCGCACGGCTGGCGCGTTTGATATTTCCATTGTTAACAGGACCTGCTGCTGCAACAGAGCTGCCAAACATCTCAGCTTCAAGGAGGTGCTTCCTGCCCCCCCACCTGTGGTGCCGGTGTGCTGGGGACAACCGCGCGCCGCAGCYGCGCCGGCCGTGACTGCGGGGAGCGCAACGTGGTGTCCGGGAGCAGGGGGCTGCGCGCAGCCTCCCGCACCACCCCAAGTGCCCACAGCTGAGTCAGGCAGCGGGCACGCGAGCCCCCCGCGCATCTGCCCTTCCGTGTCGCGGTTACTGCTGCCTTCCTGCACCCACGCGCGGCTCCCACCTCTGCGCGGGGCTCCGCAGCCCAGGGGCTGCCAGGTGCGTCAAGGGCCTTTTATTTCTTCCCCAGCCTAATTTCCACTCTCGGGGTGATTTAGCTCCTGCTAAATATGGTTTTTGTTTTACATGGGTTTTCAGCTGCCAAGTCTCACAGTAACAGTGATTTAAAATAGTTTTGTGAGGAATGTGTTTTGTGCCRCTTGCCTGGGCTCTTCTTGTGAATGGTAGTTTTGGTAGTTTGCTAAATTCAGCAAATTCAGTTCAACTGAAAGTTTGCTCTTTATTTAGGCAACACTTTATATCTTTTTGTTTGTAAATGTTTCAAAAGGCATTCTGTTTTGTGATGGTGTCTTTTCTAAATGTCCCCTGCTTGTGCATGCATGTCTGTGTGTGTGTACATACTCACACACATCATTTATATACTGCATATACATTGGTAAATCTTATAGTAGTTTATATATTACGCACACACAGACCATAATGTTATATGTGTGTATGTATAGTTCTCATGTATTATGCATTCTTAGTGTACAGTACGCTGTATGTGTGTGTGCAGCATTTAGAGAAACACCTGTATAGCCATTAATTCCAGGAGCACTTGTTTCCCAGCAGGTGTGGAAAGAGCAGTGCAGTGCAGAGGTGCCCATCTGCACCCTTTTAAGTCTTTGTTCAAGCTGCAAATTGCTTATTTCTTTGGTATGACAAAAACTGTTGAAAAGAGAAGCGTAAGCAGGCCTGTTCTGCCCTGCTGGGGGATGGCGGCAGAATCACTTGTGCTAACACACGCTTGAAATTAGTTGGAGAAAAGCAGCGCCCTTTTAGCTGACTTAGGTGAACCTGCCATGTGCTCATGTCAACATCCAGTTCTGTGCGCGGACGGGCTGAGCACATCCCTAGGTGCCCCATGGACAGGCTGAGCACATCTCCAGTTGGCCACGGCGCGGACGGGCTGAGCACATCCCCAGGCGCCCCATGGACAGGCTGAGCACATCCCCAGGCGCCCCATGGACGGGCTGAGCACATCCCCAGGCGCCCCGTGGACGGGCTGAGCACATCCCCAGGTGCCCCATGGACAGGCTGAGCACATCTCCAGTTGGCCACGGCGCGGACGGGCTGAGCACATCCCCAGGCGCCCCGTGGATGGGCTGAGCACATCCCCAGGCGCCCCGTGGA
>NW_020455540.1:463625-521125 GCF_003342845.1 Nothoprocta perdicaria
CAGGTGCCCCGTGGATGGGCTGAGCACATCCCCAGGCAGCCACGGCGCGGACAGGCTGAGCACATCCCCGAGCGGCCGCCCCGCGGATGTTGCTCATGTGTCAGGAACGCGCCGGCTCTTGGCACCGGTGCCCCGTGTTGCTGAGYGTGTTTAGAAGAGCCGTGACAGCAGAGCAGAGCTATTTGGGGCTGAGGCGCTGGGAGCGGTGTGCGCCGCGTGGGGCCGTCCTGCTGCCAGGGCCCGGCTCGGGCTCCTCGGCCTGGCCCAGCTCTCGCTGGTTTTGTCTCCCGCCCGGCACCCAGTGCTCCGGAGGGCTGCGCGGCGGCCGCTGCGTCCCGCTTGGAGACGCGTTGYGTCCTGGAGGTGCCGCCGCGGGGAGCCCAAGGCTATGGCACCCCCGCGTTCCTACAGGAATGTGGCCCCTTTGTACTGCCGTGGGGCAGGAGCGTCCTCACTTCAGTGCCGCCGCTGACCCAGCTTCGTGTCCCTGCTGCTGGCCAGTCCTCAACCAAAACTGGATGCACAGCTCAGAGTTGTAGCATCACAGAACTGTTGTGGTTGGAAAAGACCTTCGTGGTCATCAAGTCCAACCACAAAGCCACCACCACCCTGCCTGCTAAACCGGTCCCTAAAGACGTGCCTCTTCTGCATGTTTCTTGAACGCTGCGGGTGCAGCTTCTGTCCGCAGAGCTGCCTGCAGAAAGGACCTTGCACTGCCTTGTCAGGAGAGCGTCGTGTGCGTAATAACGTAATAACCGTGCGGAAGCTTGCGGCGTTCAACAACAGAGCGTAGACGTGCACGGTCCGAAAGGCTTGTGTGCTGGAAAGAAGCAGTGAAACACCTTTTTATGCTTATAAAAACCTGGGGCATTTTATTTCACAAAAAGAAATGGACTAAAATTAGATTAAAAGTTAAAACCCAGCGTTCAGCTGTATTAAGTGAAAAAGGGAAAAGACTGTTACATTCCCAAGGAATGTGCCAGCAGCAGCCAAGCAGCAGAGCAGTTTGGTGACTCGCCGGGTAGCGGATTTGGGAGCGATGCTGCGGCTCGGCGTCGGGACCAGAGCCTGGCATCGGGCATTAAAACCCCTGCAGTACAGGCCGAAAGCAGGATGCGCGGCCCGCGCGGCAGGGAACGTTCGTGCCCGGATTCCCTTCAGGCACAGTCCTCTCCAGGAGGCAGCGTTTCCTTGCGTTTYGTGCAAAAACGCGTGTAATGCAGTCACTGGTTCCCTCCTGGGTCAGCCACTGTTTTTAAAGGACACCGGTTTTGTTCCCAAAGCAACAGAAACAGGACATTGGTTTAAATGACCTTTCGTGTTGATGCAGAATAAAGCTGATTCTGTATCAGCATAACTGAATTAGGGAGTTTATCTCCCACTGGAGACCTTCTGCAGGTATAGTTTAAAGTATCTTTAGAATTGCACTAGTGGTGATCGTGTGCAGCATTTACACTTAGTACGGACCCTGTATTTGGACAATAAAAATGCATCTGAAGTCTTCATTGGCAGCAGGATTGCATAATCACTGAATATTTTGACTGAAAGTTGCTTCCTCTTCCTTAAAATATCTACGTCTGTTTGGAGAAACTTGGACATGTAAAGAAAGAAAGCTTTTCTTTGACTAATTTTTGAATATTAAAACCAAAATATAAATTTTTATATATGCAATGTGCTATTTCAGTCCATTTGAGTAGTCCATGATCCCAGACAGCATTTATCCACTTGTCTGATGGGAGTGTTTAAATGATATTAATCACATACTCATTATGCAGAGTTAAAGCAGCTAAAATATGCAGTATACAAATATTAACGTAAATTACAGGTCTGTATAATATGAAATAAATAAGAGCATAGAGTGCAAATATATGAATGCATAGACATATTTTACTTGTTGATTATAAATATTGCTATAGAGATGTTCATGTGCTAGATCTCTTAGGAGAAAGTTCTCTGAGCTCATAACAAACTGGTTTATTGAAAGGCTAGTTTAACTTTTTTTTTTTTAATATAAGCAGAAAAATTCTAGCCTACAGGTTTAAACTTGTACAAGTCTGTTAGGTTTAAACACACTGTTTGCAAGAGGCTCTCACAAGGGGTGTCTTTTCTTGGAGCCAACCCAAACAGATTTACCCTTGCTGGTGCGTGACGCTGTTGGTACCACAACTATGCTAATATTAGCAGGTGAGGACTGTGCGGGCAATAGGGACAAGCAGTCGTTGAAGTCACGGCCCGTCGGTTTGTGCCTGCTGCTCTTCAGTGCTGGACCTCGCGCTGAGCGATGGGCTGATGTTGGCTGTGCAGCTCTCYGGGCGCATGCGGGCACCGCTGCCCTGCACTGGGCGCCGCTGCCCTGCATTGGGGCGCTGCTGCTGTATGCTGGGGCGCAGCTGCGCTGCACCGGGCACCGCTGCCATGTACTGGGGCGCTGCTGCCGTGCACCGGGCACTGCTGCCGTGTACCGGGCACTGCTGCCGGGTACTGGGCACTGCTGCCGTGCGCTGGGGCACTGCTGCCCTGCGCCGGGCACTGCTGCCGGGTACTGGGCACTGCTGCCGTGCACCGGGCACTGCTGCCCTGCGCCGGGCACTGCTGCCGGGTACTGGGCACTGCTGCCGTGCGCTGGGGCACCGCTGCCCTGCGCCGGGCACTGCTGCCGGGTACTGGGGCGCCGCTGCCGTGTACCGGGCACTGCTGCCGTGCGCTGGGGCACTGCTGCCCTGCGCCGGGCACTGCTGCCGGGTACTGGGCACTGCTGCCGTGCACCGGGCACTGCTGCCCTGCGCCGGGCACTGCTGCCGGGTACTGGGCACTGCTGCCGTGCGCTGGGGCACCGCTGCCCTGCGCCGGGCACTGCTGCCGGGTACTGGGGCGCCGCTGCCGTGTACCGGGCACTGCTGCCGTGCGCCAGGCGCTGCCGGGCAGCCCCTCGCCGGCTGCACTCACTGGTGCAGGTGGCCACCCGGTTTGCGACTCTTTGCCAGGGCCCGCGCGAGCACCAGCGGTAGAGGTGGCCCCAGGGGTATAGGTGGCCCCAGCAGTGAGGAGGCAGGTGCTCCGCTCCTCGCAGAGCTGCGCGCTCCGCTCGCCCCGGCCCGCTGCTGCTGTGAGGGGTTCTGCGCCCCGCGCTGCCCTGCCCTGCGCCCAGCTGCTTTGGTCCTGCAAATGAAATCCTGAATTTCAATCCATGTTTAGGGGTTTGTGCTGGAACATTGCATGGTGCTTTCCTTGCCCTGCCTTTCACTAGATTAAGGGTGCTGTAAATCTGTCCGTGGTGTTTGCTCCGGGCTCTGCAGCTTGAGCACGTGCCTGCCTGCAGGGAGGTACCTCCTCATCTGGATCATACCCTCAACGTGGGGTTTTTCACATGTAAGTTCTTTGGCACAAATCAGAATTTTAATCTAGTTCTGCTCTGGGTTCATAAATCTTTTCGAGTAGCTAACTAGTAATAATACTTAAAAAATATTGTTTTGTTTTCTTGTGCCATTGCCTTTAATGATCACTGTTTTCTCAAGTTGAGCACTAGTGGTGCTGTAGGTAAATATTGCCACAGTCTATTATGTGTTTATTTACTTTGTTCTAAATCTTTTTAACTAGTCTAGACTTATGCCATTTTTATCTAAAGAAAAAAATATTTAATATTTAATTCATGTGTTCAACCTAGAAACAAGGATGCAAACTTCCTTTCCCTTCAGCTGCCTCCTGCAAGCACACACTATTTATTGTAGAACTGATAGACTGGGAAGACAGTTTGGCTGCTGCCGTGTTGCCCTGTGCGGACTGAACCTCTACCTGTTCTGTTCTGCTGAAAATATAGGAAATGCTAGAGAAAATAATAAGTAATTTACTGTTTTTTTTTCTCCACCTTTTTTAGTCAGAAAAAGGGTTTGCAGTGAAATGGAATATTTTGAAGAGGCCRTACAGTTACACTCTTACTTCATTTTCAGCTATTCCATGGGATGTCTAAAGCCCGTGTTCTCCCGGGTGGAGTGCCACAGTGCACGTGAGCCAGGGCGCCTGGCTTGGGGGGACCTGCCCGTGCTCCGCAGTGCGTTCCGAAGGCTGCGATTCCGAAGGAGTGGAAGCGGCCGGAGCGGGAGCGGCTCCCTGGCTTTTCCTGCCTTTCCTGATACATTGAGCTGGAGCCTGTGCTGGGTTATGTTAAACAGGCTCCCGAGCGCCTGGCAGCTCCTCGGCTTGCTGGGCTCCTGGTCCCCTCATCTCCCTTGCGCAGGACGTGGCCGGCAGCAGGTTCCCGGTGCCCTGCAGGACGCGGCGGCTGCTGACTGCACGCCAGCAGCCAGGGCGTTRGGCGGCCTGACCCGCTGCGCTCGGCGGGACACAAAGTCTCTGCGTGCTCGGGGTCGGGCAGCAGCGACCCGGTGTCACGGTGGTGTCGGTGTTGGTGCTAAATGGTGCGACTGCGGGCAGGAAGGACCAGTGTGCAGAGTATCGGACTTGCCTGGCTGCTCCGAGCAGACGGAGAGGGGTGGAGGAGTTCTTGCCATAGGACTAGTGTCCATGACATAGGTGTGTAAATAAGCTGGATAGTTGGCAGATTTGTGCTTTTTGACAGACAGGAAGACAGGCCTCTACACTGGGCTGTAGAAAGACTGTGGTAGTGGTAGGGACAGGCATCATGGCCTCGTCAATAGATTTAAAAAAAAAAGTTGATAAGTATGGTTACCTCAGTAAGTAACTGCCCTACTGAGATTACCAGTGGTTTAATAAATACCTCGTGAAAGGAAGCAAATAGGGAAAACTTTGACAGTATTGAAGTACATCTCGAGAGTGTGCTGCTTTCCAAGGACCATCTAACTGAGGTGAGTGAGGGATCCCACCACCATGGAGTTGCACCACAAGGACGTGAGTGAGGGATCCCAGCACGGAGGAGCCCCAGGTGTGTTGTGCTGAGGAAAGGCCGAGCACRGTGTGTGATGTGAAGACCTGACCTACAAAGCAGTGTGGGGCTGAGGGTTTGCAGGCCCTGCTGCTGCTGAGAGGGTCACGTGCCCTTCGCTTATCAAGCTTATCATAAGAACAATAAAGATGGGATGGGAAAGTCCTCATTGATGTGTGCCGTCTGGACACAAATCAAGGTTTTGTAAGCTCAGTGTATTCACGTGCTCCAAGGAAAGCTGCCCTATCTGCAGCGAGGCCCCTCTGCAGAAACTGCTGAAAACGGTGCCCACAGCCAGGGCTGGAGGAGCTGCAGGACGGAGCCCTGTGTTGCGTGCTCCTCATAGCTTTGGTCTTGATCGCCATGGGAGGATCACGATGCAAACGCCTGCTCTGTGTCCTTAGGTTAGAAGCAGGTTACTGAATCACTTCTAGCAAACRTGGAGGTATGAACAGCACGTAGCCATGTATTAGTGTAACATGCAGGAGACCAGACGAGCCTGCACATCAGCACTTTCTAAGTTTAGTGAGGAGGATACTCTTGGAATAGATGTAATAATGAGCGAAATGGGGAAAAACAAGCCTTGGAAATGTAATATATGATAAGAAGGGAAAATGTTAATGTGTCTTGTGAGGTCTCTTCTCTGGAAGATCTGACTGCAAGATAAGAAAATAGGGGTTCTTTTGGCATGGATTTTTTTAATTGAACTTCATTACTGTGCTAATTTTTCAGGTTACGGCAGGAAAAGACAGTAACTTTGAAGGTAATTAGTAAATTAAAATAGCGATGATCAGGAATTTGATAAATGGAAATGGAAGACAAATGCCAGGGCAGGTACAAGGCACAAGGTGCCAGGCTCCAAGGATCTTACCCTTGTATGGATTGCCCATACTTTCTCCATTTTTTACTAAAAATCTGCCAAATTTAAACACTGTTTATTAGGAATGCATAACATGATTATGCATAATTAGCTCTTGCTTTTTTACTAGTTTCTGGTAATTTGCCCATTTAGGCGTGCTCAGAACGAGGGCAGTTTTGCGCTGCGGAAGACTACAGTGCAGAGCCTCGTGACGGCGGCACTGCAGGTCTGCACCTTGCTCCAGTTTATGTTGTCCCACTTCTGCTTGGCAAACACAATGGTGGAGGAAAATCCACCGCGGTTCTTTCCCTAGCTGGCTTGACCTTTCTTCATAATATTTTTTATTTTTGTATGGAATTTATTTTCCTTGCAAGCTAGGGTCTGCAATGTTTGCACTTCATGTCAAATGCAATTCTAACATCAATAGTGTGCTGAACTTGGAAGTTAAAGCAGTCTTTGAGAAAGCTAATGTTTCTAGATAGCAGCTTTGTCTGAAAATAATAGTAATTAGGAATATTCGTTTATTAGTCAGGAGCTTAATGTCTAAATAATAAGCTGGCGGTCTGTACCACCGATTCCTTTGCAGAGGTGCTGGGTATTTGCCAGCGTTAAGGGAAACACGTGTTAAACGCTCTACAGGCAGTGCGCGTTGCCGGGGGTTCCAGGAGTTGCTAGGAAGGAATCTCCATGATACCCATCTGTGAGTGCTGCGGCTGCGGGCGGCGTGGTGCAGTGCGGTGCAGCACAGTGCAGCACGGTGCGGTGCAGCACGGTGCGGTGCAGTGCAGCGCGGTGTGGTGTGGTGTGGTGCAGCACAGTGCAGTGTGGTGCAGCGCGGTGCAGCGCGGTGCAGCACGGTGTGGTGCAGCACGGTGCGGTGCAGTGCAGCGCGGTGTGGTGTGGTGCAGCGCGGTGCAGCGCGGTGCAGCACAGTGCAGCGTGGTGTGGTGCAGCACAGTGCAGTGTGGTGCAGCGCGGTGCAGCACAGTGCAGCACGGTGTGGTGCAGTGCAGCGTGGTATGGTATGGTGCGGTGCAGCACAGTGCAGTGTGGTGCAGCGCGGTGCAGCACAGTGCAGCATGGTGTGGTGCGGTGCAGCGCGGTGCAGCACAGTGCAGCATGGTGTGGTGCGGTGCAGCACAGTGCAGCATGGTGCAGCGCGGTGCAGCACAGTGCAGCATGGTGCGGTACAGCACGGTGCAGTGCAGCGCGGTGTGGTGTGGTGCAGCACAGTGCAGTGTGGTGCAGCRCGGTGCAGCRCGGTGCAGCGTGGTGCGGTGCAGCGTGGTGCAGTGCGGTGCAGCACAGTGCAGCATGGTGCGGTGCAGTGCAGCGCGGTGTCGTGTGGTGTGGTGCAGCACAGTGCAGTGTGGTGCAGTGCGGTGCAGTGCGGGGTGGTACGGTGCAACCCGGGTGTCCTGCACGGCGCTGCAGGCCCTGCCCCRGGACCCTCGCAGTGGTCGCCTGCTCGCGGCGCGCTCACACAAAATCTGGATTTTCGTATTAAAGCTAATGCCCAGCTATGACAACCATGTAAACTTGGCGCGCGGGCGGCACTCGGCGCTTCCTGGAATCCGGCGCGTGGGGCRGCTATAAATAAGCGGCAGGTTGTTTGGGAGCCGCGGGGCTGATATCCCGTATCGTAAACAGCGAGGGGCAGAGGCGCTTTTCCCTGGACACACGGCTGCATTTTGATGAGTGCCATATATATTTTATTTTGAAAATCAACATCATATCAGGTGAATGAATAGCACATATAGAGCTGGCACAGCGAATGGCGCTGAGCAAATCTTTAATTGTGGCATCCYGTGTCCATCGCCAAAGCTTCCTTCCTTTGGGTATGTCATTTTTGACAGTCAGATTGCAGCAGCCTACGTGAACATGCTGGAATTTGTGGTGCTTAGGGAAGACACGCAAACGATGGGTAAATTGTAAGCAAGCCTGTCCTTAAAGCAAGAACGAATTGTGAAGGTAAAGAGGTTACTGGCCTGCGCTCCCCTGGGATCCGCAGTACGGAATTGGTGCTGCAAGGCCTGCCTCTTAATGGGTGCCTGTGTTATACGTACATGTACGTRTAAACACCTACAGAGGAGTGCTGTTGCAGGTGAGCCCATGTGAGCCTGCACAATGAGCAGACTGGATTACATCTAACAAAATTATGATTATATGTAATAATCATATGCTATATCTATACACTAATGCATTATATATTAATATGTAATTATTAGAATGATATATCTACCACCATAGATCTGGTATATACTAGAAATATGGAGGTAGGGGGTGGGAAGAAGCAGGAGGGCTCTCCCGGGTGCGCCRGCTCTGCCCTTTCTCTGGTTTTGGTCTGGGCTCCTGTGGGTGCCGCTCGCCGGCAGCRCTCGAGCTGGTCCCGAGCTGGTCCCGAGCAGGGCAGGCAGCGGGTGACTTTTCGCCTTGATCTGAAGCGGGCTGTGTTGCAGCTTCTCAATAGGGGCGAGCTGCCAAGAGGGGCTGGTGCCGGGGCCGGCTCCGCCTGGGGGCTGCCCTGCACGGAGCCAGCCGCGGGTGTCTGCGTGGCCGGGATGCCCTCTGGGCGGCTCGTGGGCAGCCCGGGCACCTCCTTCTCCGTGCCCCGGGTCGGCTGGCACGGCAGTGCCGCTGCTCGCGGGCAGCGGCGCCCGGGCACCTGCGGGCGCCCTCGTGCCGGGTGTGCCCTGCGCCGCGGCCCGTGTCCCGTCCTGCCAGGCCACGCGGCCTTCGTTGAGGCCGGCCGGTCCTGCGCCTCGCCGAGACTGCCCCCGAGCAGCGAGCGGGCAGCTGCGGGTGCGGGCAGCGGCGCCCGCCCAGAGCCCCGCTGGCCCCCGGCTCCCCTGGTTCCTCGCACCACTGCCACGCGGAGCACGTGTTGTTGCCTTTGGCGCAGGCAAGGCAAACAAAAACTGTGGATTTCAGGCTTAAATTTTGGAATTGGAGCTGTTCTGTCATCACTCGTGTTGGAAACTGTTAATAATGGAGCRGTGACGTGCGAGCTCTGTGCCGGAAGCCTGGAGCTGCATTGTTTTGGTACCTCTCAGCTGCCAAAAGTGTGACTCATTAATTTTTTTATTGGCTGTAGAATTGACCTGAGAAATTACTTTGCCAGGGGATTCTTTTTGGAATGTCTAACGGTGCTTGGTCAGCAGCTCGGTCGGAGCGCCGAGTGCGCGGGTCGGTGTGCGCCTCGTGCCTCGCACCCTGCACCCCGCAGACACCCAGTGCTGCTCGAGGCGCTGCACCCGCAGTGGGAACGTGTCCTCCGTCCGAACACAGAGTCTTCAAGAGGTTCTGCACACAAAGTGCTTCCGTGGCTTGTCTTGGTTCAGCGGCCGTCAGCTTTGGCAGTTCCCGGCAGGCTCTGAACCTTCTGAGGGGTTTAGTGCTCAACATGTTATCACAGGAGCACAGAACCATGTTACCTGCCCAAACGGGTTCATCACTGGTTCCTTCCTGCAGATAAACACATACTCTGGGGTTCACCTTGACAGACCAGATGCACCTAGTGACTCTTTCTGGGTCGCTATTATATTTTTAATTTTAATATTTGTTTCTGCCTAGTGCAGTTTTTGTTTGGAGGAATTATATCTGCAGTGTGTGCAGTTCTGTTTTGCCTGGGCTTTTTCCTACTGCCAAGAACATCACCAGGTTTATACGGGAGTTCTGTCAGGGACCTCTCGGTTGCATGGTGGGTGGTAGTTCCAGTTCATCTTTCAGATACCTGTGCACACGGTAGTTCACGGAAGAATGGATTTTTACTGGATGCATTGAATTTCCTCAGAGTTGTCAGAGCAAACACAAGGGGAAGCACTTCAGTGTTTAACAAACACGCTGTGGGCTGCGAAACCACCGGCAGCGAGCGGAAAGTGCTCGCTGAGTGAAGCGGAGATTGTGTGTTGTGCTGCACATGATTTGAGTTGAAAAGGGTAGAAACCAGCTATTGCAAGATAGCAATCTGCTTATTGCTGAAATAACGATCTGGAACCATATTTGTTCTTGCTTTGTTGTAGCTGGATTGCTCCTTATCTCTTTTATTTTTGCCCTCGCTGCTTTAAAGGTGACCGTAGAGGTAAAACGACTCTTCTTTCTGCTTTTCCCCCCACAACAGACTAGAGACGACTTCCTGGGCCAGGTGGATGTGCCGCTCAGTCACCTCCCGGTAAGCCCCGCGCCGGGCCGGCACCGCGGGCGGCTGCAGCTGCAGGGCGCAGCGAGTGCCGCGCACCGCACAGGCAGCGCACGGCAGGGACCTGACGCTCCTTTTATGGCAACAAAAACCCAAAGGGCACTGTCTTTGCACAAAGTTCTCTACTTTTTAAATGCATATATCTATATATCACCTGTTTTATACTTCTCATAAGTAATTTCTGCTATTTGATGGTATATTATTATATTTATAATATTATRTTGCTAACTACTTAGAGTTCTGTTTTCCATTAGCATTTAGTAARTGTCACAGATGTTCAGCATCTTTATGGCGTGTGAGAAGTGGGAGAGTTGGTTTTCTGTTGGGATGTGTGAACATGGTAATTGTGGAAGATACTTAAAATGTTTACATGGAAATAGAAGACTCAGTTTTAGCAGGAATGTTTTATTTTTTCCCCAATTTGTCCTCTTGCTGTTGATGGACGTTATTGTGGGAATGGCTTTATAGCGGCTTTCGCTTTGCCGTGGGTGTTTGGATGTACTGTCCTTGTTGGCTCACACGGGGCGGTGGGTGGCGAGTTCTGGGGGAGAAACCTCCTTCCATGGCCATCATGTGTGCTCAGGTGTAGGGTTATATACATCACCATGCATGTGTGTGTTTCTGTTTGTATGTAGGAATGCATGCACATGTGTATACATTCTCTCTCAAAATAGCACGTACATTACAGTTCCTAAAAGCTCCAATTTTAAGCTGTACATGAGCTACTGACATTATGCTCAACACTGCAAAGCCATGAGAGCCATTGTAGCGCGTGTGGAGTTTGCCAACCCAGGATGTTTAACAACAGAATGATAGAAATCCTAAACATTTTTTTACAGAGAAAAGCCAACATTGTAGAAAGGCTACAATACTTGATAGTCACATTCACTGTTGATATGCTTAAAATTTAACTTACGAGCTATTTGAGCACTTCCTCCAGCATTTCACTGGGAATGTGCCTTGTGCCTCGCCAGAGTTGTGGGCAGGGTGTTTAATTTGCCATTTTGTTACTGCCTGCAGACTGAAGACCCAACCATGGAACGGCCGTACACGTTTAAGGATTTCCTCCTTCGACCAAGAAGGTGAGGGGCTTTGTACCTAGACACACTTCTTGCGTGCAGGTTGCCGTCTGCAGCTAGTGACTGTCCTCCTTGCCTTGCAGCCACAAGTCGCGCGTGAAGGGTTTCTTGAGGCTCAAGATGGCTTATATGCCCAAGAACGGTGGCCAGGAGGAAGACAGCAGCGACCAGAGGGAGGAGTCTGAGGTAGGGCCCGAATCGGGACCCCGCTGCTCTCCCGCATCAACGGGATGCGGGAGCAGTTGTACGTTGACAGGTCCAGCACACTGGGAGAAGTGTGCATACAAAATACTTCTGTTTTATAGATATATATATATATGTACACACATATATACACAGAGATGTATATGAAAATTACCTGTAATTACACACAGAGACAGCAGAAGTATCTAAATCTAGCATTTGTATAAATTAAGAAGCTGCTAAATGCAAGCTGAAATGTCTTGGGGACTTAAGATATCAGGARTGTAAAGGGTTCCAGTATGTTTTTTACAAGGATTTAATAAACAGATACTTTTATGTATAAAATATATCTCGTAATTGATAAATGTTAGGAAGTCAGAGTTTCTCTTCCAGAAACTCATTTTCAGCAGCCTGAGTGCCGTGCTGCTCTCCTGGCATAGGAGTTGCTCTCTTTCCATATAATATTGAGTGTTTTGGAGTCAGAAGTGCATTTTTATGACTCCCATAAGATAGTGATAAAATGCTTTTAGCCACTTAGAGCTGTGATTTAATTTTGAGGAATGGGGGAAGGGGATATTCTCCCTTCTAACTGAATTGCAGTGGGCAGTGGGAACGCCAGGAGAAATTCTGGCCTGTGCAGTGTGAGGCAGGGGAAGGTACACCACATTTATCAGGTGTTGCCAGCTGGCTTCCYGGGTGGCAGTTTGCACAGGCCACCACTCGCACTTGGCCAAGTAGGTTTGGGCATCGCCGTGTGAGGGATGGATGGGATTTTAGGGGGGTTTTCTGTCGTTGAAATGAGGCACGTCAGTGACTGTTTTTGCCTGAACGCTTCGCTTTGGAAAATTTCAGAGCCTGGACCTATGTGCTGATATAAGTAGCAATGATGCAACTTGTCCAACTTAAATTATTTTTCTCCTTCCCGCTTCCAAGCATGGATGGGATGTGGTGGATTCCAATGACAGTGCATCTCAGCGTCAGGAGGAGCTACCACCTCCTCCGCTGCCTCCCGGGTGGGAGGAGAAGGTGGACAACCTGGGGCGGACCTACTACGTCAACCACAACAACAGGACTACTCAGTGGCATCGACCGAGTTTAATGTAAGTGACCAAGTTTAATGTAATGTGGTAGTTAGTGGGGTGTGCCAAATTACCATGAGGGTAGTGGCTTTTTCAGACCAGCATTGCTGTTTGGAATTTAGAACTTCAAGGTTTATCAACCCATGAATCCTGGACTTCACTAATTGGAGGAGAGGCTAGAAGCAATATCGTTAAGTGTTAAAAATTCATAATAAAATTTATTTGTTAATTCCACTTTGTGCAAAGTTTGCACAAATTCTGCTCAAGTCACTAGGCATCTTTCTCTCTTGATGATGGCATCAGACCCATGGAGTGACCTCATCTTGGTGCTGAGTAGTTTTTGAGTGTTCCCACCAATCTCAGCTTTTTCTGACCTAATTTAATCTTTGTTAGAAAGAGAACAATGAAAAAATTTTTATTAAATGTATGACTTGATAACCCTGCTTTARACACTGCCCTTAACAGGCTCCTCCTGGCCTTGGAGCAGGACTCTTACATGCGAGTACTGCGTGGGCTGCTGTGGTTGCGTGTAGGAGTTAGCCATAGGCTGTGCATAACTGACACGAAATGAGATTTGAGGCYGCTTCCCCTGCACTGTGGCTGCTGGGAAAAATACCAGGAAGTTGAAATGTTTAGGGTTCTTATTTCTTTAAACTCTGCCCTCACATTCAGCTTTATGAAAACAGAGATTGTTTTTAATTCTTCCTTAACCTCCCTGACAAAGGTTGTGTTTGTGACAACAGGGAGCGTGCGTGGTGGTCAGCGCAGCAGCGAGGCCCCTGTCTGCGTCCCTGCTCACGTGTGTCCGGCCGCGCTCTGCRGGCCTCGGCGAGGGCCTCCCGTCCCCCGGGACACCTGCAGGCCCCGGCATCGGGACAGTTTTCGGCACAGCCCAGAAAGCAGCAGTTCTCCTTGGAACTRTTTTTCTCCAAAACATTTAGCTAGTGTTTATCAACTAATTCTTAACACTTTTCTTGACTATTCATCAGCAATCACATTATGCAGACCTGCTCTGTTTTTAAGACAGTTTGCTCTTTTTCTTTGATTTGATTATCCTGAGCTGGAACTTAATGATTAATTTTTTTTCTGTAGGTTTTGAACAATTTTAAAACATCATACATGGAGCTAGTTACTAAGTGATGTGAATCTTGTCAAATAAACTTGAATTTATTATCATTATGATTGGTAAACATAAATAACTATACAATTAGTTCTTATAAATAATTTGGCCTTAAAAATTCCCCCCAAAATTAAAAAGTTTAAAAACTTAAGTCTTATAAATTAAAAATGTTATTGTGAATTACTTGGTTTAGCCCAGTGGGGTAATCTGATTCTGGATTGAGAAATGTCTGACTGACCGATCTCAAAAGGTAATCCCCAGTGCTGGAAAGCACCGTCCCATGGGAGCGCAGAGCGAAGGCCCCAGGGCTGCTAAGCCAGTATTGTATTAGCCTGGGCACAGTTGCTACTCATTAACTTTGTCACCTCAGCCTTTGTTCCCTTGCAGTCAAGACAGGGAGCCTCTCCAGAAAAGCTGGGGATGGTGCGGTCTGGCTTTTGCTTCCTGTGGGTTTGTGAGACAGAGAAGGGAGGGTGTTGTGAGGCTGGTGACAGGACACACACCTGCGGAGCGGTCATGCCGACAGCGAGTCGGTCGCCAGCGCTGCCTGCTTTGGGTCCCTGCGTGCAGGAGACGCGGGTCCCTGCAGCACCGCGCGTGCTGAGGCATTTCCCTGAGCGCATGGTGTCTCGAGGCTGCAGTCGCCAGCCCAGGGGAGCCGAGYGCGGTGCTGCCTTTGCTGCCGTGCGCTCCACACCAAGGAGTACTGGGAGAAGGGCGCAGGCCGGCCCGTGCCTCGGGAAGTGGCACCGCTCAGGGACCTGGGCAGTTCCCCATCCAACCATTGCTGCTACGGGCTGAGCTGGCGCGTGGGTCCGGCCWGGTGCTCAGTTTTTAATATAACTTTGGTTGTTTTCCTTTTCCCCCACCCGTCCCTCCCCGCCATGCAGCGACGTGGGCTCCGAGTCGGATAACACCATCAGGCAGATCAACCAGGAGGCGGCGCACAGGCGGTTCCGCTCGCGCAGACACATCAGYGAGGACCTGGAGCCGGAGCCCATGGAGAGCGGCGACGTCCCTGAAGTACGTCACGGGGCCAGCCTCACACCTAGCGCCACGCTCGTCTTTCTCATTTCTCAGCTGCTTGCTCTAAGTGCCAAGTAGTTCTTACCCAGTTATGGTGGGAATCGCCTAAAGAAGATACCATCACAGAATAAAAGTCCCAGAGAGAGCCCCGTATTCAGGCTCACCTGCATTTGTGGGTGGCTGATGTTGTATGCACAGTACTGAACACAAGGCAAATGCAGGGACCAATACTAGAGTTCCAGGCATTGCTTGTTACAAATGGGTTGATGGAAACACTTTCAATAGTCTCGTTTGAAAACCTGCGGAAGAAAGCTCCAGGAGTGGGGAAAATGGGGAACTAGAAAGAGGGGCTTTTTTTTGTGATAATATAAGTTAATATTATCAGGTGATTGAAATTGCCATTTATCTCATTTTTCTTTAATTTCTTGAATTAGTGAGAGAATTTTTTTTCACTTTTTTAAGAATTCTAAGATATTACTTCTCAGTGCCGTTGTGTACTTTTCAGTTAGACTAAAAGAAGTTTATTGAATATTTGTTGGCTTAACTGAGCTTCTTGTTCAAAAATAATAGCATTTAATCTTAATATTTTACTAATCAGAGACAATTTGTTAACATTATCTTTGGTTCACTAAATATTATTCAGAGCAAAATGGATTGCTGAGACTTATTGCACTCATCRGCTACTAATAACTGATTTTTAAATACTTAAGAAATTTTATTAGACATTTTATTTTGAATTGAAAATTACATTTTGAACACAATTTCAAATAGCATATATATATATATATATATAATGGCAGCTAATTTTTTACTTAAATTTTAGTTAACATTTCATCATCATGTTGAATTGTAAAGCATTGTTTAATCTCCACCACAAAGACCACTTGAAGGCAGCATGAAACCCTGCTTATTTAATCCCACAATGCTTCCTGCAGAGGACAGGGCTTGTTTGCATTTTAGGGACTGCTTTATTTCATTTAATACTAAGCCCACCAGTAGACCTGAAAGCAGCATCGGGATGCCTGCTTGTCTCCCTATCCCACGTGATAGCAAGTCCCTCTGCGGCTCTTGGTAGCTCCTTATGCCGCAGAAATAGGTGAAACGCTTGTTTGTGATGCAGTGAGGTCTGGAGACACACTCCAAAGAGACTCAGCTTGTCTTCTAAAGTGCTAAACAGGGTTTTTTTTCTCTCTTTTGCCAGCCATGGGAAACCATTTCAGAGGAGGCAAGTGCAAGTGGAGATGCCCTCAGCTTGTCCCTTCCTCCACCTCCATCGTCCCCAGTGTCCCGAACCAGCCCTCAAGAGCTGTCCGAGGAGCTGACCCGCAGGCTCCAGGTCACTCCTGACTCCAACGGGGAACAACTCAGCTCTTTGATTGTACGTGATGTGCTCCACTTCCTCTGTGCAGTCCTCTGTTACTGTAATCTCTTAGTTTGACCTAGTCTAATTTGTTTACATGTGCAAGCTAAATGTGTCTTCAAAAATGCATCTGAAATTTACCGTAGAACAAACTGCCTTAAGGAASAGTCACAGCTCCTCAGTTCACGTTTAGTGTTTTCTTCTATGTGAGTTTGGCTTCAGAGTCTGCTCCAGTTACACCCAGGGAGTATGGGGATACCCTATATGTGTAGGGAAACAAAATAGGTCATCCAATACTAGGGAATGTCAAGCTAGGAGTGTCCCAAAGGAGAGAGGAAGAAGTGCTAGTGCTGACCCTTTTCCACAAAGAACCTTTACAGTAGATGTCTTGCAATGATCTGGAGGTCAGGTAGCGGCTGCCTCAGCAAGTTACAGCGCTGGAGGCCCAGCCGCTGCKCAAGAGACGTTCGTGCTTTCCAGATACCTGCAGGTTTCTGTGGGCCTCTGCGGGGAGGGCAAGCAGCTCAGCAAGTAGGAGCAGTGGCAAGGTCAGCACCTACATTGTTTTTTACACTGAGAGTAAAAGATAAATGGTATATCTACAAAATAATCTTAAATTTGTTATATTATTTAATTTTTGATAATTAAAATAATTCAATTCTGTACAAACTAGCTGTTTTTTGAACCATTAACATATTGGTGCCATAAAAATTACAATCAGACCAAAATTGCMAAGTGCCTCTTTCTACCCATGGCACTTTGCACATGAAACAAACCCTCACTATTTCTATATAAGAGAAAAAAWATATATATAAGAAGCAAGTTTCTCAGTTTCTTCACCAAAAACTGATTCAGCAGCAGTGCAAATAGTGCCAGGGGAAGTTGACAGTTTGCCCAAGGTCACCTTCACACAGAAGCTCCTGCGGTCTCTGATCCTCTGTAGCGACTGCCGGGTGGATCTGAGATTGTCTGAGCTCTCACTCAAGTACGGAGCCTTCTGACGGTGCGTGCTGATTTGAAACAGGGGGTTGCTGTGTGAAATGTGGCAAATACAAGTTAGAAGGCTGTTCTGGAGAGACTGGTGGAAAGAGAGAAGGCAGTTTGAAAGAAAAGGCTTTTTAAATGCTGATTTTTTTTTCTCCATTTTATGGGATTTCTCATGAAAGTACAAAAAGTGATTGTTCAAGCCATGCCTTATGTCTTGAGAAACGGGTACCATCCATGGGGATGTTTCAGAATTGCACAGTGACATGGTCACCTAATTGTTGGGCTTTTAAGGGATCTCTGTAGATAACCTGGTCCAACCCCACTTGAGCAAAGTCAACCAGAGCAGGTTGCCCGGGTTGGACATGGTCCAAGGATGGAGACACCACAGTCTCTCTAGGCAGCTTGTTCCAGTGTCCAAACCACCCTTCCAAGATGGAGTGTGGGCAACCTATGCTTTTAATTGCTTKCCACTTTCTATATCAATATTAAGACTAAAAAAAAAAGCAAGTGTAATTCATATATGTTTTGTGRCAGTGTAACTTAAAGACATCTTTTTTTTTTTCTTTCAGCAAAGAGATCCTTCCTCAAGACTGAGATCTTGCAGTGTAACGGACACAGTTGCTGAACAGTCTCAGTTATCCTTGGTAAAACAAAGCTAAATTTTATTTCTTGTTTTGGTTTGAATGCTTTCTGGCTCTGAATTACGTCATCTCCTTTGCCTTTCAATTCAGATCTGGATCAGTTACTAGTATGGGCACTTGGCTATGGCAAGTTGYAGCGTATACCAAATTAATATCGTCAAGATGAGCGAGTGAAATGGTGAAGTGTTAAGAGAGAAAAAGCAAGGAGGCTGCGGGCGCCTCTGGGGGTGTCTGCCCTCGCTGTCCCGCACGGAGAGGTTGTCTGCCCGTGCCCCGGAGCAGCAGCACCCTGCGGGTCTGCGGTGCAGTCTGGCTGCGGGCGTGCGGAGACGGCGGCTGCGCCCGGAGCCCGTGCAGCCTCGGGCACCTAGCTTTGTGCCCCGTAAACTGTGGTTTTGGAATATATCAGCCTGCACGTGAAAAGTAATAATGTTAGACTGCTGTAGGTAGTCGTAGGAGGAGGCACCCCCAAGTGTGAACAGAATTATAAATGTGACATAAGGAAATTAAGAACTTTAAAAATGGATTTGTGTTTTACCTGTCACGCTATAACAGTCCTGTTTGTGATAGCCCCTGTACAACAGGACTTCGTGACATGCCATCTGTTGTACTTGTATGATCTGAGTGGCTGAAGCAAGCAGCTTTTCTTCTCCAAATTCATTTAAGCTAAAAGTTCATGTAGATCCCTTAAATATATACAKGGAAGGTGCTAACATATTTTTCACAAATGTAGCAGTCTTGCAGCATGACAATGCACCTCTCCACTCTAAGGGGTAGCAGGTTCTACGTATTTTTTCCTTCCCAAGATCTGCTTTTGGGTGAGGTTAGTGAGGGTGTTCCCAAATAATTTGATGAAACAAATGATATATTTTTTTGGAAAAACTTATTCTAGGATTTTTTTTGAAATTTTTTTGTTAGAAATATGTTGTGTATGAAACCACAAATAAAAAAAGATTATGCAATTTGCTGTGGAAATACTAAGCAGAACATACTAGTAAGTTCATGACTAAAGCTGATGTCTCTCCTTCACTTGCTGTCTGCTGGTGTTGTTACAGCAACGATGCTGCTTTTCTCTTTGGGCTGGTTTTCATGTATTTTAGAAGTTGTTTAGTATATTTAGATTTACTACTTTGCAGATACTGTTGATCAAGGTAGTGCTTCTGAAGTATTATCCATCTCTGCTTTTCTGGGTAAAAATGCTGCYGTTTCCATCACAATCGCTCCAAATCTGTCTTCTCTCTCTAGCAGAAGTTGCCTTCTCTTGCAGTCTGTGCCAGGGCTGTTCTTCTTCTTTATTTAAAACTGGATTTCTTTACCTAATGTGATCACATTGGGCTTACTTGGGACGTCTTTTTCAGTTGATTATTGTAGAAACTTTATTTCATTATCAAATGTTGAAATCGGCAAAATTTAAAGCATTTCCCTAACACCAGAATGTTACCTAATCTCACTAATTTTTAATCCTTACTGAACTAATAATACTTTATATTCTAGCAACTTCACTCTGCTTTCTTTCTAAACAAAACGCTACTCTTGACCTTTTTAATCTTCATCAAAATTTTGAAATATTATTTGAAATCTTCGATTTTTTTGACTTTTTCTCTGTACTCATTGATGACCAGAATTTGTCCATATTGTTTATCAGTGAGAACATGCAAATGTATTCGTGCCTCAGAACAACCTTAACCATATTACACACCGAGTAAACATTCTCAATATTAGAAGTAGTGAACATATAAAATTGGATACTGGAACTCTTTGAATTAGTTCCCTCCATGTTTTGTGTGTGGAGTTCTGACTGGGTCATCACTGATTGATATCTTCGGGGTTTTTTTGCTGTTATTTTTGCGCTATTTCAGTCTAATTGCTCTCCATTAACAAACTTGAGGTTATCTGTGATTCTTTCTTCCTAAAGATATGAGAGTAGTCTGTGATCTTCATCACTAAATATACTTATCTGTAACATTAATTATCATTTAACAGCAGAGTGGTCCATCTAGGAGAGCTCGTTCTTCAACTGTCACAGGTGGTGAGGAAGCAACGGTAATAATCCTCTTTATCAACCACTATCTGTAAATAAAATGCGGGTTGGCTTTAGGTCTTGTACAGCAATGCACAGTTTTTCACAAAGCTGCAGTATGTTGGATGAAGTACAACCACTAAATGTATAGTTATATTGGTATAATTTTTCATATTTTGAATTTTCTCTGGTGATAAAGACTGCAGGTTCACTCTAATACTAACCTGTTTGAGTAACGCAGATATACTGCCACTCAATTTTAACAGAGTATGCACTAAGGAAATACCATAAACTTATGAAAAATGAGAGGTAGAATGCCTAATTCTTTAAATCCTATATGGAAAGCATCAGGGAGACACTTTGAATCAATAYATGTGGCTACATTTTTAACTTCTGTCTCCTGCTCTCCATTAGTCTAACCCATTTTAATTCTTCAAGTAGACATTAATTTGAGAGTTGTGGAGATAAAGTCATGCATCACGTTGGGCTTGATGGACATCTGAACTGCCAGTTTTCATTTTCCAGTAGTCATTCAAAAGTCCAAGTCAGAATTTCATTCTGAACATCAACCCGAGTGCTTTATTGAAAGTGTAAATCAAATAAAGCAGTTCTAAATTATATTTGACGCCTTCAGAAACATCCATGCTTTTTTAAACAGATTAAATGTCAGTCTGAAGCAAGTTGTTTCAAAGAAATCATTTTCCAGTTATTGTGATAATTAGCTTTCATGAATATATATATTCATGTACTCCTGTACATATATACATACACATAGGAATATGTACTCCTATATGATGTTTCAGGGAAACAAATATAATGTAGAATTGGCATGCTTCATACTTGTGTGTGGAATGTCAGCCTTTAATGTGGGTGCTGTGCATCACTTCATAACTGGATATATTTGCTGGTATTTTATTTCAGAATCGGAGGGACCTACCCTGTATTCCTTATATATATATCCCTTGTGTTCCTTATATATACATATATATATATATATATACACACACACACACACACACACACACACATATATATATACATAAATATATATACATACGTACATACATATACACACACACGTTGTGTTGTGTGTCGCTGCGGCGCTTGCCTGGCGTGGCGGCCGCTGTGGGCAGCTTTAGGGCTTTAGTGAGGGCAGGTCCGGGGAGCCACGGCGGGAGGTGGCTGCGGTGGCCGCTGCACCCCGAGGGGCCGCCGCGCAGCGCCGGGGGTGGTCGGGGGTGACGGGCCGGCCGTCGCGGCTGTGCCGGGAGGTGCAGGCGGGGCCGCGGTGCTGCCGTCGGTGCCGGCCAGGCCTCCTTCCCGGGCCGCTGCGGAGCATGGGCCCGTTCTCCCGGTGTGCGCCAGGCGRCGGCTCCGCGGCCGCGGGTGGAACAGGGCGCCGAGCTGCGTGCGCCTGCCCTGGCCGCCCCCCGGATTTGCACGTCCCCTCTGAGCCTCCAAAGACCCTTCCTCCGGGCAAGTTTCATGCKGTGAGGCTGGACGGAGCCGCACATCGGCGTGGTGCACATGTCGCTCCGCTCTGCTGCCTAGGTGTTCGCTGTAACCGGCCCCTTCCTCGGGCGCCCTCCCGCAGGACCCGCGCTGCTCTCCTGGCGCTTGCCCCGGGCCGGAGCTGAGAGGCGCCTGTGTTTGGGCAGGGCCCCAGCCGCATTCCCGGCTCCATGGGGCGCTCCTGGGGGCCGAGCAGGAGGTTCCTGGGGCTGCATTCGCCATGACACGGGGGCCGCTTTCCTGTTGTGTTTCTCTGTCCTCACCGCACCAGCAAGGCCGTTACACCAGCCTGCTATGAATGGACTCTATGGCATTAGCACCGAATGATTAAGGCTTTTAATTGCAAATGCCTGAATTGCCCCCGGGTTTTGTGTGCTCTGTGCTGCGGACAGCAGTGACAGCCGCTGCGTGCAGAGCCCGAGGCTGCCGCAGCCAGGCTGTAGTCCAGAAAGCGGGAATTGCCCTCCGCGCTCTCGGCTGTGTTAATTAGCTAACGAGGACCAAAGCACGGCCTGGGCCCTGGATCCAGGCTGCAAACGGGGCTTTTCTCCCCGGCTTGGAAACCACCAGGGCAGCCGCGGAGGCGCTGGGATCCTCTCGTGTTGCTTCTCCGGCCAGCTCCGAGGGCACGAGGCAGCAGCGGCTTCCAGGAGGGAAGCGGGGCTCSCGGCTTCCTCTCTTGCATGTTGCCCGCCCGCTTCACCAGCCTTGCTTGCGCCGTGTGTCACTGGCACTGGTGTCCTTRTCTGTTCCCTTTTCACTCTCCATCAGCTAGGCAGTTTTCCAGCTCACTGTGTTGCCTGTGCAATTCCATTAAAAAAACAAATATGCTGACTTCAACAGGAGTCTGGGAGAGGTCTCAGGAATGTGAGGCAAGAACAGGAATTGCATTATGTTAATCTAATCTAGCAAAACAGTGTTTTCCTTCAAATGAATACAAATACGATGTAGTTAATAATCTACTTGTGCTATTTCTCAGATTATTTTAAATTTCAATCCTTTTGAGTATGTATGACTTTTATTGCTTGTGGCATTGAAGCTCTCTGGGTTCTAGTGCATCAAACTGTCTGAATGATACATCTTGCTAATTAAATTTAGAGACACATTTTGTAGTTTACCACTTCTGGCAGATACTTCTCAAGTGCTCGCACATAATCTGACAGAAAATACTTCATGTTAAAAATAAATATTTTAAATACAAAGCCATAGAATAGAAATACCTGTTGTATCAAGCTATCCAGCACACTATATTTTTTTAAGTATCATGCATTATAGATAACCATGATAGATTAGGGCAAGAGGAAGAGCATATTTTGAATTCCGAGGATATGGGATATCAACCAATATTACTATTTCTTTGAAAGTTCAAGGCAGAGGAAAAGGCAGTAGTATGATAAAAGTATGAATAACCACTTCTTTTCAGAGTGTTGGATTTTTAAATTAATTACAAGAAGCGGAAGTTTTTACATTAAAAACACCTTTTYTCCCTCAAGAATGTAGTCATAGTCACATTTTTCTTTATCAGGAAGACCTTCTAAAATTAAAAAGCTTGTGTTAGCCCTGAGAATTGGTTTCTGACTGGTGTCGAGGAGCTTGGTAGCTCCCAGGCGGGTTCTTCCTGTGGCTGTAGTGCAAGGTGGTCCCAGACAGTCATCATGAAGCCCCGCTCAGCCCGGCTCGTGAGCACCCCCCGCCTCGTGATCTTTTTGCAGGAAAGCGCGGTGTTTTCACAGCCTTCGTTGAGACTCTTTGCATCCTTCACTCTAACCTGTGCCGGGTCTTTGTCCTTAGCTCCCTTGTTGCTGTCGTACGTGTTGTTGCTCCGTGTTGCTCTCACGGGTGCTCCGCGCAGTCCCTTCCCACGGGCCTTGCTGGGAACTTGCTCCGTCTCCTTGGCACCATCCTGCGCTGCTCTTTGCGCATCTGGGCTGCTTCAGTGTGGGTCTCAAGGCTGCGGGGAAGACTCCTAGGAAAGCGGTTAGATACCCGCAGATTTCCCGGCTCGCTGCCACGCACACACTCCGGACGTAGGGCTGGGACKGGAAGGACCAGACTCTTCCTCACAGCTGCTGTGCTTGTCCTCAAGTCTTCCTGGAAATTATTTTATACTGCTAAAGAATATACCAGCATTGATGGTATAATCACCTTTATGAGGGCCTTTATTTTTCAGTGCTATACACAGTCACCTTCTTCTAAATAGGTTGGTGTTATTAATGGTGTTATTAGAACTTCCCAAAGTTCAGAAGTTTGAGCAGTTTCTCATCCTCTGTCCTGCGACAAAGACAGCTGGGCTTAATGCCACTTGTGCTGTCACAGCGGTGATGCTGAAAGAGTAAACCAGAACTGCTGGCCTTTTAGACCCATGAGTATGGGAATCTAAAATATGAGTATACGTTTTAATGTGATCAATCTAATAATCAACCCAAATATATTCTGGACCAGCTGTATAGATGCAGGTAGTGAAAAGCGTGTGCACCTGTCAGGCTTGAAGCTATGGCTTATACATTGCCTTTGTCAGAGGAGGAAGTGCTGTCCGGCGGGGAGCGGTTGCTGCTCCGTGCTGCAGGCGACGGACGTTCCGGGTGCGCAGCCCTGGCGCGGGGCCTGTGCGTGCGCTTCTCCTCCAGGAAGCTGCAAGGGCCGGTTTTATCTTTAAACAGTCTGGAGCTGGGAATGAAGCTGCCTGGCTTGCAGGGTCGTGTGGCCCTTGGTTTAGGCTCTTCCCCTCCCTCCCACATCCGAAACGGGCAAGGGGCAGCAGCTCCCGTTAGCCCTGTCCTTGGCTTGTGATAGAGGGGCAAGGGCAGCTTTTCCTCTCACCTCCCAGACTTCTGAAATAAGAACATTTAAGATTTCCTCTTATTCAAGACAATGAATTAAACAGAAACTCAGAGKTTTTGTAGACCAGCAACAGACACATGCAGAACTAGAGTGCATGTGCAGAGGCAGCTGGGCTCAGGATTAATACCCCTCCCTTGGCTCTTCCCCCTCCGGCAGCTGGGCTGTTCATTTTGCACTATTTCTTTTTTCCTTTGTGTGTCTCAGAACCAGCAGCACCAGTTGGTTTAAACACTGAAAGCTTTCCCCTCAGGAGGGGCCTGCAGGACGATCTCCTGCACCGCAGTTTCAGCATTAAGTGATGGTGGGCAGTCTGTTCCCCCTTTACCAGGGAATGTTCATTAGGACAGTGTATTTGTTCAGCTTTTGAACAGCAATTGCATATTTGACTTAAAGCTTGGGCTCAGATTTAATGTGTGCTAACYGTGGCCGTACTGTACGTGACTGTCAGAAAACGGCGAGCTCTGCATGCAGCTGAAGCCACAGAGCAGGGACAGGACGGGGCTTGGGGGACCCTGACCGGACTCRTGGTCCTGGGAGCTCCCAGCCCTGCAACACCAAGGGGAAAAACACCRGGCCTTTGTAAGGGAAAATCATTACAACATAAGATTGCTTTTTGTCATGATCTGCGGTGCACGAGCCAGGGAGCTGGGGACATAGGAGCTTAGCAGGGGCCTGAAGGTGCAAATGGAGCTGAAGGGTCAGTTGTCAGAAAGAAGGTTTGACTCAAAGCTGAATAAAGAAGAACTTATTTGATCAAATGAAAATCTGTAGTTATGTATTTCAATATGTTATATCTAAGAATGGTTTTAATGTGTATACTTTTAAGAATGACCTTTTTTGCTAAGCGATTGTAAAATAACGCTGTGTTTCCTCCTTGGCTGAGCAGCCGTCCGTGGCCTACGTGCACACCACGCCGGGCTTGCCTTCGGGCTGGGAGGAGAGGAAGGACGCCAAGGGCCGAACCTACTACGTGAACCACAACAACCGCACCACGACGTGGACGCGGCCCATCATGCAGGTGCGGAGCTGCCTCCTAGCCCTGAGCTCGCGGCAGCGGCCGGCGCGTCCCGAGTGTTGGTCCCGTTCTGCGGGGCTCTGAAATTGGGAACGCTCTGGGCACTGGCACACCGGGAGGTTTTGTTCAGTAGCTGCACTGTGGGAAGGTGCAGGTTGGGTTTATCAGTGCAATGGAGGGAGTTTACAGAGGGGTACAGAGCAGAAATGTATAGAGGCAAGTCGCATTTTAGGACTGAGTTTGAAAATTCTGTTGGGATTAAAATGAAATAATAGATCTGATCTTTCAAGTACCAGATTTAATGTTTCCTTAAAATAACGACGATAGATAAATGCAGTGGCGAGGTGTGTGTTGAACGTGCCRCCGTGCTGAGGGCGATGCCGGCACGGGGCTAACCTGCCTGTGTCCYGTTCAGCTCGCGGAGGACGGCTCGGCCGCCTCGGCCGCCAGCAGCAACAACCACCTGAGCGAGCCCCAGATCCGGCGGCCGCGCAGCCTCAGCTCGCCCACCGTGACCCTGTCGGCGCCCCTCGAGGTGAGAAGCGCCACCATCGCAGCCTTGCTCCGCTTATCCCCTTTTCCCGACCTCCTAGTTTTGCCCTGGTTATCACAGCTTTCCTTCGGGGTTTTCCACGTGCATCTTCTGTTGCACATTAGTAACTTCTGTGATCACGGAATGAAAAAGTTCTGCTCACATATGATAATTTGGTTCAATTCGGCAACACTTATTTTACCATTTGAAATATATACGTTATTCCGATCCCTTTTGGGTCCTCATGTTTATAAGATCAGAAATATTTTTCAAGTTGAAACATTTATTTTGATGCTGACTTCTTTGTTAATCGTACCTGCAATTGATGTTGGAAGATCCTGGAATGAGATTTTATGCTCATTTCATGCGTTATATTTCTTGTCTTTCAAAAGAACTTGTTTTAAGTATCTTTAAAGATAATTGAGAACGGTTTTGAATGCTGTTCTCTGCAACATGGCTGAAGAGTAGTGGCTTCTTATGTATTTAGAGGCTGTGGCTTACTCCTGAAACTATGATTAGACCTTTTAAAGCAGCTAAAAGTGGCTGTGAGGAGGAGAGGGAGTTGTTAAAAACTTCTCCAAACAGACTCTGGTGTCATCTGCATCCCTCCTTCACACCCGCTTTCCTGCTCCTCTCCTTTGCCCTGTCAAAGCTATCTACAGCTGTGTGAAGACTGCAGTGCTTAGTTCATTTTATTTTATGCATTCCTCCYTCTCCTTATATGGAAAAATCCTTCAACAAGGAAAATTAAAGGCAATTAAAAATTCTGCCTTCCTCAAGCTAGAGCACGCGAGGCCTGCCTTCCCTAGGGCGTGTGTAAGCTGGAGCTGCCGGGCGTCGCTGGCCGAGCACTGGACAGCCCGTTTGGGTGGCAATGGCCTTTCCGCGCTCCAGGAGAGCCCCTTGCTGCCCCCGCACATTCCCTCGTCCCTCCGGGGCTGCTGGCTCTGCTCAGGGCCTGGAAACCACAGGGGTGCTGGAAAGCACAAAGCTGCCTTTTTGTTTTTATTTGTTTATCTGTTTATTTAGCTAAGGGGTAGGCTTACCAGYGTTAGAATCCACAAGGATGCCATCACAAGGGAAAAAAAACAGTTCAGTTTTTTAGAAGCCACTTTCTTTGTTTTCATATAGTTTGTTCTTTTATTGTAAAATGTGTCTATAACTTATTTTGTGTGCAACACATGGAAAGCTTTTATTTAATGAGAACAAATTAAAGTAGTACTTTTGTACACCATAATTTAGCTGCATTTTCCTTCCGAATGCAGCAGAACACTCCACAAAAAAAGATTGTAATAGTTTTGTAAATATCTTTGTTTACTCTTAATTTTCTAACATATTAGAGTGGAAAAAAAGCAATATAATGAATAAATGTAAAATTAGAGAATGGCCTAAATAAGCATACATAGATTTAGTGAGTCTTAATGATTAGCAAAACAAGGAGAAAACAAGCAATTATCATATATCAGCCAAAGCATATTTCTGGAAAATTTCTGAGGCGTTCAAAGGCAAACAATATTAAAGTTGAATATTTAGATCTCATTCTCAGTTTGATGGTGAAAGGCAGTGTTTTCTCGGATGAGTAAATCAGGATCTCATTTTGAGGCTGTTCAGATGGCTGAATGTACAAGACAAGATTAAACCTCCCACTGTTAAAAGTCAGCATCAAGTGAGAAAGTCATTAATGAAAAAAAAAAACCTCCAAGATTTCTAATTGCAAGCCGATATAAGGGGTCTAAATGTATTTATTTTAGGAACTTTTTCTAAGGTCCCGTGTAAATGCCTGGCCTGGAGTTGCAGCTGGGAAGTGCATTGAGAGGCACATGGTGCCAGCTGGGGTTTAAGGAGACCCTCTTTTTCCTGTTGCTTGTGCCCCCAGCGCTCAGTCCGAGGCTGCAKGAGTTGAAGAGGGGGCCGGGAACGCGGYGGTGGCGGGAGGGGACGYGGTGCGGCCGCCGCAGGGCCCAGCGCGCTGGCTGTGCCRCGCTGTGCCGCGCTGTGCCGCGCTGCACCGTGCAGCCCGGCCGTGACGCTCCRTCTCCGCAGGGCATGAAGGACTCCCCGGTGCGCCGCGCCGTGAAGGACACGCTCTCGAACCCGCAGTCCCCGCAGCCCTCGCCCTACAACTCGCCCAAGCCGCAGCACAAGGTGGCGCAGAGCTTCCTGCCGCCGGGCTGGGAGATGCGCATCGCGCCCAACGGCCGCCCCTTCTTCATCGACCACAACACCAAGACGACYACCTGGGTGAGCGCGCGGCCGGCGCCCGCTGCGGCTGCCGGTGCGGGCGCCCTGCCCGCGGTGCCGGCGGGCTCGGCGCGGGGGCTCGTGCCATGGGCGGCTCCRCGAGGTGACACAGGGGCCTCCTCCGCGCCACACGGGGCAAAGCCGCCGCCGACCCCGGGGCCGCCCCGTGAGCACAGGGACCCTGGCACCATGCCCTGGCTGCACCCGCACGTCCCATCCCACACAGGCATCCTCTGCGTTGGGGATGGGACATTCCTGAACCGATGGAGCCCTGCATGCAGGTGTTAAACACCTTTGAAATCCCCCTCACTTGGGCTTCAGGGGCATACAGAGACATGGGCATGGACCGGTTTGACTGAATCCTATTCTGCTGCGTGCTTGGAGCAGCCAGGGCCACTGGCGCTTCTGTTTTAGCAATGCAGGCAGTTTTATTTTGCTTTCTTAACAGCTCACCTCCACACACTAAATGCTCTGTAGCCCTTATATGGTTTGATTTTGTATTTTATTCTCTAAAAAACCCTTTCAATACAGTCCTAATGTAGGCAGCTTTCTTTTCCATCTGATACTGCAATAGGCTCTGACTTAATCTGATGGATTTCTCTTACAGGAGGATCCACGGCTGAAATTTCCAGTGCATTTGAGATCAAAAGCTTCTTTGAACCCTAATGATTTGGGCCCTCTTCCTGTAAGTATGTCTTTCCCAGTGCGTATGTGTTTCAGTAGCTGCTCTSTTAAGAGCGCTGGTCTGTTGCTACGTTGATGGTGTGCGGGTACGTGCATCGCTGGGAGGCAGAGCTGCAAGCTGGCTCTGTGTGTAACCCCAAAGAGCTTTCCTGTCATCTTTGAATCACTAAGGCTTTTGGAAGCCAGATCATAATGTTTCTGAAGTGATTGAACGTTTCTTTGCTGGTAGGAAACATGGAGCTTTGGATACACTTAGCCTTAGTCTGTCTCTGGCTGTGTGATTTTAGATAATTAACTGCTGCCTTAAGAAAAGGGTTGYTCAAAGTGAGCTTTGTGAACGTACCAGTGTGTTTTGGCACTCAAAAATCTAAATATATTTTGAGTTTGAATGGCACTGCCATATTTTATAGAGAAAATCACCATATTGATCTCAAAAATCTTGTCATAGTCTAGCCAAAGTGTGATAGTGATTTATCGGCGTGCCAGATGCTTTGTTTTTGGAACGCCGTGTCCGTGGTGCCAGAAGGTGCGTCCGCGGCAGMCGCACTTCTCCGAGGCAGTGCTCACAGCGGCACGTTGCCGATGGCCTCCCGCGTGCCGAGCGCGTCCGAGGGCTGTCCTGGGAAGGGCGCTTCCCTGCGCTCGCCAGCACCCGCGGGTGACGGACCCACCTCCAGGAGGTGCTGGGACACGTGGGGGCCAGCAGCTGAGCCCCTTGCAGAGGCGGCTGGCCCTYCTTTCAGGAGCCTTTAGCCCTGCTCCTGGTCGCTGAAGGGGGTTGCAGATGGCTGGAGGATCCACTCTGCCCACTAACCAAAATGTGCTGCCTGGGCGCGAGGGGGGCCCAGAGCCAGCTCCAGCGAGTGGTGGTAACCTCTGGTACCGGTGCAGTCAGAGATCTCCTCTGATGCATCCTGAATTACAGAATCACAGAAGGGTTGAGGTTGGAGGAKACCCCTAGAGATCACCCAGTCCAGCCCCCTGCCCCAGCAGGGACACCCAGAGCACGGGGCACCCGGTCACATCCCGGTGGGTTTGAAAATCTCCAGAGAAGGAGCCTCCATCCACAGCCTCTCAGCTGGTGAATTCTCACTGCCCTTGTCCTGATTAGCGAAAGATTTTATTTTGTATTTAAATCCACTTGGCRGCTTGTCAGGCCCAGGGTCTTGAAACATTAATTAGATCCAAAACTGCTCAGATGATCATGTTTATTAAGATGCATTTACTAATTAGAACACAGCAGTAAAGCAGTTTCTTAAGAAAACAGCTGTGGAAATAACTTCTCTTGTATTTTTTCAGACACACTGAGCATGTGTTTATCCCCAGGGAGGCATTGCTTAGATAGGAGACACTGTGCAGAAGCAACTGGGTGTCCAGCTTAATTGATTCTCTTAACTGCAAGAGCTACAATGTGCCTTAAATCAGGGAAATGTGATGTATACTATTACATGTACATATTTAGCAAGAGATTTAAGCTCAGTTGAAACAAGGCATTTTTGAGTGCGGTATGAATGCTGCAGAATTGAGCAAGGATCATTGAAATGAAATCAAATCTTCTGTATCGTATAGAAGGCCGAAGCGAGGCTGAGTGCTGCACGGATCACGTGGCATGTAGTCTGCCACTCTTTTGCTTTCTATGCTGCAATCGTTTGGAAGATAGGGGAAGGGATAAGTAGAAAGGAAAGACCTGAGGACAAGGTTAGAGCTCCTGGTCCTGCTTCCATAGGATCCTGGTTAGTTCATGGACAGCAGTGACCCCCCGGGGTTTCGAAGGTGAAAGCTGAGACTCTCCAGCCAGGGAGATCATGGCCAGTGTGTCCCTTTCAGTGGCTTGTTAAAAATCTCCATGCAAGAATTTTCCACTTCCAATATTTAAAACAATATATATGTATTTACTGCATATAATTATCTGCATAAACAGGCAGTTCTTCAATTCGTGTTGTGTTGTCGGCCGTGACACGTAACGTGTTTGTGATCGTTCGGTCAGCAGCGTTTCACTGTCTGTCTTTCTCTCTTTTTTATTCCCTAATTCTAGCCTGGTTGGGAGGAAAGAATACACCTGGACGGAAGAACATTCTATATCGATCATAGTAAGTAAGCACTGAGGCACTGCAGCATGTAGACAAAGGGAGGTAATCAATATTGAAGTGAAAGCTTTATAATTTTACTCTTCATTTAGGAAGCCAGGTGTTGATATGTGGAGACATTGATACCAGAGACTTAGTGCCCTCGTACGGTACTGTATATTCACCGAAAGCTTGCTTTTAATCGGCTCATCAAGCTTTGTCCCTCTCTGACTTGTGAAGCATTAACATTTCTTCTTTGTGGTTTCTTTTGTTCTTGTTGATATTTTGGATTCTTTGTTGTTGTTGTTGATGATCCCATGGCTTATTTGCACTTAATAAATTAAAATACACACTAGGAATAGAAAATAAGATGAGAAGAGACCATATAGCCACAACTCCACGTGTAGGCAGTGGAGAAGCAACGCTGCTGAGTACGCTTTTCTCCCACTTCTTCAAGAAGGTCTTGTGGCAGTGCTAGTTCTGATCTTATTTCCTATTTGGAGCATGTTATATTGCACCCGGTCCATTAATATCTCCTCAGTTCTGTTAGTGAAGTTCTAGTGTAAGTGATGTTTCATTGTAGACTTGTCTTTTACAGCATCTCAGAACTGCTCTGTCAATCTTCTTTGTTGTTCCAAATTAAAGTAGCCCGGCTCTATAATGAAGCCCACCTTTATAATGAGGCATTTCTATCGATGGCATACGCTTCACAGAAATACGTAGCTCACAAAACCACTAGAAGAGGGTACCTTTGCTGCAGAAAGCTTGGAGGATGAACATCTGAAACCATTATACGTATTTGAGAATATTATAGTTTCCCTATAGTATCAGTAAAATTAATTCTTAGGCTTACCGATAGTTTTGTGTTATATCATTGTGAAATACTACTTCTAAAGTACTATGAAGTTTGAAATTGCATACCTAGTTTTAAGTACAAAACAAATAATTTACTCCTTGTCAAGAGCAAGATTAACTTCTTTCAAACATTAGTACAGATTTTTTAACGTTCTTTATACATTACACAATTGTCTCAATCAAGACATGCCTGGAAAWTTAATAGATTAGTGTAAGCTGCTGTCACGGACGAGTTAGGGAAAAAAACTCTGATGAAAATATCTGCATGATTCCTAAACATCCCTACCATTGAAAAGTTTCAATTTCTCAGTCTTCTAAAACTACTGAAGCATTTGTGGTAATTCCCAAAGGTACACAGTGTTAGAAGTATACATTAAGCAAAATCGCCCAAACACCTCCTAATTTCTTCAGAAGTAACTTATTTGCATCTGAATTGTATCTTTAGCCCCTCTTTCACCTGCGTGTTTGGCTTGGTGGCCAGCAGATCTGCTGCAGGTCTGGGGCTCTGGGCTGCTCGTCCCGAGGGGCGGCCAGCCGCTTCCCGGCGCGCCGGCGGCACCGGCACCTGCTCCGGGCCCTGGTCGGGGGTTGCTGTCGGGAAGCGGCTTGTTCACCAGTGGATAGGGAAGCACAGCGACCGTTGTGCGCCGCAGGGTTTCAGTGTTGTTCCTTCTTGTATTTATCAGACCATAGCTACACCTTCGTGTCGGAGCCCGCTGGCCCCTGCTGGCTTCCTGGCTGGGCTCAGAGCCACGCGGGGCAGGTGTCGGGGCGCGGGCGGGCGCCGGGGCAGGTGTCGGGGCRCGGGCGCCGCGGCAGCCTCGCTGCCCTGCCCTCCTCTCTGTCGCCCCGGCGTGGCTGCTGGCTCGGCCCAGCACGAGGGGTCGACTCCGGCCACATCCAGCATCCCGCCAAACTCGTGCGCACAGGACAGGCAGAATAACCGAGCTGTTACTTGTCCTGCAGGAGACTGAAACGCAGTACCTCGCTATTGAGATTTTAACTTTGAGGCAGTTTAATAAGAGTTTAATAATGATTGACTTTAGTTTCCCCAGTGCTCAATCAGTCCTTGCAAAACAGTCTCGCTCCCTATGGCTGGTCCTTAGCCACCTGAGCCAGCCTAACTCTCCATCCCTGCAGCCAGTGGTGTTCTCCAGCTGCTGCAGCATGCCCAAACTCATGGATTCCCCAGGAGCATTTTAGGAAGGYGACTTGAAGGAAAACAAAGCTTTTCCACCTGTACAGAGGCCGGTTGTCACTGATGCACTGRCGGAGGGATGGTTCCCCTCAGTATTGCTTCTGAATCTGGCGCTCCTCTGTATCTTCATTGGTGATTTGAACAAAAACTAGGGGGAAAGTACTCGTTCAGTTGGCCAAAAACGTCCTGGATAAGAGGCAAGAGGTGCTCCGTAGGACAGGGTTAGAGCTCAGCCTGATAGGGACAAACTGCAGGTGCAACTTCAATTAAAAAGGTGCTGTTTCCTGAGAATTATGAAGTATTGCTCAAATTGGAGGCATTTGGCAGAAAAGGCCTTGCAGATATGCTCAGGTAAACGTCAGTACCTCCTGCTGCTGAGGTGGGCAGAGGCGACCGTGCGGGGAGGCAGCGTGGGCTGTGCTGCGTGGGCCCCTCCGCCGGCCCGGCCGGGCCGTGTCCCGCRCGATGCTCCGGCTGGAGACGGTCCCACCTGCGCCCGAGCGGCACCACGGGGGAAGCGACCAGGGAGCAGGAGCCCTCCGAGGCTGCGAAGCCCCGTGCGGGAGGGAGGAGTGAGAGCACCGAGCTGGTTCCACGGAGCTCCAGAGAGGTGGTAGATTTTCAGACAGGTCCTGCAAGGGGAATGAACTGGTTACGCACGGGGCGCCTGGCAGGTGTCACCCTGGTCGTCTCCGATATCAGGAAAGTGCCACCATAACTCCGGCTCTCAGCTCCATGGGGAGCTCTGAGGAAGGAACTGGGAGCAAAGGGTCAGCTTGGAGGAAGGAGGTTTGAGCAGGGCCCGTCCCGCAGTCGAGCCTCGCTGCCACGAGGTGCCGGGCCGACAGCCCCAGGCCCTTCTTCCCACTGCCCACGAGTGCTAAACTGAAAGAGGGACTTAACGTAAAACGAACTGCTAGGTCCAAGCTTCTGAAATGCGCTTTTCTCGACATCTCTTTGAATTTTATTCAGCAACAATTAATGAATGTCATCTTTCAAAAACCCATCTAAATTTTAGCTATTTTAAAATTAGATKGGGATATTTAAAAACATGTTTTTTTCCCAACTATAGAAACATGGAAAATGCTTGTATTTTAATGTGAGTTGGTTTTTTGCTCTCATTATAATAGCCTCAAAAGCATTGATTTTTGAAGCTTAGTATGTTTATTCCAAACTAGCGATTACAAAGTCAAAGTCTTGACCACTGTTTTAATGCAGGTCACAAATGAAACCAGCGCATGTGTCAGGGCGGGTTTCGTGCCCCTTGCAGTGCAGGACATACAGGGCTTGCCCTGCCCTTGCGGAGGGACCCAGTTTGGTTTTCGGAGCATTGTCTCATCGTTGCAACGTCATCGTTGTGTTGTGGTTCTCCTGTGTTTAGGTCTTACGAGGAACACTTGTCTGAGGCAGCGGGAATTTCCCCTAGTGCCTTATGTGGTGACCTTGCCGTCCTAAAGCTGTCGATGGAATGAACCAAATTCTGTTGCGTTATTGCCCAAATTGAGTGATCTCTTAAACCATGACTGTATTGTTTTGCCTCCCTATAACCTTTTCATTTAATGTCTAGGACTTTATTCTAAAGATGCTTGACCCCTCCCCTCCAAATTTAAATTCAGACTGTCTTTTAAAATTCTTATATCTTGACAGTCTTGAAGCAAAAGTTCAAGTAAACTTGGTTTGCCATTTGATGAAATTTCGGGGTTCCTTTACCTTTCAGGCATGAAACCTGTGTATTTCTAATACAAGTTGAGCCCAGACCATGTTCAAATAGAACATGTGCAAACTTTGATGTCAAAGCAGTGTAAATCTTCTGGGTTATGTTGTARTTTTGCACTTTTGAATGAGTGTTTCCAACTAAACAGCGTGATGGGGTTTTGATGGGTATGGGTGAATGCAGTCTTCTCTAACCCTGAAATACTAAATTGTGGAAATGGTAGGGAAGAGAGTCACAAGGGGGGAATACAGATTCGCAGCACGGTGACAGGGGAGTGACGCTGTGGTGTCTTTTGTTATTTGCAGATAACAAAATCACGCAGTGGGAGGACCCCAGGCTGCAGAACCCAGCGATTACTGGCCCAGTAAGTACCACTGTGGATCTTGCACACGGGACGCGGCTGAACCCCGTCTCGAACGTGGCGCGGGGTGAGCGCGGGCGCAGCCCTCRCTGCCTTGTGGGGCCACGCCGGTCGCGGTGCCTCATTCCCCATGTGGGAGAGCATGGATGGTGCAGAGGAGCTTGGATGRCAACACGCTCAGCCCCGCTTTGGAGCGTGCAGGGGTCTGTCCGGGCCACCACCAGCTGCYTGTGGCCAGCATGGCCACGTGCTCATTGGGAGCCGCTGGAATTCGTGCCGCTGCAGCACCGTCGCGTGCCGCACAGTCAGACAGTGCGTGGTGTCCGTGGCTGTTGGTAGTTTGATGCCTCCTTAGCGATAGATAGAAAGACAGATAGCAACAGACAGATTCCCTACCTAGACTGGGAATTTCTCCCGGCCTTGGTGCTCATCCCTGCTTGTAGCCGCTAGCACGAGGTGCCACCTCTCTCCTGGGGCATCGGAGAGGCATGCTTGGTCAGCAGATGCCGTGGTGGATCCCCCGCGTCCGTCCCGGGGCGGAGAGGAGGGAGCGCCGTGGTCCTGCTGGCCGGCTGTCTCCCCTGCTGCTGGTGGCTCGGGGTGCTGCTGCGGCTGCGGCGCCGCTGAGGCCGCGCGCTCGAGCCCCGCAACGCGCGGGAGCCGTCGTCACTCCTCGTGCGCTGCAGCTGGGCCTGGTGCCGCGCGGCATCTCCTGGCACGACCCCACGGCAGCAGGAGCTGCAGCCTCAAGGCACGTCTTGTGGTTGCGTTTGCTGCTGCTTTGATGGCAAAATTCCAGGTGTGATTTTACTTGAAGTACACCCCAAGAAATGTTAGTGTAAAATAGCCTGTAGTTTATTTCTCTTTGTTTCTCCAAACTTCCTGGTACTGTAACTTCCTTACCGTGGGACAGACTGTGCCAGACCTTTGCGACTCCTCCTGCCCCGTGGCGCTCAGGTGGGATGTTGGGTGCGAGGGCGGCAGCTCCTCGGTCCTGAGCAGGGCCCCGCTGCACGGCTAGGATAAGCGCTGGGCATAGAGCTGCAAACAGGAGCCACGGCTGCATTGACGCTCAAGTGGCCRGGGTTTTCTGCAGGGGAAGCACTGGGGTACGTGCTTCAGATATCGGGATAATAAACAACTGCTGCTTCTCAAAAGGGAATAGCCCCATAAGAACCAGGGCTAACACATTCAAAAGGGACATCAAGCTTAGTGTAGATAAAATAGTTTTCAGAATATGAGCCTTAGAAAGAATAAACTCATGGCTTTAATATCAGTTTTTTAAAACATCACACGTGGAGTTAGTCTCTCGCCTCTTTAATGCAGTTTTATATCGTTTTGTGGAGTCCTGAGTGATCAGATTTCCAACTCTTAAGATCTCTTCAGGTGGAAAGAGGAATAAATTTGCCAAGAATACTTTTTATTTCACGTAAAGGCTCGTGATTTTTAGGGGTCACAGTTCATAGCAGATTAGTTACAGCATAGTGTTTTCCTAATTGCACTTTTGTTAATAAGGTTATTAGCAATCACTTGCTTGAGCACAATTGCTGTTGGACTGATTTATCCATTTATCACGGGCTTAATGCTTGAGATACTTATCTACAGTATATTGTACCAATTCTTATGCTTATTCTCCCAACCATGAGTATAAATGGAAGAGACTATTTGGAGAATTTTGTTGCAAGATAATCAGGGTCAATCTTTATCCCATTAAGTTATATTTTTTTTTTTTTATGAGGAAACAAGATCAAATCTGTTTTATGGCTACATCATCCTTCATCTTAATGATTTTAATAGTATTTTTGGTGCCGTGACAGACACAAAGACATGCTTAAATTGCATTTCACATTGAATTTAAATAATACAAGCATGTCAGGAGATTCCCTAATGGCTGCAATAAAGTGATATGATCATCAGAGCATAACTTATTAGGATTTATTGTTAGCTTTTCCTGTCTCGTCTTCCCCAAGAGCAGAGTGAAGTGACCGTGTCTGTGCCCCCGTGGCGGCTCCGTCCCGGCAGGGTGCAGGGAGGGCTCTGCATCCCGCCAAGCGGAGCCYAGGCAGCCCCTTGCGGCTGGCGGGGCCGGAGCCTCCGGATGCAGCTGGAAAGCGGGATCTCCGAGGCAGGCAGCCTTCTCTTCCCTTGCCTCTCCAGTCCCCAGGGAAATGATGTTGTCTGACAAAAACCAGGGAATTCCCAGCTGCTGCCTGCGTGTGCAGCAGTTTCGTGTCAGAGCCACATTCTCAGCTCTTGCAGGGTGGCTTCCCAGCCCATTCCTGCTGCGCTACTGAATTCCCACCTTGTTCTGCGCCCGTTCCCCTGGGTGCTGAATAGTGCTGCTTGCCTTCRCCATCTGCAGCACAGTCTGGCCACCACAAGCACGGACGGCTTTCGTCCGCACGATAGCGTGATGGCCAACGCGCTCGAAGGCTCCCGTGTCTGGTACCATGTAGGAGAAGCGCTGTTCTGCACAGCCATGGACAGCGAGGAAGACTCTGCTGAGTGCTGCTTCACACRGGCTGGCCTGGCATGAGGGCAGCACCGCAGCCCTCCCGTCCCGCGTGCGGCGGCTCCACCAGCCCTGGGCACCGGGTCTCAGTGGTGGCAACACCTGCCCGGTGTCAGAGCAGGGATCTCTGAGGACCCCGTGTGATGGCAGCGGTGGTGCTGGTGGCTCCACCGATCCCCAGCTCAGGCAATGTGTTTAGTTCAGCCATCCATTACACCTGGGCGTTGTTTTTGTCACTTCTGCCCTATCTCTCCCTGTCATATTGCTATTGATCAAACACGTGTCTGTATTCACGGACAGTTGCCTGAGGACATGTGGGGTGAGCGTTGGGCTGCGGCGCTTTGGTCAGACAGGTTTGGATCCGGGACTGGGGACGTGAGAGGGCCACATGCTGCTGCTGAACGTGCCCCATGGCAGCGGTGCYGCCACCTCCTCTCCAGGTCAGGGAGACCTCGTTCATGCAGCGCTGCAGAGCAGAGCTGTGGTGCTGGGCACATCCCCACGGCGCCACTGCCCGTGTAGCAGTGTCCCTGGAGCCCCTCACCTTTCCTTGCCTGTACTTTCCACTTTCTTTGTGGTTGGTGTCTGTGCAGTGCTGGGCGGTGCTGAGCACCACCAGCAGCGTAAGTCCCATCCTGCAGCATCGCTGGGAATTTTGAAACCTGAAACAAAAGTTTGGTCCTGGAAGCTCATTTTCCCCCTGGAAAYAAGGGAGGTCATGCGCAGTGCTGCGGGTGTAGTGGGGTAGTGGGGGTCCATGACCCGAGAGCACATGGATGTAGAGAGCAGGGGTCTCAGCTCCTGGCTTGGCACAGACAGGCGGCAGTGTCACCCTGTGCAACAGCCGYGCCGTGACTGTGTCTTTGCGCTTCTCCGACAGGCGGTCCCGTATTCCAGGGAGTTCAAGCAGAAGTACGACTACTTCCGCAAGAAGCTGAAGAAACCCGTGAGTAGGAACCGTGCCGCCTCGGGGTGCGCTCTGCCGGAGCCGGGGGACAGAGAGCCGCGGGGTACATGCAGAGTCGAGGTCCATCTTAGTCTGTCACTCCTGCCATCATCCGACTTATGGAGTTAAGAAGAACAGGAAAACTAAACTTTGCATTTGATTAACTGATTTCTGGACAAAGCCTTTCACAGATCTTTAAGGCTCATGTTTTCCTCTGTGAATGGAAAATCAACGTGAGGCAGCTACAGAGCAGTCACGGCTCGCCCGGCCCGGGATGCCTGGGGTTTAGCCAACAGGCTTGTGGCAGGACGGGGCTCCCTCGCTTGCAAGGACGGAGCACGGAGTGCTCCTGGTCCGAGCAAAACCCAGTGCCACCCCCACCTCAGCAGGAAGCTCAGCTTTAGCTCGTCCCTCATACAGGCTGCTTTTCACAGGGCACCAGCCCCAGCTGAAACGTGGAGTGGGACTGGTCAAATTCTCCACCTTTATACTGTGAGATCCTCGCGTGCTCCTCTTTAGCTGCAGGGCCTACCTTTTCCCTTTTCCCTCACAGCATTAAAAGGTAGTAGTCCATAGGCCTTTGAGTGCTGCTGCCCAGACACATAAAACTTTTAAATGGCAGTAAAAAAAGTGAACCTTAAAAATGGTTGTTTCAAGGCTATCTGATCAGGAAACTATACCTGGCTATAGAGGTCAGGTTTATGTGTTCACCCAGGCTGCTGCTGCTTCCTTCCACAAATTCTCCCTCTTTTACCCGAGTTCTCTCCCACGTCCTCTGAATCAGTCCCTGGTTAAAGGGCAGTGGCTCAGAGAGCTCCCCAGGCCTGGCCGCAGGGCTGTTTGCTCAGGGCTTGGCAGGACGCTTCTCTTTTGTTTAAGCACTGTGAATGTTTTGTTTAAGACCTGTGAATGTTTGTATTGTGTTAATGACCTCCTGGCACTTAGGCATTCTGAGTGGAAGGGCTGCAAACAGCTTGTCCTTCTCTCATGCTGTTAGGTGAAAATGCCCTGAAAACAGGGCATAGGAATATTATTTTCTCACCTTTTTATTGTTGGTTTTCCTTGTTTTGTCAAATGCTATAGAAATCTCTGAACCTATAGTGGAATCTCCCAGGTTCACCGCGAGCTCTCATCTTGCAGCCTTAGGGGGCAGCTTCATACCCAAGGACGTCAAGCCTGGCTCTTAGTTGTTGCCCTCCAGTGAGTAGTTTGTCTGGTGGCTGCTTAGTGAGACTAACACGGGCAGTGTCTCTCCTCTCACGCAGGCTGATATACCAAACAGATTTGAGATGAAGCTGCACAGAAACAATATTTTTGAGGAGTCCTACAGAAGAATCATGTCCGTGAAGAGACCTGATGTGCTAAAAGCCAGGCTCTGGATTGAGTTCGAGTCAGAGAAAGGGCTGGACTACGGTGGTGTGGCCCGAGAATGGTTCTTCCTCTTGTCCAAGGAGATGTTTAATCCTTATTACGGTCTCTTTGAGTATTCAGCAACGTAAGTCTCCACTGAAATACTTCCCTTCATAATGTGGTATACGTTAGATTTTGTGTAGGAGACAAAGTTAAATTGGAGGGTGGTTAGATGCTCYTTCGTGGCGCATCACCATATACTGCTAAGCAGTCCCATCTCTCTTTGGCCCTCTCCTTTCTCTTAGTTGTTGTCATTTCAGCATCTCCTTCCCGTTCCCCCGAGGCCGCACAGAACGTTTCCAGCTCAGGCCGTGTTSAGGCTGCCCCGCAGCCGCCCCCCGCGCGGCTCCTTCCGTGGTCCATATCCAGTCCACTTCTCCTTCCCGCGGGCGTGGAACAGGAGGAGCCAGGGCTGCCCAACGAGAGGTTTCCCTGGGTGTCCCAGGAAGGTCCTGGACTGTTGTTAGAGGGAAATGATGCAAAAAACACTAATTAGCTGAAAATGCCTGTGCGTTAATAGAATTCACTGGGTAAATGTTTGCCTTTTTGAAATACTGTTTTCATTTATGGAGGTATGTGTCACTACAGATAATTTAAAATAAATTTATATTATTTTAGTCTCAATTTGATGGGAAAGGTGTAATTTAAATTGCAAAAAAATCATACTAGATAAAGACTTGTTATCAGTGGTAAACATTTTTAAAAATATATCRCAAATGGCATATTTTTACCTATGTTTCTGGGAGAAAGCCCAGAAGAAAAATTTGTTCTTCTAATTCTCCATTGTGCAGTTTTGATGTAGAAATACATTTAAAGTTAATTTTGGAAAATCCTAGTACACCCAGTGAATAAGCACTAYAGGTCATACAGCTGCTGGTTTACAGATCACCGTACCAAGCATTATATTATTTCTCCTCATTTTTACTTAGCCTGCCACACATAAAATGGCACGGGACGTGGTCAGCGTCCGCAGGGATGTCTCGCGGAGGCGAGCGGGAAGCCGGGCGCTGCGCGATGAGCGCGGGCAGGCGAGCGGGGCGCTCGGGGGAGGCAGGGAGCCGCGCTTGGCGCCCCGCGGGTATCTGCCTGTTCAGACACGACTGTTCAGAGTTTCTTCCATCTTTCTCCCCCAAGGGACAACTACACGCTTCAGATCAATCCTAACTCAGGGCTTTGTAACGAGGATCATCTGTCCTATTTCACGTTTATTGGACGGGTTGCCGGTCTGGCAGTGTATCACGGGAAGCTGTTAGATGGTGAGTCCTACACTTCATGGCTGTGACACCRTCACCAGGTTTTTATTAAATAAATCACTTGAGTGATTCCAGTGCATTAGAGTGCAGTATTTTGGGAGACAAAGTCTGGGTGCACGTAGTGGAGCTGGAGCCCTGGAAACTGCACTGCTGCTTTGGCGGGTGACGCTGTCAAAACTACAGATACAWGCAAATGTGTTTTGTTCTTTCTCTCTTGCTACCTCTGCCAAATGGGCTCTAGCCCCACAGCAGGTAATGGCTAAATCTGCACCAGCTGAAGCCAGTGGCAGGTGCGAGTGCCACTCACTTTCATCTCTAAAATCTGTGCTGATTTATTGAGAAAAGAAGATTTCTGCTTAACTTTGAAATCTGGGAATAAGCAAGGAAASAGACTTTAAAATCAGACTACATACTATTTAGAGGCAGTGCACCAACACAGGCTCGCCGTGCTGCTYTTCTAGCCTCTCCTTGGAGAGGAGAACAGCAGTTTAAATGGCACCCTCACGCCCTTTGAGCCCCCCCATCCCCTGTGTTCCTCTACCTTAACCCCCCAGCATTACTTACATTAACATGGTGGAAATGCTGGGCCTCGGCACCTCAGTGGAAAAGGAGGCTGCTCTGCTACCAGGGGTGTTGGTGGCACCGCTGCAGGCGGGAGATCCCTCTCCTGGGGCTGAGTCATCCGGGAGCGGTGGATCTAATGCTCGTGCCTCTGCCCTAGGCTTCTTCATCAGACCCTTCTACAAGATGATGCTGGGGAAGCCAATAACCCTGAAAGACATGGAATCAGTGGTAAGACAGCGCTTAAACCTCATGAGCAGTTCTGAGAGTTTTTCTCTGGAGTGGTTTGGAAAAGCTCAGAAGTCCAGGGAACTGCCTGTGGAAAGCACAAGGTCAGAGTGGCAAGAGCTTGAGGAAGGGGTCGGCTTGTTTTTCCCACACTTTTCCCTGGGTAGGAGAGCAGTTCCAGGACCAGGGCACCAACAGTGGTCAGGGATGCRGGCAGGAGACTTCCCACCACGCCAGCTCTCCCTGCAGAGATCAGGAGGCTGCGGCGGAAAATCCGCCACTCACTGGCACATCAGCACCCTCGTTGCCGCAGTYGCTGAATTTTGGCGATTAAATGATGTTTTAACAAAGCAAATAAGTGAGTTCTCATCCTTCTAATCCCTTTRGAGTTCTAGTGTCAGATTTTCTTTTTAATACTTTATTTTTAAATTAAATTGTACCTTGAATTGTCACATTTATATGCATTGTGTAATTGTAATCTGCTGCAGGACAGTGAATACTACAACTCCTTGAAGTGGATCCTGGAAAACGACCCTACAGAGCTGGATCTCATGTTTTGCATAGATGAGGAAAACTTTGGACAGGTATGTGAGAGTTATCTGAAAATCTCTACTTCCATCTCATTATTGCTGCCAAAAAGTAGTTAAAGACAGAGCAAAGTCTCCTGGTTTCTGGACTTGATTTGAACCGCTGACAGTTACAGTCCAGAAGTGCTTTGTTTTGTCTTTTATACTGTACAGTCAGATAATGCAACAAAAAAAGACATGCACATTTTAAAAGGTGCCTCATTCACGAGCAGTTCCCTCTACTACACCCCAGAAATTTTAAAACTGCACATTTAAAACTTAMGGGAGTAGCTGGTGATGTGGTCGATGGGCTGGAGCCATAGTGYTTTTTAGCAGTATTAGCTGCAGCAACAGCCTACGCTGCTGTTTGTCCTGGATTTACAGTCCGCCCTTACCWACAACCCTGTTAGACCAAGCTTCCAAATGCTTCTGGATGGAAATAACTTGGGTACAAATAAATGTCCCAGGAATAGGTATCCATGTTAATTTTATTTGAGGATCTAAAGACAGATCAATTGACTCCACGCTCCAGTTTCTGTGTGCTTTTGAAAACCAGACTGCAAAATTGCTTAACATAAGCATACAGTGTGCTGTCAGGAACAGYTGGACACATTTCTCAATGCTTTCTCCTTCTTTCCATTAATATGGAAACTAATAGAAACTACATGGAGATTACCTGTATTTTCCAATCCATGCTACATGGAAAATAACAAGAACAAGTAAGTCGCTGGAAGCAGAGCTCTGGTGATGCCCAGCGCTGTCTGGTGGTGAATTTCTATTAACAACAACGACGGAAAATGCGGACATAGGCAGGCTGTCTGCCTGTGCTTCCTCTTCCAGAGAGGCTTTAGAAACATAGGTAGCTTGAGACTCCCTGATTTATTTCTTAGTCTACCTTCTTATTATTAAATCTTCCTAAGTGTCATTCTGACGGCATTTATAATTTCTTCTGTCTTGAACATAATATGTGTGGGTTGCTTCTTAATGCTTCCTTGATGTAATTAAAATGATGGTACATGAGGCATCTTTCTTTGTCCTCTTTAGAGAAATAAATTAGGTTTTTTTTTTTTTTTTTTTTTTTTTTTTGAAATAGCTGCATCCAGAGATGTGCTAGTTCTTGTCTGCAACGTTTCTTAGTTATTGTTTGCAACGTTTCAGTGTTTCCCCACCTCCTGGCCCTGGGGCCCTCCCCATGATGTGGCGGGTAGTCCTAAGCACTGGAGGCCGAGGTGGCACTTCTGGTCTAACGATGCCAATGTAGATGTCAGGGCGAGCTGGTGGCCAAGTGTCCCCGTCTCTCAGGGACATGACAGTTTTAGGTTGCTTTGCAGCAAAAGTGATGAATGATTTTTTAATTCTCTTGATCATGTTCTAACTTAGATAAAAGCTCACTGAGCTACAAATTCCAATAGTAGTAGATATAATAGATAAAATCTGTAGGTGAGATGCAAAACTGGCATGTGACAAAAAAAAAATCTCATGATTTTTTTCTTCTTCCTATCCTTCATTTCTTAAAAGCAAGCAATAGGTTTTAATAGTTCCTGCTACAGATTAAGAAATGGCATACAAAAAGATGTGCAGCAGGTAACTCAAAGATGTGCAACAAGGAGAGCAGTCTTCAGACAGCAGAGGAAGGAAAGCTCTTTGGCTGTTATCCTGATGGCTCTGAAATATTATTGCCCTTCCTTGGAGGCAGCATATCCTCCTAGGGTACAGAAGGAAGCAAGAGCCCCAAATCGTCAATCGTCCCGCGTCCTCGCGCGCCTCCCTCGCGCCCGCGCCCGCCCAGCGGGGTGCTGAGCAGGGTGAAAGCAGAGCGGCCCCTTCTCTGCTCTGCACTGGCCTCGCTGAGCTGCTGGCCCACACRAGGTGGCTCCGGAGTGGGGCCGTGCTCCCAGCTCCTCCAAACTCCTCTGTTTTCCCATCCAGTGACAGACACTCGTATCCAACTGGACTTGTTTTTCTGTTTGTTGAAGCATTCGGTGTAAATCCCGTGTTGGAAGGAGCCTTCCTCCCTTCTCTGGCAGCTCCTTTTATTAGTTCCTGAGTTCAGTGTGTCACCTTTGCCCAACGGTAACACCCGRCGTAGCGGTGCCGAGCCGGGCCAGGCCTCGCTGGCTGGGCTGCCGGTCCCTGCCGGCAGAGCCGGGCTGCCGCGAGCGGAGCAGCCAGGCAGAGGCAGCAGAACGGCTCCCTTTGCTCCCTCCTCTGCCCCAGCAGCATTCGGCAATCCGGGCGGAAAGGGAACCAGAGCCACTGCCGGGAGCTGCCTGCGGGAAACGCTTCTTCACAGCCATGCTGTGTACGTTGAAATCGCAGCACCTCCCTGTGAACTGTAGTGAATTTGGGTTTTTCTGCTCACTCCTGCACTCTGTGGTGCCCGATCTTTGCCCTTTTGCAGTGTGCAGCCTGTGCTTTCATTACCCAGCTGAACATGCTGGACCAGGCGTTGCCTGTCAGATGTCTCRGCTGTTCCCCAGCTAAGGGGCGTGATGCAGAGCTCCTTCTGGCAAGGGATCCCAGGCCAATTTGTCCTTTATGGTGCCATCTTTAGATGTGGAGTATCGCAAAGTCTCTCGCTCCYACAGCATAACAACACTGTGATACTGCTTCGAAATACTGCTCAGTAAAGGATTTCCTGAGAAGTAAGGCTGAAATAATGATGCTTTGTCTTGTTTTGTTTTGTCTTTCTTTTGAAATACAGACGTATCAAGTTGACTTGAAGCCAAATGGGTCAGAAATCATGGTAACAAACGAAAACAAAAGGGAATACATTGAGTACGTATGTATTTTTGGAGTTTACCCAGGGTGTAACAAGCACAGCAGTGCTCCTGTGCGGATGAAAGCCCCGCCGATACTGCAGTGTGCAGATGAGCAGTGAAAAGAGGAGGCTCTGTGAGAGAGCCGGCCCCGCCGGGCCCCGCCGCTCAGCAGCGCTGCGCGTCAGCAGCGCCCCGGCCCGGCGCGCTCCAAATCACACACAGGGCAATGGTGAACAGACGAGGAATTGCACTGAACTCCACGCCTTTACTGCCACAGAACACATGTCCAGTCTGGATGTGAACACCGGGCTGGCTAAAGAGAAAGAATGGGAACGGGATAGCATTTTATCAAATTAACTCGCCATTTGGATTGTCATTTGAGGAAGGGTTCAGGAGATCTGCACACATTGAAGTATTTTTCTCCTAAGAGAAAAACGGCTTGCTTGCTTCTTCATCACATTTGCAGTGTTGCATTACGTGACCTGACTGTAACGGGGGAACAACAAGAAATTTCTGCTTTTAGGAATTCCTTCTACAATTGCTTTCATGGCAAGGAATATGTTTATGCTGTCAAATCTTTAGTTTTTCAGGCATATTGTTTGTGTTTGCAGATGCAAAATATTAGACATCATAAACATTTCTTGCCTTTGTCATCTCCATAGAGTGCAGCAAAGAAAAGCTCTTTGAAAATGTGCATTTCAAGATGCATAACTGAATTACAAGCTCATCTAAATGCTTCTTGCATGGCTAGCCACAATATTASTTTATGTTCTTAAAATCAAGTAAATCTACTTCACGTAACACCTGAACGGTGCATTCTCATGTGCAGGCAATAYGTGTGCTGAACAGGTGGATGCTGCACAAAGAATCTCTTACTAGAAAATTGGTATTTTGTTTACCTTTATTTTTTAATAAYTAATTATTATTATAGGAAAGAATGAAAAATTGACTAAATAGCTTCTAAAAATGCATATTTTGTATTATTTTGTTAAGCATTGTGAGTGGCCATCAAAGGAACACTGTTCAGCACCGTAATGCCACTTCTGCACATTCCAGTTTGCACATGCGTTGTCCAGTATAAGAAAAAAATAGAATAAATCAATTGAAGAGTTTGGTTTTTTTCTGAAGTCCCCTCCATAGCCATGTCACAGGCTCCTCCAGTGCGACCCAAAGCTCCTAGATGAGCCCAGCGCTGCTTGCCAGAGTGGCCATCATCCCATCATCTTTCTCTGCTAGGTTCACAGACCAGATCCGTGGTTTTGGCACCAGTGCACCTATCAAAAATCAGCCAAATTTATATTCTGTTTGTAGAACAGAAAATATTCAGTTCAGAATATAAAATATTCAACAAATATTTGCTGCTTTTAATAAGTATCTTATCAAAGTGACAAACATTATAATTGTAACTGTCAAATACACAAATACACAAACTAGGTTTACAACTTGCTTGAGTAGGAAAGCGACTGGATTCCTACAACTCCCCTGGAAGCTGAGAGGTTTGGATGCAGCTCCTGGTTAGCACTGAAACACCAGCAGTTTCTGCTGATGCTGCAGCTTGTATTCATCCATCTCTTTATCTGCTTATTGACAGATATTATTTAATTATTTAAAAGTATTTAAGTACCTAAAAACAGCATCTGGGGTCTAAATCGCAGCATTACCTAGAAAGAAATCCAGAATTTCTAGGCTGTTTCAATGCACAAGTAAGCCATTTTACCATGTTCGTCTTTGAATAAATATCCATAGATATTTATTCAGAAAAGAAAGATTAATGCCATGAGATCTGCTAGTGTTACATCAAACAATCTTAGTGATAAAGGTCATACCTAAAAAAAAAAGGTTGAATTTTATGTGCAGCGTTTTAATGTCACATGCTAAATTGAAAATATTCATTACTAAACTTCTCTATGCTTGTCAGTGATTTTTTTMTATCACTCTGAAAGGTCACACAAGGTAAACTGAAACGATTAATAAAAGCCTGATCATTTCCAGGTGTTTCACAGACAGGGAAACTTGAGGGATTGGAGGGATTTTTTTTTTTTTTTTCCCCATCTGCTAATGAATTTGTTTCTCTGCTGCAGCCTCGTCATCCAGTGGAGATTTGTAAATAGAGTTCAGAAACAAATGAATGCCTTTTTGGAGGTAAGGTCTTTGAAAGGCTGCTTTTTTTTTTTTTTTTTTTAACCATCAAAAAATGAATTTGTTTCTCTGCTGCAGCCTCGTCATCCAGTGGAGATTTGTAAATAGAGTTCAGAAACAAATGAATGCCTTTTTGGAGGTAAGGTCTTTGAAAGGCTGCTTTTTTTTTTTTTTTTTTTTAACCAAAAAAAAAAATCTTTTAAAATTATGGCTATTTTTTGAGAGTCCAGAGTAATGTTGTTTTATTTATACACACTTCTTATACCTCTGTATCCGGATTGCAGAAGTGGCGAGTTTTGTATGATTGCACGAGCTCTATAATGACAAGGTTTATGGTTTCATATTTTTCTCTTCATGTGGTCATTCTCTTTCATGTTTAAATTACTTGAGCTTGAAAAGAAAAATGATTAATCTTTAAATTAGACATTTATAAAACTTTCACAACTGTATATTTCATTATTTTCCTACCCTAAAGCCAAAGAAAGATGGTGTTAAATAAAAATTTAATTGTATATGAGATGATTGTGATTTCTAACTTTGTTTTGCTTGCTCTCAGGGATTCACAGAGCTTCTTCCTATTGATCTGATAAAAATTTTTGATGAAAACGAGCTAGAGGTGAGTACGTGTAATTGACTTCTAGAGACGAGAGATCAGTAATGCTTTCTGCAAATAGAGGTGTTAGCTTCTGCATTCACTAATTTGTAATTGAATTAGGAGGCAAAGATGCTTTACTTATGGTGGGAAATGAGGGCCTTTACCCTCTAAATAATGAACCTATTAAAAAGCCCAACAAATGTTCATGTTTGAGTGAGGCAGGCGGGCAGCTTGCTGGAGCGATGCCATTCCGCCTGCCCGGCCATGTGAGTTTGAGCAGGACGCTCCGAACGGTGCTGTCCGTGAAGCACCCCCAGTGCTGGGCCGCGGAGCTTCCTCCCGTGAGGAGGAGGAGGAGGGGGACGAGGAGGGGGATGAGGAGGGGGACCAGGAGGATCGCGGCTCCCGGGGCCCCTTCCTGCCGGGGGGCAGCGGGCTGCTCTGTGTGCCGGGCTGCTCACGTAGCCCGTGTCCCCGTGCAGCTGCTCATGTGCGGCCTCGGGGACGTGGACGTCAACGACTGGCGGCAGCATACCATCTACAAGAACGGCTACTGCCCCAACCACCCTGTCATCCAGTGGTTCTGGAAGGTAAGGCGCCCGCCGCGGCGGCGTGGACCGCACCGAGCGACGCGGGGGGGCTCGGCACAGACCCGGCCTCCCAGCTTGGGCCTCAGGCTTTAGATAAAGTCTCTTGAGTATCTGTGCAGTAAAATATTTTTATGAGCATATGTTCATAAAAAAAACTGCTAAAATATTTTTGCTCATAACAGCAATAGATTTTTACTTTTCAAGGAGGTGGCTACTTTAAATTCTGAGAATCCTGCAGCTTGATACATACATTCCAAGTTAATTTGGAGGTTTTTTATGTCATTGCCTGACCATTTCCTGTTGTAAATACCACTTCATGGTATAAATGTAGAATATCTACTTGTGGCAGCAATCACTGTGCTACACAGCATGAGATTTCACCAGTCCCCATGGTGAGAGGGCCCCGGCGGTTTGGCTCTGCGCTCCTCGCACAGTGCAGCGCTGACCTGGGCCTTGGTGACCCCCTGGGTGGCTTGTGGCAGGCGAGGGCTGCGGACGTGCCGGGGAATCGCTCCTGTGCAGACGGGGCGGCCGCTGCCGCAGCGGCTCCTCCGACTTGGGCCCGGTGGCACTCGGGATGCTCCCCCTTTAACGGGCACCACACACAGCTCCAAGTCTCACACTCCAATAGAAACCAGCAGCATCTSTGGCTGTCCCCGGGAGAGCTAGTGACCCTGTGTCCCTTTGTCCACAGGCTGTTTTACTGATGGACGCCGAGAAACGGATCCGCTTGCTGCAGTTCGTTACCGGGACGTCACGCGTGCCTATGAACGGATTTGCTGAACTCTACGGTGAGCTGCCTCCCGCTCCCGCTTCATCCGTGCTGAAGGGTGGCGTGGGCAGCTCCGGGCAGCCAGTGCCGAGCTTGGAGCCCAGCCTCAGGGTCCTCCTTCCTGGAGCCAGGAACTCGTGGGGAATGTGGGGGTGTGTGAGAGATGAGCCCAGTTTGGGACAAATCAGCTGCTATGCAGACCTCTTCCTTGCCCAGGAATGTGTGTAAGCTTCCACTAAGCAAATTTTGACTGTCATCAGGAATAATAATCATGGCATATGAGGAAGACAAGGTTGTGACTTTATGCAAGCRCATACATTTTTCCACACAATGTCTGAGTTTGCTTTTTTTTGAATTTTACAGTATCTCCGTGCAAAGATAGCTCAACAAACTTATGTGGAAATAAATAYATCATTTCTATATGCGTTAATGTAGTCTTGACTGCAGAGAGTTGGTACCAGCTAATCCATACCAACTAAAAATATAGCCTATAATTTGTGCAAATGTGTTTGAAAATAACCTGTAGGTAGTCTCTGTAGTGTCCAGGAATTTAACCTTCACATGTTCTTCATTTTCAACCAGGTTCAAATGGTCCTCAGCTGTTTACAATAGAGCAATGGGGAAGTCCTGATAAACTGCCCAGAGCTCACACATGGTAAGTCAGAAAGGCATAAATATAGAGCCCTTCACTGTCATCATGGTCTTTTCTTATTTGCAGTGATTCTTTTTTCCTATTCCTGGTACATGGAATCAGTGAACTCTGAAAAGTCTGACTGAACAAAGCATGGCACAGGATGGTCTTCTTTCCATAAAAAACAMCATTCTGTAGAATAAAACAGAATAAAGAATAAAACAGAATAAAACATAAGATTTTTCAGCTCTTTAGATTGTACAGGACCTTTTTTTTTAAAAAAAAAAAATCTTCTTTTGGGTGTTTATTCGTATTCTTTTTCTCCCCTAGAAAGTGTATCCTGCAAATTCAGAGCATCCCTGCTGAGGCTTTGAAAACATTTCATCTTTGTCAGAAAGCTGTTTCCTATCACCTGAATATATATATTTTTCCTTTTCTAAGCAGGTTTTAACAAATTCCCACACTCAGTTCTGCAAAGAAATTTCTGAAACCCCATTTTGCAAACAAACACAAGCCTTTAGCTAGGTTTGCAAAGGGCACTATGGGAGATTGCCCTCATTTGGACAGTAAGATATACCCTATGTGAAGGCCTCCAAATAATTTAACCTCTTCTTTAAGYTTATGTACATTTTTCAATTACTAAATTAATCTTTTCTTTCTAAATTTCAGCTTTAATCGCCTAGACTTACCTCTTTATGAATCTTTTGAAGATTTACGGGAGAAGCTACTTATGGCAGTCGAAAATGCTCAAGGATTTGAAGGAGTGGATTAAAACAAGTACCTTCTCTCCCCTTCAAGCAAGTTCTGCTTGCACTTGTGCATTTGCCTAACGGACTCTGAGTGACTACGGCAGAACAGTTGCACAATGTTGGTTCATGGAGCAAACACTTCTACAGTGCAGTTGCCTAAATTCAGAAGTTTGAACTATAATCTGTGGATTGTTTTTTTCTGACATTTCCACAGGAAATTACCAACTGGTTAACATGTACTCTGATTACATTTCAGCAAGACTTGTTCTATTTATGTTGTGCCTCTGTAGGCAAAGCCCTTAATAAATATTTTACATAATTTCTAATGACAATGAATGGAATTAATCATTTTACAGGTATAGTATTACAACTCATGTTTACTTTTTAATTGATTTAGACATTTTCAGATTTTATTTCATTACAATTAAATATCATATACTTGGAAAAATGAGCATTTTTCTTATTCTTAATTTTATACCAGACTTGATGCCAGTGTCATTTTTTCAAAGCGCATTTTGAGCCTTGTGTTCCCAAACCTTTAAAGAAATAGGAGAAAGCTATGGTGGAAGTTTTCTGTTCACGGGCTGTATCAAGAGCAACTCTAAAAACCTTTTCACTGAGCACATAAATATTTTTTTGTCTCTAGAAGAAATAAGGATTGGATGTTGCTCTTTCATATAGATCAATAGCATAGTTAAAAGTGAAGAGAGAATCATAACATAGCATGCCCAATCTCATGTTCAGTGAAGAAATTGCCTCATTATTCCTTGGTAATATTTACATGTACTATAAAACATTTTGGGGTAGGGTTGGCATTAATGATTTTAGGAAAATATGCTTAACCCTGTYATTACCTTTGTACAGTGATACTTTTATTAACCTTTCCTCTTTCCTGTTTGCAATGGAGGCATTTTGAATGAAACCTGACACTGCGTGATTTGGCACTATGGAAAACAGATCTGTTTTGTCTCCTATTTGTATGCATTTGCTAATGATAACTAAATAACTATTTTTTGTTTGTTTCTAACTGCACCAACTCTAAAGGCACTTTATGTAACACATGGAAGTCATATCTGTTTTTTATCATAAACATTAATGTGATTATATTCCTTCTCACTGCACATGTCTTTCTGGTGCAATATCTATCAATTGTGAATTTGGCTGCTGCTGATGTATAAAAGAAAAAAAAAAACAGATGTAGAGCTGAGCCTGCAGACATGTTCTCACCAATTGTTTTTGTGATTTATTTTTTACTTAATCACAAAAATTTATTTAATATACACTGCTATCTAATCAATTTTGTTACTATGACATGTTGCATGCTTAAACTATAATGTCTGAGTTGCATCTGTTGTGTGATGGATTAAAAGTGACAGATTTGTACTTGCAGCACTGATGTTGACTGGGTGCCCTCGGGCCCAGGGCAGCCGGCGGGTGCCATGTGCCCGTGCCCGGTGCGTGGGCTCTGCCCGCACCCGCTGCAGCGCGGCTGCCCAGCAGCCCCAGCGCTCGCCCAGCAAGGCGGGTCCTGCCCCACAGCCTGTGCCCGTCGTTACCTGCGGCTTCGTTACCGCCCTGCCCCGCACGGCGGCCAGGGCGCTGCTGGGCAAGGGGCAGCCGCTCCTGCGGCCACAAAGGGGACTGCAGCAGCTTCATGCTGCTGGCAGCCAGCGAACGGTCGTGGCTTAGAAAAACTCTSTAGAGCTAGCAGGTACCTGGACGAATTGTAATTTGAACACAGGTTAGGATTCATTTTTATGAAACATATTTTCTGACTTTCCTTTGAGACCTTTTGCATTTGGCAAGCAGATTACTYTAAACACAAGGGAGCAGGGGCCTGCACACTGGCTAGTGAGGAGGCTCTGCACTCAGGATTTAGCTGATGGGYAGGCCGGTGCAGCAACAAGTCACATACAGTTATTTACACCATTCTGTGTAACAAGCACGGCTCGTTAGCACATAGACTCTCTCTAGGAATCATCATACACGGAGTCCTCCTTCCCTCTGAATCTCTTTCCCTGGAGGCTCCTGTGTGCCCATGTTCCTGCCCCGAGCTGTGTATCAGAACCTCGCAACTCCTGAGCATTTCTGTGACTCGTGTTACAGAACTGCAGTGCACTCTCTGTGATGATCGTGCAGTAGTTCAGCTGGGGTGGAAGGAGAAGTCAGGTTGTGCTTTGGCTGATACTCCTTGTTACAATTGTGCTTTAACCCCTTCCCTCAGCCTCAAATTTGAAAGCAGGGTTGACTAATACCTACAGCAACGTCCTTGCAGATGACAGATGCTGACAGTGACCACGAACTGAACAGTGACAGCAGACTTGTATGTTGTTGGGGTCACCTGTGTTGGGGGTTTCTAAAGGAACTTCAAAGTGAATTAGCCTAACATCTTCCCAGTCCACTTGCTTACCTACACAAACTGGCAGMCACTCCAGAAGAATTCACTGGCTGYGAGTTGCACTGCAGGAGGAAAAACTGATGTGCTGGTGGCTCAGTTTATTTTTTGAGCGGATATTTTTTTAGAAAAAGAAGTTTAAAGTTCCCTCTAAAGGCCTGGAGTGCCTCGGGACGCGGCGTTAAGGTGGCTGGTAGTTTTGCTGGCCCGCGTGCTGTGGTGTGAAGCAAGGCCTGCAGCAGCAGCAGTGCTGGGGCACGGGCAGCGCTGGGGGGGCTCTGCAGGCCCACACGCCTCGGCCTTGCCCCCACAAGTGCTGCACGAGCGCTGCCTGCTCGGGAGCAGGGCTGCAGCCCCCCCCACGTGGGACATAGCCCCATGGAGCAGAGGGCTCCTCAGCGCCCCCCACCTCTGAGCTTGCCGCCCCTCGGGCTGCAGACCCTTCCCTGGGCCCAGCRGGGTGACCTTTTTTGTGCTGGGGCCTCTCAAGCACCTATTCCGTGTGCAGGGTAGGCTGATGGAACGGCTCCGGCCAGGCCCGTTGCTGCATAAAGGTTTCACGTGGTGCATCAGAAGCTGCCTTGCTAGCTAGAATTCACAGGAACTTACAGCGTTTCRTAACTTTCCTGTGTATAAATGTCGTGGCTTGGTCTCTAGTTTGGGTTTTAGCCATCAGAGTAGTTAGCTACATGGATCCAGCTGTGCTCATGGAAATCACTATTAAAACACACTGCTGGTGGTTACCTGGCGAGCTACCCCGGGGGTGGATGTGCTTCGGCCGCAGTTCCCAGCGCCTATAGCATGGCAAAGCCCAGGGACCTGCCCGCAGCTTTGCAGTACCTTAAACAGGCCCAGCATTAACTTGGCAATTCCTCTTCTTCTACACCGCCCTGTAACACAAGCCCAAGTGCTGCTGCTGCCGTTCTAGGCTGGAGTCCAGGCTTTCCTGTCTGACAACATGGAGATGTCTGAGTCCCTCTGAAACTCATAATGCAAGGCCTGAGGCTCTTTTCTGGAAAAAAAAGAGTGTCTAAATATGTCTGTTACTCAAAATAGCATCTAAAATACAATAAAGCAACCACTCCAATAGGATTTGTGCCATAGTACAGTGCCTTAACGCAGCTACTTTGCCTTGATTTACTCTCACACACTCCTAGTTCAGCCGAGTCACCACAAAATGACCCAGCAGTGATTCAATGGTTTCTATCCAGCCCACCTCAGTAAATAAGGATAGTGAGACTGGTTTGAGAAACGTTAAAGAATCCCTAAAAAGCTGCGTCTCGCTATAGGCGGYGGAGCCCCGTGGCCGTCACCTCTGGCTCGGGGTACGAGTGCTGCGTGAGGCTGCCGGCCGCYCCTGCCCGCACCCCACGCACTCACTCCACGTGCACACACTCCCCACCGCCCTTGCTCACACCCCGCGCGCTCGCTCCGCGATGCTCCTGCCCGCACCCTGCACGCTCACTCCTTGTGCACTCGCTCCTCTGCCTTCCCAGCAGCGGGAACACGTGGTGAGGCCCCTGACTACCCRAGCTGCTCATCAGTGGGTGCAGTGCAAAAAAGGTAGGGTTACCCAAGTGGACATCTTCAATGTACATTAGATACAGAATGATTTCTGTACAAGAACAGCCCCTTCAGTCTTCAGCTACCTCAGCTGATGTTGCATTAAGAGGCGATGCAAGATGCACGGGGAGCTTAGGAACCGGAATTTAACCATATTAATGTTGCCGACCTACCAGAGCTGCCGTACTGCACACAGACCTTGGAACACGCCATCCATGCAAATCCTACTTAGTCATACACCTATATATAAACTTGTAACCAATCTGGTTCTCCACTCATCTCCCAGCTACATGCCTTTTTTTTTTTTCTTTTCTATTTTCATGTAGCCTTTGCTCCTTTTTTCTTAAGATTTTGCATATATATTTATCTCTAGAAGACACTGCATGTCTCCACATACACTAGCACACACACGTCACATTCTTATGCTTCTTGAATCCATTACCCTGGATTTAGAGGCGCATGAGTCGCTCTGCACCACAGCCCTGCCATGTGGGAAGGTTACGATGCTCAGAGCCCCTCTGGAAATCGCCAGAGAGGGACGCTGTTACAGGCCCTGTGAACATTAATTTTATAAATCAAATTTAAACCTGAGCTTGTTGGTAACTCCAAAGAGTTTCAAACATTCCAACTGAATTCATATAGTCATAATTTTTTTTGTAAAACTGCCTCACACGAGGAAGCAATTCAAAATTATGCTAAACTACCTTAAAATTGATTTTTAAACTACATATTTAATGCTCATTTTCACAATTAAAATAGCTTTAAACTGTGGTTGGATTTGGTACACTATGGGAAAAGGTTTTGTTTAAGGGCAAAAATCATTCCTTCCATTTATTTTCTTAAGAGAAGTGAAAGAAATTGTAGTTTGTTTTCCTGACCGCAAAAGTTCAATGTGACAAAATGAACTCGTTGTAATGAAATGATGCAACCTAATTAAATATTTAATAAAGAATTGTGGAAGATAGAGCATTTTATACTTCATAATACATTTTTTGTCTAACTGAAGCTTTGTTTTGTCCTGTTAGAAGACTTCTGGCGCTGGGGTGGACATTTCCTGCAAGGGTGAGGAGGTGCTCGCGGGAGCCCCTCTCATCGTGGCCTGGTGGATATTTACGTGATTAGAAACAGCGGTTCCCGTTTCTTTCTCTGCGATCCTGCACTTCCATTAACACTAATACATCACATTTTCAGCTGAAAATAACGTGTCACTCAGAGAGGTCTAGAGTAAATTTTGGGCCCCGATGTATAACTCGAGCAGACACTATTTAAGGTGACTTCTCTCCATCGTTAGGCATTGGAACAATTCCTGTAAGGTTAGTCATGACGCAGCGCTYGCTAAAGACGCATCATTACATCAGACAAGGAACTTCCATCTCTCCCAACTTCTTACTGGTATTCCACCCATTCCTGCACAGTTTCTAATAAATGAATAATTTATTATTGAATTATCCGGTATGCAGTGAGCATACATAGAGCAGATGGGCTCAGCTGGACTGTGTTAGCCGTTAGTCTCACTGATAGAACTAACGTGCAACTTAGCTCTCACTAACTATCTCTAGGCTTTTATGAGCTTTATATTAAGCATCACTACCTGGAACACTGATCTGACCTGCACTACATGAAGGGCCATGCTTTAAAAACAGTTAAGGAGTTAAAGAGGCAGCTTACAGAGCTTCAGCAGCCTCCAAGACAGTTGGGGTGTCCAGGGGCTGCACAGAGAAAGGGCAGACAAGGAGACTCTGGGAAACCCACCAGTGTCCGTCAGAGCCTCCGACGCCCCCATGCTGGGAAGAGCGGCTGTGGACGGAGCTCCCGGGGAGCTCTCTGATGCTGCCRTGGGAGAGCGGCCCCTCAGTGACTCGGCCGGCCAGGATCTGCGGCTGAGGACTTGGCGCTATAGGGCAACAAGCAAGGTGATGTCAGAAATAGGAGACTAACAAGGACACTTCAGGAAACCAGCCCATGCTGTTCCCCACTCCCAYGTTATCCAGGCCTCTACAGCACCATCTGCGTTTCCAAATAGCAACAACAAATTCATGGTGCCGGCGCAACCTTCTCGATGGCGGACAGACACCTGCGCTAGCCCTGCTCCGCAGCCTGTGCCAATGGCAAACACGTCCTGAGGAGGGGCTGCTGCCAYTCAGCCAGCTGACAAGCTAAGGTGTTAAAGCCCCAGCAAGCACAGCTGCAGCAGCGATGCTCTGCAGCCACCCACAGGAGACGCTGCAGTAGCTGCATTTGCACAGAGCGGATTATCATTTCCAGTAGTGAAAATTGGTGTTGTACTGCAGCATTTCATTGCCAGCAATTCATTGATGACAGGAGAAAAAAACATATGCATTTATACTACCAGAATCTTTTTTCCTCCCTTGGCACCAGAGCAGGAAGAGCCATCTCGACCACAGCAGTGCTCAGGCTGGCGGCGCTGCCCGCAGCCATGCAGGGCTGCAGCAGAGCCGGGCCGAGCAGAGGACAGACTAGAGCACAGGGCACTTCCAGCAAGGGTCCGTCCAAACGCAAGTGGCACGCAGCTCGGAGCAGGACCTCAGAGACAGGATCCTCACTTTTAGCGCAAACAGCCCTTCAGTACGGCACTGGTTTCCAAGCACGCTCACTGACACGGGGCACCGCTGCACCCCCGGGCCCGAGCGCACGCGGAGCTGTCCGGAGCGCGGCGCCGTCCCCGCTCGCCCTGCCTGGCTGCGGCGGGCACTGCGTGTGTGGGGCACGCGTGCACGGCTCCCTCGGGCCACAGCCCGATCCCGCAGGCTCCAGGGGCAGGGCTGCCCAGCACCCTCGGGAGCGCCCCGCTGCTCCAGACCCAGCAGCAGATCCCTCTGTCCACAGGGGCTCCACGTCGGCCAAGGGCAGAAACGAGCAATGGGCGCCCGCTGCCATGAGGGCKGCCCCAGTGCTGAGGGACCCGACTGCAGCTCAACCACAGTGCACAGCAGCCGGGCAGACACGCAGACTTTGCAGGACCTAAGTGTGAACACCCAGAAATTCATATCGAGAATCTATATCATGAGAGTCAGACACCAGTTTGGACAGGGAACAAACAGGAGACCAACAATCAATGTGAGAGTTACAGGTACTGCGAGGCTTTATGATTGGAACTGTATTTAATGAATATTTGGGCACTGAAAAACCTGTACTCATGAAAGATGAGATTTCTTTAAAATGCTGCCCCATGCTCACTTCTCAAAGCCAACCTCTTTTCTGTTTCAGCAGTTCTGAGTGTTTTAATGCCTGCTGAATGACAAGCTGAATTTCATGCTCTTTCATTCCAAACTGCAGCCACACAAAATCACTGTCATTTACGTTCTTGCATAATACTATCGTGAGAAAGGCCCCCGG
>NW_020455540.1:526125-555853 GCF_003342845.1 Nothoprocta perdicaria
ACTAGCGCAGTTTGCAGTGCAATGCTCATTCCCTCACACGACAGGACAGACACAGAAGCACCACAAAAACAAAGCGCTACTGCCCGCACCACGTTGCCTCTTTCTTCTTGAAGTTACAGAATAAAAGTACGTGGCAGACAGACTGCTAGGGTGTTAAAACAATGCAGAGCATTGTCTTGCTCCCTTGTGCTCCCTCATCAGCCTTTCACTTGTCTTTTACTTAGGCTATAAAATTTTTAGCTTTAAAATGCTCTTTTCATGCAGTTAACACACTAGGAGTCTAATTTTATAGTATAATCTCTTAAGAGGTATGGCACTATAAGTTTTTATTGCTCCTACTGAGATATCTTGTTTCCTCAAAGACCCCATGACAATTCCAGCGCGGCCTTGGGAACACACCGCACGCGACACCAGCACGGGAGAAACAACGGCCAGCGCCGCCATCCCACCAGCCTCCCAGCCCAGCGAACACAACACGCACCTGCTGGTCACCCAAGGCACCACATCCGAGTCACCGCTCCCTACGGGCTTCCAGAGAGAAAACTGCTGCTTCCCCCATGTTCCACAGAAAGCTTCCTCCCAAACAAACAGGCTGTTGTTGGAGGTTGCAGCCCACCTGAAGTGCTCTGACATATGAAAGGTGAAAGGAGGAATTCACGCACTGGGTGCAGTGTCTGAGGGGAAGCAACAGTTACAGATGTAGTAGGGGTATTTCATGTGTGAGCAGAATTTCTCCTCCCTGTAGGGACAGGTGAAGTCCTGGAAGGAGCTGTCCAGAGAGGCTGTGCAGTCTCTATCCCCAACTGGCTCAAGCCCAGAGCTGACCCTGCTTCAGTGGAAGCTGGACTGACTGGAGACATCCTGAAGTGCCTCCTGACCCACATTACCCTGGGAGCCTGAAGATGCAGCCCTGCTGTCAGTTGCATGCAAGTCCGGCAGCAGCACGGCACAGGATGGGTGCTGATTTTGGGGGGCTAATTTCTACTGCTTTAGAGCTCATTGCTTTTGGTATTTTGGAACTGGTTTATTATTTGTTCAACTCTGTTTCAGCRGGAGATGCCTTTCCCGCATGCAGAGAGGAACGGAACACAGGAGGGCCTCAGGAGGCAGGGCCACCTTAGCACAACGCTGGCCAAAACCTCAGAGCAGGGCAGTTCCTCTCTTCAGGCTCTTGCTGWTGAGAAGTAATTCCCAATACTAGTCTACTGCTGTAACAAGTGACTTGCTCAGTGTAAGTGCAATAGCAGGCTCAGGAGAAGGTYTGTTACAAGAAGCATGGAACTGGCATTCGACAATTGTGAAACAAGCCCCAYCTTGGTGCAGAAATCACCCCTTTCATGGATCACCCAGTGTTTGTTCATTTACTGCAAGTTAAAACAGGGCACTGGGTTACTGCTTGCAGAGGGCAGATAAGAACGATTAATATTTAACATTTTCAAGATCATGTATGTTATGCCTCTATCCCGAGCTGGCTGGAACAAGCTACCTATGAGAATACTGCACTTCGAGGCACCAGTGGCACTGGCAGTGGATGGGGGGTTTGCACGGGCAGGCATGTTGCACAGCAGCAGCCTCCACGTTGCTGCCCATGCTGGTGACCCGGCATCCTCAGAGCACGGGGCCGCTCGGCACGCAGCCGCCTGCTGCACTGCCCCGCGCGCACGAGCCGGGGCAGGCGAGAGTGGTGCTGGGCTCCCAAACCAGCAACAGCAATGGGCCTCCGGGCAGGCGAGAGCGGTGCTGGGCTCCCAAACCAGTGTCCTGAGGGCTGCTCAGGCAGATGAGAGCGGCACCGGGCTCCCAAAACGCATCTCCCCGGCCACTGCAGGGTGGTCCCATCCTCCAAGGGACCACCCCTGCCGGGGCTGAGGCCGCAGGAACCTTTTGAGAAAGGAGACGAGCAGACCTTGCCAAATGCCACCCCCTGAAAAATGGTTCCTTGTAGGAAGTGCAAACAAACCTGTTGACCAGTGCTCAACAAACAGTATCTGCTGCAACAGTGAGATGCAAGGGAAGGCCTGCACTCGATGCACTGCAGCCCCAGTAATCTTTAACGCAGCCCAGCTCCACGCACTGACCCCGCACAGTGCCCAGTCCCACTGCGGCACAGCAGGCCCCACTGGCACCCTGCACACAGCCACAGCTGCCCCCAGCCCCAAGGCAGCCGCACGAGGCGGCAGCGGGATTCCGATCGAAAGTAGGCTGGAAAAGTATCAGCTAGCACAAGGAGGAAATAAGTCACTTATCACTGGGGATAATGACTAAGCTGTGTATGTATGTCCGGTTATTCTTTTTTTTCCAGTCATAATAAACTTCCTCAGAAGAAAACAAGTTTCAGGAATATTCTAGGAACAGCGGGTGAGTTTCAAACTTCATTTCATACAGAATTTATCCTGCAAGCATAAATTTAAAAATGTACTTTTAATTAGTAAGCAGAAGTAGTAATCTCTGAATTCCTGAATAAACTGTGAAAGTAAATAGTGTTAAAATGACTGCAATTTCCACAGTTTAAAACTCTTTTCAAAGTTACTAGTTATTGCTCAGTCTTTGAAAACTCAAGCCTATCTTCTGTTTTCAAAAAAATTTCTAATCCACTGGGATTACTAAAACAAGAATTGCAGGTGTTGAAATGATTTCCAGCACAACAGAAAAATCACCAGAAGGTGGAAAGTACTGTTTTCTTTCAGTGCCAATGGAAAGTTTTAGCTTAAAAACAAATCAAAAGCTTGTTTGACTGAAGATGATGCCTCTGGGACTAAATATATTTTTTAAAAGTTTCTGTGACAAAGAAAATTGTAGCTTAGATATAGCTATTGCATTCTGAGAAGTGACAACCAGATGGTATCAATGATTCAGCAGGGGAGGGGTGTCATATTGCTTTACAGGGGCTCTATGGGTGCTATGAAATACAATTTCTACACTATAGAGACTACTATACTCTATACAGCACGTGTTCACAACACTAGAGAAACAACACAGTGGTATATCCAAACAAAAATATTTTCATTCAAAATATAAGTATTTCACGTGGGTGTTGCAAACTGAATTTGGATCCCCTTCCTTAGAGAAAAGCCTCACTACTTTCATAAATGGCTCTTCATTCTAATTTAAAAAAGATTGGCCAGCATATTTGCTCCTTTCCTAAACACTAATAGGAAATCTTAAGAAGGAAATTACAGGAAAAAGAAGTATTTTTGTTTGTTTGGTAAATGTATTCTGCGAGCAGCACTGAGCAACCTGGGGAACTAGTGAGCCTGTCAATGAACTGAAAGCTCTCGTCACCCCCCTGGTGACTGATACACAGGTGGCCGATTCCTGTTATTCACACCTACTTTCTTGAGCGGGGCTGCAGTCAGCTCCTACACCGCGCGGCGCGGGGAAGGGCCCTTCCCTCTTCATGTCCGAGGGGTTCATGAGGAACGGTGCCTGCTGCGCCTGCCCGCGCTGCCACCATCAACAGGGCGTTGCAGGAGCACGCACGAGGAGTGACCTTGCTGCTACTCGCTGCTGCTTCGGTCGCAGACATTCCTGCCGAGGTACAGGGTAGCATGTTCTCTACTCTCAAACACCAACAAACACATGCCCTGAAGCCTTCTACAGAAGAAATGCTTATTAAAAGATTAGGACACTACAAAGGATTTGTTTCCTAAGCCATAAAAATCTTACATAAGCCACCATTTGTGGCATCCTAGGTAGAGTAGCGCCCGTGACAAGAACTGCAATTAATAACTCGCATGCCAATCTCCAGTAACATCCTGCTAGACATATCACTGGGGCTTCGTATAGTCCAAGGGAAATTTTGGAATTTTGTCAAGTCCATAGGGTTGAACAGGGTCAGCATTCCTTGAAAGGTGATGCTAGTGAATTTGCCATTATTAAATCCAGGATCAGTCACTCCCTGTTCTCTAGCTGTACGTGCATTTCACTCATTTATGTATTTGGAGATAACATCCTTTCTGTGCCCCTGTCAGAATTCAGAGGCTTTATCCAGGGCAAAATCTGACACACAAAGCAGGTGTTGGGTCTAGCAGAACTGAGTTGGATCTCTCACTATGCAGCATTGCAGTGCTGCCCTCCCATTTGGCAATTTAAAAGAAAAAAAAATCTAAATCCATCCTCTTCCTCAGCTTCATAACATACCAAATAACCTTGTAACTGATGGTCTCGTGATCCCTGCAGCAGAGCTGACATTCCACAGAGGAAAGGCTGCCCATCAAGAAGGTCTCACAAAGGGAGATTACCTCTCGTCTCAGCTGCTTGGAGTTCAGGCTCACTCTGTATTCCTCTTTCAGATACAATTACATTCCGCTATCGATGCATATGCTGCAGGTGATAGCATGAATACCAGCTGAGCATGGAATAAGGCCTAGACTGTATACAGTTCTGGAACCAGGCTTAAGTATTCATGTTCATCACCACTATCTTTCAGATTACAACTCAGGAAAATACTTTTGGCCATGCTTTACTACTCATGCTTTAACAGACCACAACGTGGAGAGAATCCCAGGTGCTGCTTTTGAGAGGCTCCTGCTGTCCCCTCCAGCATGACCTTGCCCAGAGCACCTCCCTCCCACTCAAACAGCACCACCTCTGCCCAGGCCGTTCACCTGGCTGGGGCTAAACACAAGGCCATCTCCAGTTTTATTAACCTCACCATTTCCCCTCCCCTTCCTGAGGCTTTTAGCCAGTTCCTGGACATGAGATACTCCGGGGTAGCAAAGGATCGGGACCAAGAAGATTCCATATTCTGTTGCTCTCCATTTTCACTCTTTCCTTTTCCAAGTTCTTTTGGATCCCCACTGCCATCCCCCAGCACAGTACTGCTTTCAGAGCAATACCAGTACAGGCCTAGACTGATGTCCAGTCAASAGAAGAGGATAAGTACAGACCAGGTGCCATCTTACCTCTATTGCTTGGCAAGGTGGCTGCTAGAGGGTATGCATGGCCTGTACCACATTCTGCAGAAATACTATAGAGTACTATTGCAGAAATAGCACAATACTGCACAAAGGGACAATCGCTCCCTTTGTGACTCCCTGATACTACTGAACGCAAAACAAAAGTCCATTCTTTTTCTAAAATGCCATTCACACTTCCCCCACTCGGATATCTACTAGAGGCTCCCATTGAATAAGATGAAAACATAGACTTCAGTACTTGAGACACATGCAGTTCTTTGAGACCATAAATTTTCTGGTGATTTATTTCCCCACCATCCAGAGATGCCCAGTTTATGAAGGGTATCAATTCTTAAGATACGCCAGATGCTCTTGGAAGTACCCAGCCAAGCTCCTACTTGCAGTTCATGATTTATAAGAGAACAGTGCCTCTTACTTTAGTTTCTGAGTACTAGAACTCCAGACCATTGCATTAACAACCCTGGATTTGAAGCACAGAACATATCTTTCTTACTTAACTTGTCCATTGAAAACTTCCTCACATCAGCCATATCAGTCCAGAAGAACTGGACTGATAATAATACAACTTAGGAAGCTGTATTATTCAGTAAATTTAAAAACAGTGCAATAGATAAGCTTCTATAGCATAGCAGAGGCTATTGTGATCACTTGCTCATAGCAAGGATCACTTTGAAATCACTCAAAAGTCTTGAGCAAGGCACCTGAGATGCTGTCACACCCGATTCCAATGAACACTTACTTCTTTCCAGTGTGTCTCAATGGCAGTATAAGAACCAAACTCTGCTTCTCCTGTTTGTAACGTAGATCAATAATTACAATAATTACTATTTCAGAACCAGCTGCCCTGAAAGAGCCATTACCTACAGAAACACTAGCAAAAGAAATATCTTTTCCTCTGAGAGCTTGAAATGAGGGTTTTGTGAAGGATACCATGGTTGCTCAGACCTACTGAATCCAGGAGTGCAATACCATATGAAACTCAATTTCGTGCTGGATAGGATGTTAAAGAAGCTAATTAACTCAGAAAAAAACAGTATCTGATATGACCGAATACCACATCTATTTAAAAGTTTGCATTTAAGAAGAAAAGTGTCTGCAATGTCATAAAAAATATTTAATGACTAAAAATCTTCATATTTCTCCCATACTTTGCCTCCAAAGATGTAAAACCACATCCACATTAGTTTTTGTGGAATTAGGAGAGCAGGTGTAGAGAATAAAGGAAACAAACACCCACCAAGCCAGGCTTAGGTTACCTCAACTCTCTTCTTGCCTCCACATGCTCTTGGGACCAGCCATCCAACTGTGTCCAGAACTGTGCAGTAGAGGAATGACAGCTTAAAGCTTCAAAACAGACTTATGAAAATGCTGTATTCGTTATTCTATGAAGACTTGACCACTTTCCACATCTGCAATCTTTTATGAAGATGACAACACCCATAAAAGCAAAGCACTAGTAAAAGCCTTTCCCAAGGTCTTTTTAACTGGACTAACGGGAAGGCTGTGTGGGGGCAAGGCAGGTGGTAATTGTTCCCACCTGGAGGCCACCTCACCAGCAGTTACCAGGTGTGGGGATGGATAGGTGAGGATAGGCTGTAGCCCAGGCTGCAGCCCAGGCTGCAGCCCAGGCCTGGAGCCTTCCTGGCCCTTCTGGAAGGTTCTGTGACCTCGAGGTTCCGTGCGTCAGGGCCTCCACCTTCCCTGGCCTCCTGGGAGGTTCTGCCACAGTGCCCTGGCATTCCTGGTGCTCTGCTTGCTGCAGGAGGTGCTGTGAAAGCATGTTTAGAGCCGTCTCCTCCCTTCTGGAAGGTTCCCTGCTGCGCTCCTGCACCCCTGGCACTGTGCTTGCCGCAGGGAGGTGTGAGCTAAAGCGTGGCTGCTGCCTTCTCCTCCCTGCCAGAAGGATCCCCGCCATGCCCTGGCACCCGGCCATTGGCATGCAGCTCTGCGCTCCTCACCAAAGCAGTACCTGGACATCTAGACAGCGTTGGGGCAGTAACGGCCCTGTGTCCTGCAATGGGAGCAGTGGGGCAGCTTCATCGCTTGCACACAACATGGATGCTGGAGGACAAGCCCTGCGCCTTGTCCGTGCCAAGCTGCGGCCCCTGCCTCAGGCCTTTGCACCCAGCTTTGCCTGCAGCCCACGGTGTGGAAGGAGCGTGAGCGGATCTGCAGCCCCCAGCGCTTCCCTGCGCCAGCCAGGGCCTGCTGGGGACCTGCGCGGGGAAGGCGCGTCATGGAGAGCGCATGTGACAGCAGCGAGCAAGGTATGGGGGAACAAGCATTCCTCTCTGCACCAGGCAGGCTGCCCCGGCCTGGCTGGGCCAGCGCTGCTCTGCTGTGGCGGGCCCGGAGGTAGCGGCATCCCGAAACGAGCCAGGCATCCCTAAAGTGGAGCCCCAAAAGAGCTAGGGCTGTGCTCTTCAAATGGTGATGCCTTATTGATAATTCTAAAAGTAAATTAGTCCCTGGTGCATTTCATGGTGGAGACAGTGTCAGCAGGACTTCGTGCCCTTCATGTGAAGGCGCTACCGGCTCATCTGCACCTCCAAGGGATGCGATGGTGAGTGGCTGCGGGGAGGCAGGCACGGATGGAACGGGCTCGGTCCTTGGGAAACGCACATCTGTCCCCTTTGCCGAGGCCTAGCAGGAATCATGAGAGATCACGGCTCCCCGGTTAAAAACCTTTGCTCTACTTTGTACCAAGTTTTGAGTTAATCTTTCCCTATCTAGTAGCCAGAAAGACCAGAACAGATGTGGCAATCATTAACCACCAGCCATTGACCAAGCAGGGTCACAGCGTTTCCCTCCACGATGCACGTTGTCCTGCTGCAACGTGTGCCCCTGACCACCGCTGGCAGCTGGGGCTGGCGAGTGGGCCTCCTGCAGCCGCTTGGCCGCTGTGTCTGTTGCCCGGAGCCTGTGGCAGGGTTTTTCCACAGGTGAAAGTGCCAGCCCACAATCAGTTCGGCTCTAAGCGTGTTGATCGTGTGCTTATGAAAGAGGCCTGAAGTAAAGCCACAAGTCTTGTGAGTGCCCATTTGTGCAGCAGGTCAGTTCTCATGTTGGAGCCTAAGGAAGTCTTTAAATATCGGCAGTCGTCGGATTGCAGAGTTGAGGTACCTGGTGCCTCAGTTGTGCCYTTTGAGCGGTCTGTAACTTTCATCTCAGGCTTTTCTAGTCAGTATCTTGTGCCCCAGCTCCCTCCTCAGCTGAGGCTCCACTTGTCCATCACATGCAAACCTGCAACTGATGTCAGCCCAAGTTTGGATAATTTAGCTGAACAGTGTGAGGTGTTAGGCCATACACATGAGGAAGGGAAAGCTTTCTGAAGTGTAGGAAAAAAAGAATGAAAACCAATTCATGCAAGCCTCTTTCAGGTCATGTAAATTAGCTCTTATCTGAGGCTTCAGTTTGAGCCAAATGGAGAAGCTGGCTTTTCAAAGTCCACTCTAAACAGGCAAAGTAATTTTGTTTTTTTTAAGCTCCTAACAAGCTTTCAAAGTGAATTTTGTTGAACCCATAATAGATTTGTGCTCAAAATCAGCCAGCTGCAAAGAAGCTTTATTCTTCCGGAGGGATTGTGCCACTCGCAAGCCTCTGTAGGCACATGTCATTTCTAAACAGCATGAAATTATTCCCCTAATATCTTCTTGCTTCACCACCAAGATCTTCATGCGCAGAATACGAATACCTAACATCTTTTTTCCCAAAATTGTTTTTTTTCCATTGAAGAATTTCATAATTAAGGTATTACAGAGCCAAATCTTAGCTTATTTCTCCTTGTTAAACTTTATCAGCGTGAAAAACAGTCTCACAGTTAAAAACGTCCCAGTGTGGAAATTCTGACTGTTTTCACTCTGTAGTAATTGTTATTCCTTGGTTTTTGGGCTGTTCCTTCCTTTTTCCGCAGAGAAGAGGCTCCATCTTAAGGTTTCTATTTTGTTCTTCATAGCTTCTGGTTTTATGTACAAAAATAATAGGAAAGATGCTCTTATGTGGGCTGAAGTTCAGTCTTTGTACAGTGACAGCACAGTCTGTAGGAGCTGTGCATATGGAGTCGAACCACAGCATCACAGATTAGTGTGGGTCGGACGGGGCCTTTGGAAGTCATGGTGCCCAGCCGTGGTGCTGGGCACTGCTGACTTCTGCGTTAGACTGAGCTTCAGAGTTAGATCGTGTTGCTTGGGGTCATAGTTACGTGTGTTCAAGGGGAGAATTCAGCCCTCAGAGGGATGTGCAATGTCTATTGCATTATTTGGCCTTCTGTCACCTTTGCCAACATTTAAACAAAACAGTTCTCTCTTTTTTTTTCTCTCTTTTTTTTTTCAGGAATTTCCAAATAATTTGGCATCTGATTTCAAGGAATTTTGCCAAAAGCATCTGCAACAGTAATGGATGTTGCAATGCTGTTCCAGACTATCATCAGTGACTCCATGGGTAGTACTTTGTTGCAGGGCTCCGTTTTAGCAAAAGCTGTTTTTATTCAGAAACACAGCCTCAAAAACACAAAATAAGTGTCACTTCCCCCGTAATGTAAATCATCACATTGTAGCGTTTCACTGCTGTTTTTGAAGAACTTTATGGCATTTTAATTTGGAGGTTATTGCTTTCTTTTCATGATTAAATAAATTAACAAATATTTCCAGTAAACTTCAAATGCACAGCCATATTTTCAGAATGGCACATGGTATTTGCACATGCAATTCTGGTGTAATTCTACAGATAACTTCTAAGTAAGTATTTTCTACAAGCCTGGGCAGCCTATGAACTATTATTATTGCTGTTACTAGTAATACCACCTTTTTTATACAGTGTGTGTATGGAAACATTTTTCATTAAATACTAATACCAAAAAAAAAAATAGTCCTTGCTTTAGGAGAATTTCTAAATATGGGCAGAAGACATAATATTGAAGAAGGTGAGATTGAGAGTAGTAGATTTTGCATATGGCAAGTAGCAAAGTTGGGTTAAGAGCCCTAATTCCTGGAGTTACCATTTGAACGGGACTCATTGGGACTCTAAAATGAATGGGAGTCACTGGGACTATAAAAATAGTATTTGTTACTGGGCATATATTTCTGCTTGTAATACAGCAAGTCTATTAGTAGTAATAATCACAGCAGAGGCAAGGTCCCCTTTTGCCAGAATTCGCATGCTCAAAGAGTATCCAGGCATGTGAGTGCTGTAGACGCTATCCCGAGTTTGCAGAAGTCGGTGGGAACGTTTCGATTGGCTTCAGCAGATCCTGGGCTTGTTTGGCGTTTGGTTATGGGCCAGATGATGTGATTCACTCCAGAATTTTCCGTGTCACTTTCTGTTAATATCTTAATTAGGATAAAAAAATGACAGTGTGTAAGTGCATTCAAGCAGCTTCACAGTGGCTAGAGATGAACAGGTAGCTGTGGCTGTGCTTCTTGTCCTGCAGCTGAGGTTAGGCAGAGCATACTGCCTGGCACTACTTTTAGTCTAAAAGCAAGCGACTGAGACTGTGTTGTTACAGAATTCTTAATTTCCTTATGTTTCTGCAATACCTTGTCATTTAACAGAGTGTGAAAACTGAGTCAGCCTTGTGCTTTTTTTCTTTTCCCGTCTCCATTCTCCTCTTTCCTGCTAAAATGTCACCTCTTAGCATATTCATTTGTTCTCTGTGCTAATGAGGAGAAAATCTCTTTCTTTAGACAAATGGCACAGGGTACGGTGAAGCAGTCAGACCATCTCGTTAGGCAACTAACCTGGACAGTATTAATCATCGCTTCACTGGTATTCATTTCTCTGTTGGCTACACAGGAAGTCGATTCTGTGAATACTTTCAGAATTGCATGATTTTCTGTTGTTCCTGCTCATCTTCTGGGAGGAAGATATAAGCATGTGTTACTAATTCCTTCTACTTATATATTTCTGGGTTTTTTTGTTTGTTTGTTTTTGTTTTCAAGAGGCTAAACAATGTATTTTCCTGGTCTGCCAGTGCATTGTAGTGCTGCTAAGAAGCTCTAAGTCCAGCTGCTTTCATTGCACGGGAGATGTGCTGCAGCCCCTCGTTCGCAGCCGCTGCTGTTATCTGTGTTACTACAGCACCTGACACTGGAGCAATGTTGTCATAGGAGCCATGCTAGGAAACCATGGGACATAATTCTTGCCATCACAAATTTACAATTGAAATAGATAACAACTAAATGGAGAACAGATATGCCATAAATTGCATTCTAGTGTCTTTTTTTTTCCCTCTCTAATACAGTGCTGCATTATGTGTCTACATTATGTGTTCGAACCTATTAGATGAGGACCATGCTCACTAAAGGAGAGCTCTAATCCTTCGAGTTCACATATATTGGGCTGTTCAGTGCTGCGCTGGCTGTGCTCGGGAAAGCTGTCTTAGCAAGGACAGAAGCTGCAGTTATATTCTGTTAAGATTCATTTTATATAAAAGCAGAAAGCAAGGCGAGAGTAAGATACATGCCAAATGAAGACCAGGCCCCAAAGCAATAAAGTCACAAAACTCCTCACCTATGCAAATTATTATACTGGGAACTTAACCTTTTTTTTTAATTATTAAAAAAAAAAAATAGCAGCATTGTCAGTTCAGAATGAGCCGTTACAAGCTGCTTGTGCTGTAATGGGCTAGAGGCCTGGAGGAGCCATGGACAGGGAAGCGGGCGATGAAGCAGCAACACATGAACGGCTGGGAAGTGCTGGCCTGAAGGTGCCATTTGGTTCTGTGGGGAGGGACTCTCAGGAGCAAATCCCGTAGCAGCCTCTACGAAAGGCTGGAGTTAATTGCACCTTAAATGTGGGCATGTGTGCAATGCTACAGTTGTGTAGTGTTGGTTATCCTGCTCTAGCTGTGGGCAGGCAAGTTGATGTTCTGTTGCAGATTTGCTTATATCAAAGCAAGGAGAGAGCAAGCTGTTCATCATCCTGGTGAGATCCTGAGGCTTGCGTTTAATTCCTGGCTTTGCCCTCTGTGTTCAGATTGGGTTAACTCAAATCGGACTTATTTTCCCTGGCACATCGGTATGTTGTAAAGTGACATGCATTAAAAATGCCCACAGGTTCTTTGGTGATGAGAATTGTGAACGTACCTGTGCAGAAAGGACAGTAAATGAGAATAAGTAAATGAGAAGAATGGTAAATTGCAGCAGTAATCAGGAAGGTTAGCACTGTGATCCGCGGAGCTGATGCAGCTGCTCTCGCTGAGAGAAGCACCCAATTAATAGGCAACTAAATACATGCTCTTCATCTCGGGGTTAAACAAACATGGGCAGCTGAGGGGGAAAAAAAAGAACATATTTTGTTGGCACATTGGTGCAATAGCATTTTAAAGCATTTTTAAATACAATTTAACTTTCAGACAGGTTAATGTAACTTCCTACATTCTCACCTTTATCCCTGCCCACATGTGCTCTGCCTAAAGGGACAGAGAAAACTGGGCTGTCGGGGCTTCTTTCTCTTCTTCAGTCTGTTTGACTAGAGGTGACTGTGGCTCTGTGCAGGGAGGGTCATCTCCCTCCCCCAGATCAATATTTTAATATGACTTATCAGAAAGAGAATGAGTTGTTTACTTTCAAACTCCAGGATCCCATAAAGGGCGAGGGAAGAGTGTCCGCTGGAACCAGAGGCTTTTCCGAGCTGCTGCTGCTGCTGCGGAGCGCCCCGGAGGGCCTCGGCCCCCCGAGCCGAGCACAGGGATCCCRAGCAGAGCGTCCCAGCGGAGCCTCGCTGGTGGCCGGTGCTGGCCGCAGCGCGGGACGTGGTGAGTGCCCTGCTGGGCTTGCCTCACAAGGCAAGGGAACGATAACAGGCATTAGCAGGAATGGGAGCTCATGAGTTTGCAATGGGAAGCACATAAACCACGTGAACCTGCGGGCTGCATGTGTAATCCAAAGGGGCTTAATGCCTTATAGCTACAGTCTCAGCCTCAGGTTTAACAGTGAGTAGCAACATTTTATTGCCATCAGTGGGAAAGCCTCCCTAACCTCATCATGAAGGAGGCCGGTGGTGAGTGTGGTAGATGTCCTCAGCTTTTTGGGAGTGTGTGAAACCTGTGCAGAAGTGATCCACATTCACACGCTTCTAGGAGACTCTCTTCCACTTCATAAAGAATGCTGCTCCTACTTCTAGAATTCTAATAATGTTCTTTGTCCCCATGTCTAGCAGAAAAAGTGAAGATTTGGGTTTGCCATGATGTTTATATATCGCTTTCCCTCTCCTCCGAGCTATGCCTTTCTTGCTGTTTACCTCTGCTGCAGTGCAGTACTAAAACCTGCTGGTCGTTTCTCCTCCTTTTGTTACCTTTTGCTGTTGGAGATGATGCCGTTGGGTTGGCAGGTTCTGTGCCGGTGCGGAGCGCTGGAACTGCCCCTGCGCAGCCTGGGCCTGGCCCTCATCGCACGCGTTTCCCGGAGCCCCATGCCAGGCTGGGCCTGCGGCGGGCAGAGCCTAGTGAGGATAGCGTCTTGGCTGCCCCTTTCCTCTGGTGCAGAGAAAACTGAGTAAAATGTGCATGAGAGAAGGTAAGGGGGAAAAGGCAAATATTGTGATGACTTAAAAAGCTATGTGTAGCGCTTATGTCCTCTTGGTATCGATTTCTTACTATCATGGTAGAGTCAAATCCCTTCATTGCAAACAGCCTCAGGTTGGTGTTGCATCCAGGGCAGCAGCAGGCGCTCTGGGAGTGACACTGGATTTCCCGTGCTAGTTATGAGAGGTGGTGCCGGCTTCATGCCCAGGACATGCTGCAGCTCCCGTCCTCCTGGAGGGACTCCCTCCTGGCTCTCCTTCCCCGGTGGCCTGACCCGTGGGTCTGGGCACCCTGCCCGCCAGGTCTGCACGGGCACCCACGTGCACAGCCCCTTCCTGTGACAGCGCGCGGGCCAAGCGCAGGGAGGCTGAGACGGGCCGGGACGGTTGCAGCGCCGCCCCGGTGTTCACTGACTTGCTGCCTTGACGAGGGTGGGAGTGATAGAGCAGCCCTAATAACTGCGTTTGAAAAAGCACGTGAGCTGCGTGCTAATCAGCAGCTCATGGTTGATTTCTCTGCTTCAAGGGCCACCTCACAGCTTGGCTCATTTTGCCAGGTCACACCTGCACTAGAAAATGCTTCCAGGTCTGATGGTGTGTACTTGGAAATCCATCTACATAAACTGGGCGAGAGCCCAGTAAGTCCACAGTGACCAACACTGGTGAAATTTCATAGCATTTAAGGAAAAAGTTCCAGAAAAGGCATTGCCTCAAAAGGTAAATGTTTTAGAGCAATTAAGTGTTGTATTGGTCAGAGCGTGTTTTGCTTGTGCCAGTGGCTCTGCTTTGTTCAGTTCAGTGCAGGCAGGCAGCTGATGCCTGTGTTGCAGCCCTGCTGCTGTGCTGACACTGTAACCTCTGGTGCTTTGAGGTGCTGTTTGCTGCGTGCTCTTGGCTCTGTGGTCTGCACATAACATCAGTGTGAGGGCCCTGGCGCTACTCGCGCAGCCTCTGTCCGGGCAGCAGATCTTGGTGTAGACCATGTCCTGGGCGCTGCCGCCGCAGCTCCTGTGCAAATGGGAAAATGGGATTCTCCTGTGTGGCTACGCTGCGTTCGTTGCGCAGGTGGCGGGTCTGCCCGTGTCGTGTGTTAGGGAGCCACTGGTAGCGGTTTGTGCCTCCCTGCACTGCGAGGGGCTGGCGTGGGGTGCGTGGCGAGGCTGAGGCATGCGCTGCAGAGCAGAGCAGCGGGGCTGGCTGCAGCACTCAGGCCTTGCAGCTCTTGGGCTTGCTCAGCGCCGCCTCCTGCCCAAGTGATGCTGTGGTCTCTTTGGGCTTTCAGGGTTTTGTTTTTTCTTCAGACTTCATTATTGTTATTAATTAGTTAGCAATATTCTACTATTGCTATTAATCCATAGCAAATTAACTCGTAGCAATGTTAACTCACTAATATTAATTTACTAATTAAATTAATTTGCTAATTTTACTAATATCAGTTTTCTCATTTACTAATATTAACGCACTAGCTTGCACTTTTGTAAACTGTCTGCTGTCTGCAGAGGTCCTAGTTTTTTCCAGTCAGCTCCCAACATGCTCTTGCATAGATGAGTAAGTGTATTGGTGGTTGGCAATCTTTCCTTGGCCACAAAGTGCAGAAGTGGGAGGTGTTAGATACACAGGCTGCTTTTAAGAGGGCTTTGGCTTCTCCTCTCCTCCTTTTCCAGGGCAGCTGTGTCTGAGTTCTCTGCTTCTCTGCACTGCTCAGACGAGACACTGCAGAGCTCAACCTGCGTTACCACGTTCAGCAAAGCACTGTGCAGCAGGAGGCCCTCTGAGTATGTGTGTGTGCGCGTAGTGCGGATCTTTTACAGGATCCCTTGTCCTGTACCTGCTCCCCGGATCACCGGCTCTCTCCGTCAATAAGAGAAAGGCCAATGTCCGCAGGGGGGTCATCCCTCCTAGCTGCACGCTGCTCTTGGACAGCATGGATCACTTCCCAGGTGCCTGTCCCTTTCCATCCCTGCAGAGGCACCCATAAACCCCACCTGTAGGTGACACTAAGCTGAGAGGAGGGTTCCTCTTGAGGAAGAGCTGAATCCTGTCTCCTGCTTCCTTGCTGGGCTCTCTAAGCAAAGCATCATGCATGGGGATGCGCACACATGCTCTGTTCTCCGTGTTTTGCAGATCTCCGAGGCCTCCGTGCTGAAGCCTGCGCATGTGGATATTGCTCCTTCCAGGGACTGGTGACTGCCAGAGCTGTGGAGTGTGACAATGGTGTTTGTGTCCAGTCTATCAAACGCCATTATCACACTAAATAGCTACTGGAAGAGAAGGCATCAATTTAGGAAAAAGCATGAACTGTGGCAATATGTTTTCCCTCCAGGCTGAGGAAGATGCAGCTTTGTCAATGTGTTTCAGGATGACTGTGCTCTTCTACATGGAAACCACCTTAATACATGAGACATGAATGCTCTGCTATATGCCTCCAGATTCCCACCGTAAAGCAGCAGGCATCACCTTAGTGCTGCATATTTGCTTCCTTGGGAGATATGAGTCATGCTCAGACACAGGGATTATAGTTTTTCTTGCAAGTGGCTTTTTTAGTCTCTTAAAATGAGATCCCTGTTGAGTTAGAGCTAATGTTGTAAAATGTGTCTTAAGCTGCTTTGCAAGTATTTAACACCAATTAATTGAAGAGCTGCAGTCTGAAGCGTATTCCTCTTTGAGATCCATTGTTGCATGGTACCAGTGTAACAGTGAACTGAAAGTGAATAAAAGTGAATAGAGAATAATGGTGTCAAATATTTCACTGTCACGCAAATGTCTGCTGGCAGTGTGGGTTTCCTTGGGATCAAGGGGCCCTGAGCTCCTGCAAACAAGGCCAGCCAGCCTGGCATATTTGTCTTCCTACTGACTTGACATTTCTGTATCATATGGAAGCCAATTAGCTGATGAAGTCAAAATCTGGCACCTATTTAAAACTCACAGATTTGAAACATGAATTGACTAAGATTTCTCTGACTCCGACAACAGGTTTGAAAACAGGATTTTAGGGAAATCTGTGAAGAAATGAAGGTGAAGGATGGTATTGCTTATGCTTTGTGTCAGTGTGTGGTGCTCTGGAAATAGCACTGCTTGTTCAAACACGCTTTATTTGGCGAGGCTGCAGAGAGCCGCCCCCTTCCCTTCAGGGAAGGCCCGAAGCTGTCAGTGCACACACCGAAGTCCTGCAGCCCACCGTGGCTGCAGCCAAGGCTGCCCCAGTTTCTGCTCCCTGACCCATTTGCCTCGTTTGTAAGGATGAGGTCCAGCAGAGCCCCTCTTCTCCCCAGCTGCTCTGTCGCCTGTGCTAGGAAGCTGGATGCTCCTCCTGACGAGCTTGTGCCCTGCTGGGCTGCGAGCCGCCTGCAGCAGGTGTCAGGGGGAGAGGTGCCCTGCGAGGACCACGGCCGGACACCCCTTCTGCCTCTCTGAAGGTCTCGTCTGCTTCCTCATCAGGCAGTTTATAGCAGACAGGCAGGATGGGGTCTCCCGGGCAGAGCCCCCGCAGTTCTGCTGCTCTCTCCTGTTAGAGAGGAGTGTGCTCCTTGTCCCTGCTTTAGCTGTGTAAGTAGAAAAGGGCTGCAAGGCCTCTGCAAAGGGACAAAGACTGAGCTGCCACATAACGTAAAGCTGGATCCTGGCTTGTGTGTGCACGAGCAGATGATGAGCTGGAAAGACTGGTGGGCAGGAAGCATCCAGCACAGACTGGACGTCAGTCCCAGGCGTTAACCTAACAGGGGCCGTTGCTGCACTCTCTTGTGCACCAAGCAGCCACGGGCGGCCCCCGCCAACACAGCCGCCCCGAAACCAGGATTCTCCTGCTGTACAAGATTCACTAAACCACAGAAATTGCACTGCCAGAATACAGCCTGGCAGACCCGCAGGAAAATGCACAAAGCTGCAGATAATTGTGGCTTCTTTTGGGGAAGGCCTGGGGTGAGAAGTGGCTGACAGTTGGGGGATCTTGGTGAGGGTGAGCTGCTGGCGGGTAGGAGGAGATGCATCTTTCTGCTCTGCCCTCAAGGAGGCAAGCAAAGCCTCTGTGTGCGTGGCCACCTGGGACTCGCCTTTGCAGCCAGCTGCTCCTTCAGCTCCAGGTGAGAGAACAAGGACGCGCGGCCCTTCCCGCCCTCGCCAGACCCACAGTGCCACCGAGGGAGCTGGTGCCAGTGCTCACTGCCCTTCTCCCAGCTACTGCCGAGGCAGCTTTTCCTACAGAGTCACATCTGCCCTGTTCCTCTCCTGCCACTCGAGAGGCTCCCGCGCTGCCTCCCCGAGCACAACGCCCCTGTGGCAGGAGCAGGAGAGCCGCTCTCGCTCTGGACTAGGGCTGCGTGCGCAGTGTCTGCGCTGCCGCTCTGCAGCTCACCGGAGCAGACAGCCCAAACCAACCCGCGCTGCTTGTGCTTCGCGGGCAGGGTCAGCACGGGCACCCCAGGTGCCATTTGCAGGTATTAAAGGAAACCCATTTAAATGATTCAAACATCCATGTGGGCAAACGGCTCCTAACCTTCCCCTGGCTCTGCGGCAGGATAATAACAGTGTAGATTAATCCTCTATTATTTTCTTACTACTGTGCTCTTGAAACTCAAAATGAAAAGTCATTTACTGAGGCTTTTATTGTAGAGCTGCATGACCTTTGCAACACCCACAGATACGCCGAAGTTTCCTTAGGAGAGAAAGAAAGAAAGGGCCATAATGAGCCAAGTCCCTGCCGTTTGCTCTTAGGTTACGTAAGGCTGAGCGGCAGGAGTTGTATTACAAGTTCCCCAAGAAGCAGCGCATCCGAAAGAGAACCCAGCAGCTCTCTCCTGCCACGGGTCTGCACGGGCTGGCTTGGGGCATGAGGTTCTGGAGCTGCATCCTGCCCAGTGGGTGCCCCCGCGCTGGGAATAGGTGTCCAGGGATTCCGGTGCTCTAGTCAGGGCTAGTCAGTCACAGAAAGAGATGCAAAACCTCAAATTTAGCATTTTTTTTCTCCTAACAAACTTGAGCCTCAAGAATAACCTAAGTTTAATGGCAAGGATCTATCTTCCCACAGAGATGCTTCCAAATTGCTACAGTCCCTTCAGTCGCTTTGCTTTTAAGTTTCTCGAACTGTTGTGCACTCCCGAGCTGTCGCCCCCATTTCAGGGCAGGACTGACCTTTCCTGGAGCAGCCGGCGCTCTCCTTGTGCTGGGCTTTGGGAAGCGGCGCTGGATGCAGCCGCTACAGTAGCTCCGAGTGCTGTAGGAGGGACGTGCGCCCACTCAGGTGCTGCTCCTGCAGCTTTGCATGGCGCTTCCAAAGCATTTGAGGGGCCAGGAAGGGACTGGGGAGATCAACTGTTACTGGTCAGTGACACTGAACGTATTCAAGACACAAACTGGAGAAAAGATCATCTTAAGTGTTACGTGCCCTATATTTTGTGCATGTGGAGCTATGCTCTGAAATCCATCAGGTGTTCTTGAAAACATTATGACTGGAGCTGGGCTACGGCACTTAAAAACAAGAAAAAATAGGTAAAATCATCAGTTTATCAAGAGGGAGGTAAACATTAAAAAACCTCAATACCTGTAAGGCATTCAGGTGGTTATTTCTGAACAAGAAGAAACATCCTTTCTTCTTGTTCTTCTTGTAGAAGCTTTATTGATTTTTCATTCTTGAGTGTTTTATCATTGTCAGCCCATGTAATAGAACTTAAATCACAACACATTAGTTCATCAGCTTAAATTACAGTGGTGAATGTAATTTAGGTGTTATGCGATGAAAAGCATAACACTGAAAAGCAAAATATTTAAAAATTGCAATTAGGACCCAGCACAACTTATTCATTCTCTGTGTTGCCATGAACATCTATTAATGTAATAATGCAGCTGTGAGCAGTGAGAATCAACCTTGAAATAGTCCTTTAAAAATGGGGTCTAGTTTTTCATTTGCTGATGTGTAAAGCAGCAAGATTAAGGTGGGTCGATGGCTAGTTACAGATGAATGCAATTATTAAGAGACATTTAGGCATGGGCAGACATATGGCACATTAATCACCATTTCCCTTCTGTTTTTGATATGCAGCCTGGAGGATATGAAGGGAGCTCCCCTGGTATCCTGTCAGACAATTGGATTTTAAACTCTTCACACAGTGATAACACCAGCAAATTTCAGCAAGGAAACCGAGGATTTTTTTTTCCAAGAGGGTCCTACATTAAGAGGATATTTCTATACAAAACAGACAGACAGGCAGGAGGACAGAACAAGAAAGCTGAGCAAGTGTGAGAGAGGAAGAGGCGACTCGGACACAAACCAAAAGCAAAGTCTCTATTCCCTGCTTTGCTTAGACATACCAAAGAGCAATGATATGTGAGTATCACGACTGAGCAAGGCTTTGAAACCGGTCAAGATATCTTTAAGCTGAGGTAAGCAATTAAGCTTTTTCTCCTTTTGGTTGCTCTAATGTCTAATTAATGTCTAATTATTTCAATGTAATTGCACTTGTAGCTGAACTCAAGTGCAATGACTGAATTTTAACAGGATCTTGTGTCATTATTATAACTGAAGCTTTTGTTCTAGTTGAAGCAAGAAGATGCTTTAATACAGCTAGGTTTTCCTATTACTGTCACTCAGATACTCCACTGATAGAAAATCAGAAATTGTGATTTACTCAGTATTGTAATACATCAGCAGTGTAATATGCCTATTAATAAAAAAAATATGTTCAATAAACTCCTAGGCAGTGGAAAAGCAACCAATTGAGTTCGGAAAGATGTCTATTCAAATATGATGGCTTGTTATTATAAAATGCTCCAAATATGCATTCACTTTGCAAGATCAATAATAAGAAAATCACAATTAGCCTTTGTGCAGTAATAGCAAATCCATCAAAACAGCAATATAGCCAGAATGAGCTCTGAGTCCTTAACAAAGGGGCCATCGATGGGCTTGGTGTACAGAGACAGACTCTGCGGGCTTCCCACGGAGGAAGATATTATAAAAGATTCATTTGTATTTGTTGCCAGAGGACATGAACGTGACCCTCTTTGCTTTCCCGAGCAGCCCTGCGCCTTCCCGTRTACTGCGTTCCCTGGATGTGTGTGTGGAATGTAAACACTGCGACTGTACTGTGGTTATTCTGGCCAGCAGTGGTGAAGAACTGCATCGACCCCAGGTTTTGACTAGTGCACGGGCAGGGCTCAGTCCTGCCAGCAGCTCTGCGGGCAYGGAGCAGCACACGGAGCAGGGAGCAGGGCAGGGAGCAGCACAGGGATCAGCGCACAGAGCAGGGAGCGAGGGCACCTGCCAGGAGCCCCGAGCATCTCCCTGCGCTCAGTCACTCGCAGCCACAACTCCGCTTTCCGGCAGGAAGAATATTCACTGTGGCTCTGCGCTCACCAGTGTGTACATGAAGTGTAATGAAGGGACGTCTTTAGGCAGGCATGAAACATAAGCAAACTGAATCTCTGAGGTGAGAGTGGGGGTTGCCCTGTCTCCTAGAGATCAGAAATAAGAAGTCGAACACCAAAAGGTGGAAAGGGAATGGAAGCAAATTTCCTTTCCAAAGATGTTACAAGGCACAATCATAACTGTATCCCTAGCAGCCAGCCACCAACTTCTTTATAGCACTAGGGAACCTATAGCTTGAAGCCTCTGCGACCACCACAGAAATGTGCAGGGCTACCGAGAAGCCCTGCAGCTCTTTTTTACAGCTTTCAATCTCAGTGATTTGTCCCACTTTTCAGTCACAAACCGGRCTTTGTGCAGAGATTCAGATCTGCAGAATCAAAGGCAGACTGCTCGTCCATGGAGCAGTCACAGACTCTCCTGAGCTTTCACCTTTTGAATTTTATGGTTAAAATTCACCTTTCAAACTGGCTTTCATGTATGTAATTTTATGCTGACTGCAATATAATTCAAATTTCTGCCACAGTGTTTTGTAACAGTCTCCTCAGCCGTTAACAGAAAATTATTAAAAACTCACCATTCCAGAGGGCTTCGTCCAATGAAACATGAGGCTTCTACGAAGCAGCTCTCTGTCCAGCTCTCTGTGCTTCCTTTACACTCAGTGGAGAGAAACAGGCACTTCTTGGTGCAGTTCTCCAATGTGTTTTAGATGTGTTTTTCAGATGACCTGAATCTTGCTCCAGATCCCTCTGACTAGACCGGACTAGGATGAGCAGCCCAGGGCTTTACACCTGTACTGCAGCCAGGTGGTTTCTGTACCTCGTGTCATCTGCCACCCAGCTCTTACTGGCACTCACAGCTTTTCCATACCAAGCAGAACCTACTATGAAATCTCCATTTTCTTTCAGCACTGATAGGACTCTTGCACTTCAGGCTTCCATATGGGTATTGTTTCTTGGCACCGTGTTTTATTTAGTAATCACTCAGTTTAGTGATTGGCACCACTTGGCACTGCAGGGTGAGCTGTTCAAGTGGCAAGCTCCAGTAAACTTGCTGCATAGTGTGCTCCTTTGCCTCCAGTCTTCACAGAGCTACACTTGGGCATGAGGGAGAACTGGATCTTCCTCCAGTTCTGGTACAGGCTGGGCAGTCTGGGCCAGTCACAGCTCTTCAGCAGCCAGGCAGTGCCCTGAGGCACCTGCTAATGTCCCTTCTCAAACATCTCTACACTACACAGAAAAGTGGTCACACATATTTTAATTGTAAATATTGCAAAGTACTGAAATGTACTCCACCTCTAGTGTGCATAGGTTCTTTCTTTTTTTTTTTTTTTTTTTTTTTCAGGTGGCAGCTGTTCAGCTGCAGGGAGACTGCAGAGTCCAAACCTCTATTCTGCAACTGACTTGGTGCAAGTCCTGAAGTAGGTTTATGTAGGTTTATCCACCATGAGGTTTATCATAGAGTCAAGTATTTGGGAAGCAAGGAATTCTGTGGAGAATCACGGAAGTTTCCTAGTTTCCATATATTTGGTGGTTAGCTGGTTCTCATTGTGAGAGAGCCCTAAAGATGCTAGCCCCTCTCTGTGGGGACAGAAGATGGGCAGGTACAACCATCAGTGACTTTATCTTGCACTAGGACTGTAACTGGGAGATGTAACTGGGAGAAAAAACACAGGAGCAGGATCACAACTACACAGAGATCTTGTTCTAGAGCAGCCCAAACAACAATACCAGTGCAAAACTTTTACTAAGTGGTATCTTAGATATATTGATGTTTACATAGCAGCTGATCCCACAGGGTCACTGGCATAAATACACAGGAAGGAAGATGTTCTCCAGTGACCTGTGTTACACACAAAGTCCAAGACTCAAAATGTGCAGATATAAGTGTACAGAAGAATTGCGAGAAACTCAGGCAGGTGGCTCCTGAGTCTCCAAAACTTAACCTGGTGTTAATTCTTACCTAGCTGGGTGCTAGAGTCAGCTCCTTTCTTTCTGCTGGCATCAGCATCAGGATGGCTTCAAAACAACATTGTAAGGCAAAGAGCTCAAGTTATCCCACCCATCAGGTCACGAGTGCCTGTCACTATGAGGTGTCCTCCACAGGAGCCTCCACAGGTTGGGCAGTGTTACTCAATGCTCTGAAGCAATGAAGTCTCCGCTCTCTTACTTTCCTGGGTACTGGCCACTGTTTTCTTCACAGTTGCTGAGTTTGGCAGACTTTTGCTTTTTGTGGAGGTTGGCTTCCTTTGTTTCTGATGAGTGGATTGGAGAGATTTCAACCCCAGCATCTCACAGTACTTATTGCACTGGTGAAGGACTTTGAACTGCTCAATGAAGGAAACGGAGCAGTTGCCTTTAAAACCATTGTATCTGTAACAAGAAAGACAAAAACAAAGCCAAATGGAACTTCAAGACTCACTGTCAGCATAGGGGAGGTAGAGTATGACTGTTGAGTCACAGGTAACTTGGAAACATTAAGCAAGACTATTCCACTCATGCTGTATTGAGAAGCATTAGCTCTCTTTTTACAGCTGATCAAACTGAGCCATTGATGGGTGACAGAAACCAGGTAGTCAGTAATGACAGCATAAAGCAAAAGACCCAAGAGTCCTGGTTCGTCTGAGGCCGATGTCCTAGCTGCTATTCTCCATTTCATTTTGTTGGGAATGTATTGTCAGATACCTTAGTCTCAATAGCAGATAAGTAAGTTGCATTTTACAGCATTCTTTCTAAACAGACAAGAGATGAGGCTGCCGTGGGAGGTGTTGTGGATCCAAATACACCTGCATCTTCTCTGCTATCACCTGGGCGCCGAGCCCTGCGCAAGAGGCCGGTAAGGGCCCTGACCGCCCACCTGGCCCGCGCGGCTCTCGGCCCAGCACGGGTCCCTCCGTCCCCCTGCGTTTTGTGAGCAGGCTCGTAGAGACAGGGGCGCAGGAGGGCTCTGCATCGCTGCTCCCTGCCCTGCCAGGGCAGAGGGCTCCCTTGGCCTGGGAGCACTGCCCGCGTCTGCCATCGCTGTGAGCACAGACTGCTTCTTAACAGGGTCACTGTGGCCAAGCACGTCACCAGCGGGTGGAAGAGAGGAACAGAGGCCACGCTGCCCCTGCCCATGCGTCGTGCCTTCCTAACTGTATGTATTTAGCAGTCCTTTTATCTTCTCATAGGTAGACTTCAGTTTCAAATTCTTCTCTGAAGTCAGAGATCTTGCATGTTAAATATGTATTTCAATGAAACAGAGATCCAGATGTATTTTACTGTTACTCATCATGTGGAGCTCTCCATTCCAGGCAGGTCAGTCTCCCAGCTGAAGAGTGGTGCCAGCGCTCTGCAGGCTCGCGGGGGACGGCGGGATGCGCCTCCACGGGGCAGGCTGTGGGGTTCTCCTCTCACGGCCAGGTACGGGGGCACAGCGGGCACGGGGAGCAGCAGGGCAGGGCACAAGGACAGGACCCGAGCTCGGCAGCAGGGGCGGATGCGCTGGCGCCTCTGGGCCCCTGTGGCCCTGGGGGCTGCGGTGGCAGCAGCTCCCTTGGTGCCAGCCCGGCTCGGCCCATCCAGCAGCTCTGTGTGTCACACATGGTCCCCATCCACCAACCCGCGGGAGCAGAGCAGCACCCTGCCAGCAAAGGGCAGCAGCAACGCGGCCTGGGGCGCTTTGATTCATTTGTCATGAATAGTCAATGAATTCAATTGGGTCTTTGTGGAAACAAAGGCTAAATCTCAGTCAGTGCCAGTGGCAACAGATTATTCAGGCAGCTGTTGTTAAAGCACCTCTCCCTGGCGGGATGTGTCACTGCTGGAAGCCCTGTAGGTAGCAGCGAGGCGTTTGCCAGCATCTGAGCAGCTCCTGCAGAGCCCTGGTAGCATCTGCTCCCTCTGATAGCTGAAAATCTCCATCTGAAAGGCCTCACTCCCCTGCACTTGCAGGAGTGGAGCCCGCAGAAATCACGAGGATAAGCAGTCTCCGTGGTTATATGTGAGAGGTTTCACTGCCCTGGCTGGCGGCTACTTCAGGTTGTGGATGTAAAATGACCACACAATCTTTCTCTTGCTCTCTCTCCATTTTTTTTTCCAGGTAACCATTTTGTTGCAGCTAATGGAAATTTCGTCATATGTTCTTCCCTGCTACAGGAAGCTTCAGTACTATAAGATATGATATTATTCATTTAGTTATGGAGATAATCTTGGCATGAAAAAAGATGACTTCCATTGAGAACTTAAGGGAAATCTGTGTGCCAGCTCCATTACTAGTTCTTGCACCCAGTAATGTTTCTGAGCAATCTCTACTGCTGCAGTAACAGCAGCTATTGAACTCCAGAACTTACTAGAATAAAGGGCAACCTAAACGCATTCGTCACAGTCTTTTGTAAGGGATGTTGGGTCCCTGCTTCCTTAATTTAACGGGACACTGCTGGGTTCGAGCGCACGCGGTCCGGTCAGGCAGGGAGGGCTGCCGGCACCTGCAAGTCTGTGGACCCGGCACCAGGTTAGAATCGGAATCTCTTGAGTGGAATATCTATCAAACTACACACCAAAGATCAGTGACCAGCCTAGAAATGATGGATTTAACTTAGTTATTGGCTAGCATGGCACCTAAACTAGTTAAAGAACAAATACTGATAACTGCATCAGCTGTTTTCTTGTATTTGCTACCTGTCACTTCCTGTATGTATTTGAAGGAACATCTAGAGAAGGAGCAGAGACAGAAACTCGCTCAGAATCTACTTTGAGTGACAGTCACTCTAAATGAACCCATAGACTTTAGTTTTGGGATTCAGCAAATGCCAAAAACATTTTCAGTAAGGAGATAGCAGCATAACTGTATTGAGAACAAAACAGCGACCAGGACATTTGTATTAGCAGCGTGATCCATTTTCTTTCACTAGCTTTGCTCATCAGTCAGACCGTGCTCGTGCTCCTCTCCGTGGGGCCGTGTTTGCTGTGGGGGCGAGTGCCGCGGCCCCGCGCTCGCCGCGCGGACGAGCCACCTTGGGCTGCGCGAGCAGCTCCCGCCTCGGACCGGGCCGCAGAATCCTGCTCTCCGGGGTGGGCCCTGAGCCTGGCACCAGGGCTCCCAGCCCCGCGCGCCCCCTTAGTCACTGCTGCTTTATTAATTCACAGGTTAAATCACTGCCGGACAAAACCACTTCTATGAGGATTCCTCCCTCCCCAGTATGGGTAGCTGCAGGTGGGCTCAGGACAAGCCTTGCCCGACTCTGGGGGCGCGGGGAAATGCCCAGTGCCGCTCTAGGCTGGCACTGCCCAAAGCCTCTTGCTGCCCTGCTGGGCCAGCGCAGGCCCCACAGCAGGCGAATGGACCCGCACGTGGCAAACAGCGGCGGTGGCCGTCGCGGTGGCCACGGCACCCGTCACCATGACACAGGTGGGACACTCATCATTGTGGCACAGGTGGGACACCCATCTGTGCCACTGAACACCCACTGCATTGGCACAGGCGGGACACCTGTCACCGTGGCACAGGTGGGACACCCGTTGGTTCCAGGGGACATCCGTCATGGTGCCACAGGTGGGACACCTGTCACTGTGTCATAGCTGGGACACCCGTCAGTGCTGCGGGACACCCATCAGTGCCGCGGGACACCCGTGACGGTGTCACTGCCGGGACACCCGTCAGTGCCGCAGGACACCCATGACGGTGTCACCACYGGGACACCCGTCAGTGCCGCRGGMCACCCRTGACRGTGTCACTGCCGGGAYACCCRTCAGTGCCRCGGGACACCCRTGACGGTGTSACYGCYGGGACACCCGTCAGTGCYGCRGGACACCYGTGAYGGTGTGACCACYGGGAMACCCGTCAGTGCCGYGGGMCACCCATGACRGTGTCACTGCCGGGAYACCCRTCAGTGCCRYGGGACACCCATGACGGTGTGACCGCCGGGACACCCGTCAGTGCCGCAGGACACCCGTGACGGTGTGACCACCGGGACACCCGTCAGTGCCGCAGGACACCCATGATGGTGTCACTGCCGGGACACCCGTCAGTGCCGCAGGACACCCGTGACGGTGTGACCACTGGGAAACCCGTCAGTGCCGTGGGACACCCATGACGGTGTCACTGCCGGGACACCCGTCAGTGCCGTGGGACACCCATGACGGTGTGACCGCCGGGACACCCGTCAGTGCCGCAGGACACCCGTGACGGTGTGACCACCGGGACACCCGTCAGTGCTGCGGGACACCCATGACAGTGTCACTGCCGGGACACCCGTCAGTGCCGCAGGACACCCGTGACGGTGTGACCATCGGGACACCCGTGGCACAGCAGCCCTGGCACTCCGTCCCCGCTGCGCGCCGGGCTCTGTCCCCAGGGCCCATCGCGGAGCCCCGGCAGCCCCCAGGCTCTGCAGCTCCGCTGCGGCCGCGCTGGCTCCGCGCTGCAGATCCGCGGCTGCAGGGAAGCCCTGCCCCCCAGCGACCAAGCTGCTTTATGTATTGCAGCTGCCACGGGGCCTGGCGCTTTCCAGCTCCCGGAGCAGCAGAGATGAAAGCCCAGGATTCCCTTGAGAGTGTTAAGTGCTGAAAATATCCACCTCCCCCCAGCTTCCACAGGAAGCAGAGGGAAAATTTAGACCCCGGCTACATAAATGCTCACTCAGAAACCCTCCTGCAGAGTTGGAATAAGTCGGGCCAATAAAAGAAGGATTAATGGCCATGAGCAATGCTGAACATACATGCAAGATTTTAATATGTGCTGCTCTGCGTGCTTGGTTTACGTGAAACACTGGGGGCAGATAATGGTCCTGAGTAACTCCTGCATTTGCCACGCTGGCTTTGTACAGCCCTCGCTGCCAGTCTGCGCCACGACACCGGAGCAGCCGGACGCGCCGCATCCCTGGGCACGTCCTCCCGTTCCCTTCCTTTCCCCGGGCACCAGTTCAATGCCAGGTACGTTCGCATTTTATCTAGTGCCCGTTTTGATCAGAAGCACAAGAATGTTTTCCCTTTCACGAAGGGGCTGCAAATTCCCAAGGTCCCTTTGCCCGTGAAGGGCTGCTGCAGCCTTAGCAGAGCCTGAGCAGGAGGAYGTGGCCAGGATCAGCGGGGCCCTCAGCTCTGCAGGGGGAGCCATTAGAATTCACGCAGGCAGCTGCACTCAACAAACCTTCTGCACTGTCGCTAACAGTGCAGGCAAAGAACACCTGGATCACGCTGTCGCTTTCAGCCAGGCATGACTAGGTACCTTCCCAACACGTCCAGTTTACCACCTCTCATGGCTCGGGCTGCCTATCACCAAAGGCAGCAACAGCCCGTGGCGCAAGGAATTCTGTACCTGTTTGTTCTCCCCGTCCAGGCTGGCTGACTTAAAAACCAAACTGAAAACACTAATGCAGAGCAATGAAAGGAAAATACTAGATTAGAAAAATATCGCTTCCCTTAACAATATCATTAGCTAAATGTCAAATGGGATAATACGCAACATATTTAAGAGTTTTTTTATGAAGGGAATGTCTGGCCGAGGTGATCCTCACTACAGCTTGCATTGTGTATTCGTTTTCTCACTTCACCTTCCTCTTCCTTAGTCCAAGCTCTGTTTTTATAGCAGTAGTTTCCCATGGAAAGCTAGCTAACCACATACATTAAAGCCTTTCTACAAATCTATTTATGAGAACAGTGTTACCTAAATAAAATTTTAATAACTAACTCCTCTGTTTTCTAACAGGATGATGCAAGAATAATTCAATTAATTTCACTTTGGTTCCACAGCTAAAAAGCAAATATAAGTTTTGAAAGAATGCCAGCCTGCAAATGTTATGGATTTGCCCAGAACATCCTGACATCAAATGTTTAATAATTGAAAAAGTACCATTGAGTTTTTTTTCTTCCTGTACTGCTGGGATACAGAAGAATTCACATTCAGTACAAGGACTGAGTACGTGTGATCAGCTCTGTCTTTTTTTTCTGTCATGAGAGAATAAGAATTTGAAGTTGGAACGCGGGGTACGGTGCCACGAAACAGAACGGTGACGATAGCAGCATCACCCGTCGTGTGCACCACTTGTGTGGGAGTCTGATGTACAGTCACGAGAAAAAATCTGCTCAGGGAAAGAAGTACTAGAAGAAGCACTTTTTTTCTGATTAAAAAATGTAGCCATTGAGATTGAAGAGGTGAATTACTAAATGCTCTGCGATGGCATGCAATTGGTGACAGGAAATATAGTTCTATATGACACATTAACTCACCAGAACTCACTGCAGAGTGATACCATTGGGGAAAACAATTTGGCATGTTTCAGATAAGCGTTAGCTCTCTGAGTATCAATGAAAGCAATTTTTTATATTTTTCCTGTAAAAATGAATAAGCGTTACTCATTTTTCACCACAAAAACTAGTTGTGCTCAAAAATAATAACAACGTGGCTCTGAAATACTACTGCCTTTCTCGGCAGGGGTGTTTGCAGGCCCCGCTCACCATCTGTACTCGCAGGTTGCTGCGTCTAGAAGCAGCCGGTGCCTGACGTGTAACTCAGCAGGCGACAGGACGGAGCCAACCCGACTGCTTCTCTGCACACGGATAACCCAGGAAGCACAGAAAGCAGCTTTCTGATCGTTTAAAGTGCTCCTCTGCAGCACACAGGCGAGTATCAGCACTGCCACGAGCATTTTGTGTCCAATAACTCCTGGTTCTGGCAAATCTTCCAGAGATCTGAATGGAGCCAAGATTTCATGCTGTGATACTACTACTGAACCACAGGATTTACTGGTTTATAATTAGTAGAAATGACAGAAGGAGCATTGAGGGCCTGTATCATTATAGCTACACTAGGGCTCGCTGGCTTCCGAGCCAGTCCGTGCGCAGCGGGCAGTGCCCAGCAGCACCAATGCGGCTCTGCCCCGGCCGCCCCCGCTGCAGCCTGTGTCCTGCTGCAGCCCGTGCCCTGCTGCTGCTGCAGCCTGTGTCCTGCTGCA
>NW_020455540.1:556128-593267 GCF_003342845.1 Nothoprocta perdicaria
CCTGCTGCAGCCCCATCTCCCTGAGCTAATGCACCACCAAGCAACCTGTATCCTGCTGCTGCAGCCTGTGTCCTGCTGCAGCCCCTTCTCCCCGAGGTGATGCCCCACCAAGCAACAGGCCTTGTCAGTCACCTGCAACCCATTTTCACTCGAGAGGCCCTTTGCATAAACCTATGCTAAGGGAGGCAAAAAGCAAAAGCAAAACAAAATCCATAGTATATCCCCTTCCTTCTAGAATTAAATGAACGTGTTTCCCTTCCATAAATAGGAATAAAAAGAAATTAAATGACATCAGATGAAGACTTTTTTCCACCACTAAGCCAAAATAGACTTCCAGTGCACCCTCCCCCTGCGTATTTACACTGCGAAGAGCCTGAGGCGTGAAGCAAAGCCATGGCGTTGAGAAATAATTTGTCACTCACCCCTTGGTCAATGTTGCTATGCCAACGTCAGTCAGCTTCATTCCTACACCTACAAGGCATCAAGGAAAGAGAGAGCTTGCATTACATGAGCACTCGCAAGAATGTCTTCACATTTAAAAAAGACATAGGTAGAGATATTAGAATACTTACAGATTCATGGTTTTCATTTTGTCACCATTTTCACAGAATATTTTAATGTATCTCAATTAAAAATGGGACATTTGTGCTCTGTATCACTAACAATTTCCAGAAATCAGTCTCATAACACTAAGTTACAGAGCAAGATGATAAACAGAGCAAAATTTGTCCTCTCTGGTGGACAGTCCTGGTGGGGAGATGCTTACTGATGACTGCATTTTAAGAGAACCTCCATAATCTTTGTATATGCCATGAGATGGGTACAGTTATTTATGGTTAGTAACGAGTTTCATGGTTTTATCTGCTTTAAAATTTTGACCAATATATAGCAAAAATCTGCTTTGCAAATCAGCCTGATCAATCAACTTTCGATCTACTCTTCTGGGGGAGCATTTGAAAACATTCTCCATTTGGTGTTCCCAAACACTTTTGTTTTCTTTAACCTGCCTCTTTACACATTTGTTTTAATGGCAGAAGTCAGTCCAACAGTCTGTAGTTTTTTTTCTATACAGAAAAAAACAAGGGTCTCTATGGACCATGTTTCTTTGACAACACCCTACGAAATCTGGAGGAGGCTGCAGGAGAGCTGCTCGAGGGTGCTGCAGGAGGTACGTGTGTGCGTGTCCAACAGCCGAGGTGAAGCGGCCAAGCCCGCGCTGTGCCCCATTGCGCTGGCGCTTGTCCTTTCGTCCTCCCTCCAATTCAATGCAGGGCTCTGCTCTAGGTGCTTTGTTGCTAACGCTCCTGGCCTCTCACGGCCAAGGGCGCGGGCTGGTTCCAAGGATCCCTCTTCCCACAGAGGCCTGGGCGCAGGCTGTGCGCGCCCATCCTGATGGCGCCTGGCAGGCTGTGCRGCTGGGCCCGGCTCGCGCAGCGCAGCGCCCGCAGCAGCGCGGCAGCACCAGGGCACGCGGGACGGGCTTTGCTCTGCCCTTCTTTTATTTAAAAAATTAGGCTTTTTCAGTAGCCAGGATTAGCCAGTCATTCCCTTACTAAGGGGACATCGTGGAAGAACAGTTCGCCTGTCAAAAGCATAAGATTTTTTTGATTTTTTTTTTAATTTTCAATCTCTCCTCCCTTTTTTTTTTCTTTCTTTTTTTTTTATAAGAACACCAGCCAAGCGAGGATTTCCTCCCTCTGCTGCAGCATTTAAGCCTTGTGCTACAGTACGGGCCAAAAAAGGCTTGCCTTGGCTGCCACTGTGGGCAATTAATTAATTTCTTTCTATTCACTAGGGTAATGTGTACACCAAATAAACACAGTGCACTTTTAAGAGATTAGAGAAGAATAAATCCTAACGCTCTCTCCTACCTTCTATTCTGACCTGCATGGGATGCTGGATAGAAAGAGCACACACTGATCGTTTAAAAATCTGTATTTGCGTTGTTTCACCATTCACTTTGCCAAAGGCACTTTCAAAGAGGAAACCTCTGTGCTTAATGAAACTGAAAAAGATTTCAATGAAAATAAAACATAACTTGTCAATAACTTGTCTGCAGTTCCTCTGGCACTGCAATGGCTTGAAGTTTGATTTCTGTGGGTTTGTTTTTGGTCTGGAGGGGGGGCTTCCACGACACCCACCCACCCTGTCGGGCTCCTCTCGCCCGTGTCCTGCTGCGGCAGCCGCTGCAGGTGCCTCTTGCGGGACCGTCTCGTTTCCAGCGGGCCCAGCCTGCAGCGCTGCTCGCAGCCCCTTGCTGCCCAACGGCCAACACAGCCACGGGGACACGGAGGGAACCACGAGCAGCACGGCCACCTCTGCAGCACGAGGCGCACGCGGACAACCCTCGGGGCAGGCTACAGCGCTTCTTTTGGTAACCCTCTTTGCAATAGAGGGCACTAAACACATCTCAGATGCGGCCCTTCTATGTAAGAAGGTTCCTCTTTTGGCCACAGGACTGACCCAGCTGAGACCTGCGGGTTTCATCTGCCCACAGGAAGGTAGCAGGAAATGAGAAGGAGGAAAAGGGCCTCTGGTGGAGCTGCAGAGGCAAGGAAGTGCTCCAAAAAATGCTGAAATCATTAGAGTTGCTAAAAAGAAGCTGTTTATGCTTACCAGAAGCAAAACAGAGTAAGTACACGAAGAACTAACTTGAAAAAAAATTCAGGGTCTCAACCTGAGAGCTGAATGTGGTCCTAAATCTGTAGATCAATCCACTGTAGGTAAAATTTATCTTCCTGCAGTGGCTAAATGTGTTGCTGATGCCCCATTTAGAGATATTAAGAATACAACAGGCTTGGTGGCATTTCACTGTGTGACTCCTAGAGCTGTTGGCAATGTCCAGTCAGAGTCAGGTTGTACCACTTGTGTTGGCAGCAAAGGCACTTAGCGCATTCACAAATGGAGAGGATGGAGCCTGGAGATTTCCATGCGCTGAATGCTCAGTTCTTTTGCACCCCTGGAGTGCTATGTTTTCTGCACAAAAAATTATTTTGATTCCTGGAGGCACTTGGGTTCACATTTGGGCATCTAAATAGACGCCCTGTTCAAACTGCACAGCGCAGGCTGCAATGTGCAGTGATGACCCAGCCCTTCGCTGCGGGCTGCTCTCTGGAAGGCTCCCAAATTCCTACAGGAGCGCCCACATGGACAATGCCGGGCGGGAGGCCAGGCACAGAGGAACCTGAGCCTCCAGGTGAGGGGCACACAGCGACCAGCCACCCAGACGGGGAACCCCTCAGGAGGGATGTAAAAGCAGCGGAAGGGCAGAGCAGCGGCGGTGCCCAGYGCTCCGTGAAGCAGCAGCCAGGCTCCCCAAGAGCAGACCGCGCCTGGGGGCAGCGTGAGCCCGCAGACACCGTGTCCCTGCCTCTGCACACAGCTGGGGCACAGCGGGGCCACTCCTGCCTGCAGAGTCTGCTGGCGCTACCAGCGGTGCCAGGGCATCAGCTTCCAGCGGGGAAGACCCTTCCCAACACGGCGCTGTGGAAGGTGCCCACGCAGCGCGGCCAAAGGCTGAGAGAAGGGGGGCTATGGAAGGAGCCTCTGGCAGCGCTGAGCCCGGCGCTTCCCGCCCGTCCCACAGCAGGAACATTGTTGCTCCCCTCACACAACCCACCTTGCAGGTCTGTGACGAGCAAGCCCCCGTTGGTCCTCTCGTACAGCCAGTGCTGGAAGGTGCAGCACTTCTGGCCAGCCTCTGAGTCTCTGCGCAAGAAATTGATCTCCTTGCCATCCTTGACGGAGTACTTCACAAATTCTCCCACCAGCTCCTCCTCCACCGTGGCATAGGGGATGTTATTTGCAGGGCGATGAACAAGAAAAATAGGAATGATCCTGAAATCAAGGGAGAAAAACTCCTAAACCCCACTGAGCTCTGTCAACAAAGAAGCAAGAGAGACAGTTTGGCCAGCGAGCTCAGTGACTGCCCAGCTACAAAGTCTAATCCAAGCTGGGAGCCACCCAGTAGCTGATCTTCTGGATAGCTCCAGAATATAATTACCTTCTGGTTTACGTCTTATTTATTTATATTATTTAGTCAAATGTAAACGTCCATGCTCAATACAAGCCACTCATTTTTCAATATTAATTGCTTACAGTTTTAACCACTGAGTTAGGCTCATATATGAGTCAGTCTTTGAGAGGTTTTAGGCCCCTGCAAATGTTATCCACTGCAGAAAACGCTTTGTATAAGACAGGTCTAAATGCAGGATTTTCCTGAAAATACAAAACAACTACTTTGTAGTTGTAAGTATGGAAGAGGAAACAAAAAGGCCTCTGAAGAGATCACAAGGATTCTTACAACCAACTGGTTAAGGGAAGATCTAGAATCTGAAGATTCTTGAACTTTGTCAAATTTTGTATCCAGGTTAGAAGACTTCAATTAATTCTGAATGAATCTTTCAGGTAACTGCAAATTGGACAAAATTTACCTGTTTTATTCACTTAGAAATTGAGTTAGTCTATCCAGAAAGACTTGGAAAGTTTTCTAGGAATCTAGGCTAGGCCTGTTTATGAGTAAAGATGCACCATGCAAAAAAATGGGTATCCCAAAAAAAATGGGTATCCAAAGTCAAAAAAACTGTGGGTTTTGCTTAGAGTTCCCAGAATATGACGTGCATATCAACAGCCTGGAAGGGAGCACCTGTCCCACAGGTAACAGGGTAACAGGTAACACGGGCTCCGTGTTGCCTCCAGGTTGCTCCCTTGGGGCAGCCTCCTCCTCCTCATACTTACGTTGCAGTAACGCACCGGGCAGCACTCATACTGCAGGATAAATCTCCAAAAGTAAAACCCTACACATAATAATGAAAGCAGAGAAGTGACATCAGCATACACGAGGGCAGAATTAAATGCTGCTCTGAGATAATGTCATTTGGAAAGTCGGCTGCCACCTGGGCTTTGTCACAGACCAACGTCGTATTTTACCAGCTAGCTCACAAAAAACCCTGGAACTGCCTCAGAACCAACGAAGAAGTGCCTGCCACCATTGCCACAGGAAACAGGTTCCTAGCTCCTTCCTTCCTGCAAACAGCCTTCTCCCTTCCAGCAGCACTGCCAGCGGAGGGGCACAGTTGGTGCCAGGGACAGACTGACTCCAGAGAAAGGAGATCTGCAAACGGCCCCCGTGGATGAGCAGAGGTGTATGTATGTATGTATGTATGTATGTATGACCCCAACAGGTCCAGTCCTCTTCCACAGAGGAGCTTTACAGTCATCATCAGCCTGGTCATGGCTGCAGTATTTCACCACCGTGGCCCCAGCAGACACTGTTAATGCTGGTCCGAAAGGCCATGAGACCAGCAGAGCTTTTCTAACTAGCAACCAGTGCACGTCTCAGTACATGTCTGCTACTAAAGTAACCTGCCCATTCAAAAGATGGTATCACCTTAGCTCTACCAGCATCACTAAAGCCACAGTTCCATCATCAGACAAAGCTTTGTATTGCCCGTATGAGCACTCACAGGAAAAACAGGGACCATGGGTTAATAAAGGTGTCAGTGGTGCTCCCCAGTGGAAATCCAACAGCAGCTCTAAGACCACAGAATCTTCCTGGGTCTCTTCCCCCTTCATAAATGTCTAGCTGCCATGACACTGAGTATTGGAGCACAGTGCTCTTCTTTCCCTATCTTTTACGTATAGCCAAAAATGAGCGGATAGCCTAGGGCTGCAGCCTTAAAATTAGCACTTGAAAACACGGACAGCCTTTCTCTTGCTCAGGAAAGGCTCTCCATTTCCCTTACAAAATATTGCAAAGAATATACCTTCTTTTAAATATAATTTTGCTCTGGCAAGGAGTGGATAGAAGAAAGGAATTCTGCCTTGAAGAGTTGAAACTCAGAAGCCAAGCAAGCCATGCCTATGTGTGCCGGTAAGCATGCCATGCCTACAAACCCCGGCAAATAAGCCATGCCTATGCACCCCAGCAAGCAAGCCATGCCTATGCACCCCAACAAGCAAGCCATGCCTACACACACCAGCCCCTTTCCCTGCTTAGGACAAAGCAACGAGGTCTGCAGCCTCCTCGGCGCCTGCTCGGCACAGCAGCCTCCTGCCCTTGCCACGCGTGTGCTCTCGCTCGACCCTCAAAACTAGAGGTCATATCCTGTCCGCACAGAGACCTCTCAAACAGAAAACTTGCCATACGCAACATCTTTCCAGAAGGAAGCCTGACTTCCAAAAATAGTTACCTAAAATAATTCACCACATCTCTGCCACTATTTCCAATCCTGAGAAGGTTTCTTTAAGGAAACATTCTGGAGGTTGAATTTTAAGTGCTGCTGACATGACTTACTTGGAAAATCTTTATAAGCATCAGCTGTAGAAGCAGCACAGCCTCAATTTTTTTGCCCACGTTTTACTGCATAATTACAAAGCTCCCACTGAGAAATCCTGTGAAATACAGTTCTGGGAATATAGTACCCCTGAGAATTCTTGTGTGAAAACTCCTTTTTTGCTACTGCCTTTTTTCTCTTGCAAACCCTGTGTCACCAAACTGCCAACTTTACCAAAGAGCTGTGAAGAAACCAGAGCAGCCATGCTGAGTGTGCCCAGTGCACACAACGTACCCTAAGAGAATCGCTCCAGCCTTCCTCTTCCCTACGGTGCTGTGTCAAATGGCTGCCACCAAGTGGCATGGATATATGTTCTTCTACTTAGTAACAAGGGGAAGATTTGGTGCAGAAAACAAAAGCACATGCTGTATTTGATTAGCAAAAGCTTAGCCTTTTGCAGTCTGAGTCAAGGCATTAAAATATTTAACTGTGGAGAGGATGCCCAGGACAAGTGACTGGCACTTTCTATGGAGGCTGCTGGGAACAGTTACTTCTAACCTTTTTACAGCGACAGAGCACAGCTGAGAAGATCTTGTGTCATCCAGAGGAGCTGCAGATTTAGTCTGCTGTCAAGCATGTAGGTCTTATCCATGAAGCAAGGCAAGTGGAATTTCAATCATCCTTTGCAAATTCAACTCTGCAGAGTAGCCTGACACCAGAACAGCAAATCCTTTGGAAAAGATCTCTTACCAAACCCTCAAGGCGTCACTTCCCAGCCTCGGGGGCTCTACACTCAGCTACTGGCCTGATGTACTCATACGTGAGAAATGGAAGACCTCTGATACAAAATAAAACAATCTTTTGGACAATCCAGAACCAGAGCCAAGCTTTCTCACTTAAGCCTTCCTTGCTTAGAAAACTTGCCTAAGAAGTGATTCATACTGACTTAAGAAGGAGTATGACTTCCCTCAAGATTTTTTTAATGGGAAATTGAAAGGCCTGACATCTACTGCTGTTATTAGGTAGTATCTGCTCTTACTTTGTTAATATAAATAATTTACTCACAACATATATCAAAATCAGCACTTTTACTCCTTCATCTCTGCTACTTACTCTTTACTGCTTTTTCTCTTTTTCTAATAGAAATGGATGTGTTCTTCTCTAGAAATCACTCCTAGCAGTCAGTGGGCAGGTGTGCCAAGGATGATATATACATATATATATGTGTGTGCGTGTACATATACTCACTCTGGTACTTCCCCAAAGCCTTCCAAAGGTTCAGCTTCTGCTGCATATATCTTCGCATACTCTCTTGCCGTATTTTGGACATAGCACTCCTACATTCAAACAGAGACATCGATGGAATATCACTCAGAACATTTAACAGATTGGCTGTTGGAACACTGGGGAGACAGCTCTTCCGCACAGCTCGTGCRTGGAGAGGAGAGGGGCCCCTACCTGCAGTGCCAGCTTGTAGTTCTTCTGAACCAGGTCGTCCTTGCTCCTGGTGCCGTACATGATGGCGCTGTGCACTTTGAGCACGCAGGGGTGGCCGGGGCTGAAGAGCGGCACGAGGCCGCGCAGCACCCTGCTGCGGAAGGCCTTGCGGTGCATGCCCTCGCCGAAGTGCAGCTCCTCCGTGGCGATGGCGCCGCGCAGGTTCCCGCCGAAGTAGCTCTCGCTGATGGAATCCTCTCGAAACATGAGCTGCATGAATTCGATTTCTTCCAGACCTAAAAGACAAGGCCACTCTGTTCTGCACCAGGCTTTGCTGGCAAAGGGGTGGACATGGGAGGATAAGTGATTTCTCCATTAAGGATTAATGAACAGGCTTTCAGGAAGTGCAAATTTCACTTGTGTTAGGGTAGTGCTGGGATTCCACATTGCTGTTTGTCTGTATTGTCTAAAGTCAGCATGGAGAAATGGGGCAGCTCATGTTCATACAGCAAGAATATAGCCAAAATCAGAGGAAAGAGTCACAAAAGCTGTTCTAAAACCTGTTAATGAAATTGGAAACGGGAGCTTCAAATGAATGTGAATTTGACTGAGCGCTAGTGAGCAACTGAGTGAATAGAGAGCTTTCCAATTGTGTTTTTGGGAAGACAGAGGCAGTAATAAAGTTAATGTGCAGCAGTGTATGCATATATGAATCTAGGAGTGAAACACAGCTCTGTGACCAACTTGCACAAGGCAATTTCAGGAAGCTCTGCAGTTACCCTGGCTTTCCAGCAAAGCCCAAAGACAGACGGACGCTGCTGATATCGCCAGAGCTTGTTTTAGCTTTGGCTTGGAAGCCCTTCAGGGAGGCACTCTGCCCACACGTGCTTTCAGAGGCACTCGGCTGAGCCCCGGTCCTCACCCAGCGCTGCGCAGTGAGAACCTGTCCCCCAGTGAACTGGCCAGAGCAGCCTCAGACCTGCAGACCTGCACGGTAAAGTGTTTATCTCTCTGCAATCTGGCAAGCACCAGCGTAAGAACAGATTCATTCGAAAAGGTAGAAGAGTAAGATTTTTATCTTGTATGTGATTTCCAACCAGAATCACATTTCTATAAATTACCATGCCAAATTCATTCATAGAGCAACTGCATAAATTTGAAGAATCTTTAAATTCTGGATAATTTTGTACTGCAACCTTTTTGTAATCCCTACGCATGGATTTTTAAGGCATCACTAACATAAGCATGTGTGCCTAAGTTTGTCACAGCTGAAATAAAGTAAAATTATGGATTTCACAACTTCAAATTATCACTGAAATATGAATGGACCAAAAATAAAGGGATGAAAAGAAGTAGTTAAGTGCTGAGAGAAAAATGACCTAAAAAATTCTAACTGTATTTCAAATCTTCTTCCACTGAAGTCATCTTCCAAGCTTCAAAGGAAAAGATAAGCAGGAACAGTAAAGGTGTACATCACACAATAATGAATTCTTTTCACTTCCCTTTCATAGTAATCTCCAGTTTAGACTACATAAATGACTCTCTTTGAAGCATAGAGCAAACAGCTCAAGTAAAAAGCTACGATTAGAACGCTCTTTACTTCCACCCACAATTCTCTGTTGATCAAAAGTTACACAGTGCTGCTAAATGCAAAGTCCTGTCTATTTTAAAGATGATCTAAATGTTTCATTTTATTCTTGAAGAAAAAGAGAAATCCACCGGCTGAGCGAAGCGCTTGGCTGGTACAGCGTGTTCCCAAGGGATACACCAACGTGCACTGCCCTCTCTGCAGCTGCGGCGCCGCGCGGCATGCGGAGCGGGCCTGCAGAGGAGCTCAGAGCAGGGCAAGCGCCCTGCACCTCGGCGCGGGCCCTTCCTTCCGAGCCGTCGTGCTGCAGACGACTTGCAAAGCCCGGTGTTGGAGTCCCCGACAGGGTGTGCCCGGCGCGCTGCGGGCGTCTCGGCGGGACGCGCGCCTCCCCCTGTCCCCTGTCCCCTGTTCCCTGTCCCCTGTCTGAGGCGCTGGCGCAGGGAGCTGGCGGGAGCCCAAGCGGGCACCCGCACTCTGCTTTAGCAGCACGTGCCCCTGCACACACTGAGCTGTCCTACAGCAAGTATTTCACCTGGGGAACCTGCGGCTATGAGCACGGAATTTTGTCTTTGATGGCACCGTAAAGCTCAGCGCAAAAGGGAAGGATATCTAGGAAATGCACAGCACTGATTCGGCAGCTTTAAGGGGTTCATACAGCTTCCCTTGGGGTAACTGTGAAAAGGTCACCATGCTGGTAGCCAGTCAGTCTTTGAGGCACTTCTATCATTAGGCCTATGCTTGTAAACAAAATGTGATGAAATACTGCAGCTGTAATGCAGAGGTGAATATCCATGATTTATAGAAGTTAAAAATCCAAATCCAGATCTGAAACAAACTTGGTATTTCTTAAGTAGCTCTCCTCCCCTGAAGCTTATCATTTATTTAAAGTATAAATGCACCTCATAGAAAGATTTGTGATTTCAGAATGGCCTGGAAATGCAGCAACTGCTAAAACATGCTCCTCTACTGCACCTGGCTGGGTGAAAAACAGTGCAATAAATGCAGGGCATTCGAGGGCAGTGCCAGCTTTGTGAGTGCAGAGATTTCACTTCAGAGATACTGTCTTTGAAAAAAAAAGTATTAAAAAAGTATTTTCTTACTTCTGGAGCAACCAGTGGTTGCATCCATGGAAAATGGATCTGAGGCATCCAGGGAGCTTCAAGGGCAGCACAAAGAGCTTCTAGTGGTTTCTCAGCAGGAGGAGGCTGAGCCGGGAAAATGTGGGTGCGCTGCTGAACAGGACGGGTGTGTTAGTGCCGGTAGACACAGACACGGCTGAGGTACTGAGTGCCTTCCTTGCCTCAGTCTCGGTACTAACGATGCCTCCCGGGGTTCTCTACCTAGTGACAGGTTCAGGGAAGACAAAAGCTAACGGCAGTGGATGAGGATTCGTATCTGCCTCTGTTCCCTTTCCTTATTTAGCGTGTTCAGGCCTCCATGTCTGAAATGCTCCTCACTTGCTCCAGAGGAAACAGACCATCACTAGGACCATCTTGGATACAGCAAACTTACTCACACATCTTTGCAATAGAAATAAACTACCTTGGGTCAAATTCGCCAACACAATGCAGCTGCTTAGTAGCTCCTTGATAACACTGAGCAGCCATAAATCCAGTTTAACTGTATGCTAAAAAGAAGACTTGAAAATAGTTTGCMACAGCAAATGAAAACCTCAGTCAATGAATCTGGTCCTTTAGGTTCTGAAGGCTGCAAAACATCTGGTGAAAATAGCACTAATCATTTTAGTCATATTTTTCTATCCTTCCTACCATTTGGAAACCAAAAAGAACAAAGATTTAAGCATACATGTAAGCAAATGTGTACTCACCCTCAAAATTCTGAAAACTTGAGAGATGTTCCAAAACTACAAGGAAACAAAAAGAAACAGAAGTTATAGTAAAAAAAAAAAAAAAGAAAAGAAAACTGCCATTGTTATCATTATGTATTAAAATTATAAACAAGGCTTTACCTTCAGAAGTCAGATTAAATTCAGCAGTCACCTTTCCATAAATATTCTTCAAACAGCAATAATACATTCCCTGGTCTTTGCTACTAGCTTTAGCTATTGCCAAAGAGATGGGAGAGTCATCCTGGGCACTGGAAGAGATGTTAATTTTTCACATTAGTGCTTTTAAAATATCTTCCTGATTATTCCATATATTTCCCCTTCTGGCCCTGGAATTTCTGGCCTCTGCATATCAATGCAAAGACTGATTTAAATGTGATATGAGTAAGAAGGTATACACCCACTTCAATAGAAGCATTCAGCCTATTAACCGTTGCACAACAGATGCTCCTGCTACATCCTAAAAGAAAAATGTACCGCCCACATGAAAGGCCTCTCGGCCTGTGAACCTCTTCACATGCACGACACTGGGTGTCTACATATTCCACAGCAAACCGTGTCCTCCCTGCAGGGACGATGACGACCTGGCTACCGCCTCTAAAAGCTGTTGTGCAGAGAATGAGAGAAGGTGTGCATGCTTTTGTTGCTATTAGCAGGCCAACATGATGCTTCATGACTCTTTGGCACTGTAAACAACTAATTTTACCCAACATAAACGTAATTTCCTAGCAAATATTTGTATTATTAACCAATGTGTATTTTTCAAAGCTGTTTTAATACGGCTGATTTTGTGTGTTGATGGGTTATAACAACTCAGAGATGTATTTCCGCTAATCACCAGCTGCTGAGAGCAGAGTTACGCTGTGCCGCAGGCTCCAGGCTCTGTGTTTCAGATGCTCACATTAGAATACACCAAAGGAAGAAACGGTGCTTGGGTAGACACCAGCCTACTGCGCTAGAGTTTCATCTTGACAGATGTGAGATTTAGAACAATTCCACTGAACTCCATTGAATATTTTTGAAGTAAAAAATGCAAATAAGAATCTCTCTAATATTTAATTATCACATTTTAATTTCAACATTTTAAAATTTATTATAATAATTCCACAAATGGAAAATTCTAATGTTTTGTTATCATATTGTTATTATTGAAAGTTTTAATTTGAATGATAAAACAATGCAAAATTACTCAGCAGAAATATATTCTTCTATGACAGATATTATAAAACTATCATCAAAATCAGTGTAGTCAAAACAATAAGAATCAAAATGAAACAGGAATTCTGAATAAGTAATTTATTTCCTCCATTGAAAATATCATCCTAAGATTTGGCTTCCTAGAAAACCTTTTAATTCTAGCAGAATTGTGCATATCATCTTATGAGATAGTTCGTACAAAACTTTTTAATTTTGTAAGAATTGTGTTTTCTGACAGAAATCATTTCCTTTTCTTTTGGATAAAATTAGTCTTGTGCTTTAAAATATTATAAACAAATTTTAAGAGCTAAAAATGTGGACATCTATGGAAGAAAATATTTTTTGTTTCATAAAACTGGAGCTCAGGTAAGCTTCTAAGGAAAGAGCTTAGGAAGTTTTTATATTCCACCCCTGTAGCTGCACTGCCATTGGGTTTAATGGCCAGATTGAGGAGTGATTTCACTTTCTTTAACTATAATTCCCTTTAGTCCAATCAGCTTAAAGCTCTATTTGCAGGAGAACATAACGTTCAGAGGAGTGACCACGCCAGGCTCTCCACCGCACACGAGTTGCTTTTAGTAGGTCTCAGGCACTCCCCTCTCCCACAGGGACAGCCTTTCCCGTACCAACCAGATGTGTTTATATCGCTTGGCCTGGCTGCTGGGGGTGAAACTGCACGTGATCTTTCACAGTACTTGACAGCTGCAGCAGGCTGGTTATGAATGGGCTGAAAGAAGCCACGGGTGATGGAATGCCAACTATGCCCAATATTAAAGAAAGAGCTGTGCGATAGTATTCTTCTTAATTACCCTGTTTATTTTGTTTTTTTCCCCAGTCATATTAATTTAGTTAACAGGTACAAGAGTGTACCACTGGCAAAATCAGTATTTTCCCAACAGCTATTCAGAATTTATCAGAATTACCTTCAGAAACATCTACTGACCTTCTCTGCAGTCGAGCAAGTAACTTGGAATCCTTGGTCCAGGTAATGGTGGAGTCGCCATGGATGTCGCCAAACTGGCAACACAGCTTAATGTTCCCAGAGCAGTCAGGGAATAACTCTGCTTGTATCTTCTTCACCAGTTTGGGAGCTTGAAATGAAACAGCCACAGTTAAGGACTACAAGATAACGATACCATTTTGGCATTGTGAAGGAGTCCCAAGATGGTTTACAAGTGTTTATAATATGAACCTGACAATACTATTCTTCCTGATACTGAAACTGAGACTGTAAAATACGGAGGTCTTAAAAAAATGAGCCAGTGACCAACATGGTCAATGGAAATATTCCCAACASAAAGGCATTTTGAATTCGTGGAATGAGACCTCATGGAAGATCTACTCTGGAAAAGCACCAACATGAAAACATTTCTTACTCAGAATATGTTTTCTCTGATTAAAAGACCAGCTGGTATTAAAGATACCACAAAGGCAGAGCATATTATACAGTGACACAATGATATTTTTTAAGAAAATGACAGCATTAGCATAAAACCTAATGTGAAGAAGTGAAAATAAGGCCTTAGGTCTTGAGACGTATCCACAGGAGCCACAAAAACATCTGTTTAGCTGGTGTGTTACTGCTTTCCACATTTTGCTTTACCTGTTGGTAACCTCCTAGAGACTACGGCTAGCAACTTGATTCTCATTTCAAACATGTTTTTCATGTGAGGTTAATATTGCTAATTTCATCAGCATCATTGATGCCTGGTAATGGTGAAAACGAATGCAAAACCAGCCGTATATCTTCAGACACAACTGGGGAGTCACAGTGCAGGAGTGCAATTGGGAATTTAAGCCTGTGGGAACATAAAAACATGATCCTCCTCGACTGCAGTTACTACGGTCTGTGTAGTTACACAGTAATAACTTGCTATACCTTCCTGAAAATTGGCTCATACCCATCAATGAAGGAGAAGCTTCTGTTTCAGAAAGTAGGAGAAGTTCACAAACACATTTGTCACCCACAGCGGGATTAGATTTAGATTGATGCACATTTGCTTGCAGTGTGTTGGAAAATAATTAATTAGTTAATAGTGCGGAATTTAACACTCTAGTCAAAAGGGCTGGAAGGAACAGAAACAGGAATAGATTTTCTCCTACCTTTGCTGTCCTTTTTGCAGAGCAGCTTCCTTTGCTCTTTCCTTTCTTCCCTATGGGTGAGGCCTGCCTCACTCCTCGCGGGCTTTCTCACCCCGCTGGGACTCTTGCTGACGTTTCCTCTCTGCTCCAGACGCGGTTTCTTGGGCAGTGCCACTGGCGGCAGCTTCTCCTTGGCGCCAGGAGCTGGGTGCCCTCCGTTGGCTGGGTCCTGCCTGCACCTGCCTGGCTCGAGCTCGGCAGCAGCCGGAGGTGTCGCRGGAGGCTTAGACCCTCCTTGATTCCCCGGCCTTTCCGCTTTGCCTGGGAATGMGTCGTCCGCGGTCACTGCGAAGGAGCAGGGCTGAGCTCTGCTGTGAGATGGGTGCTCCTGGAAACACTGGTCATCCCCTGAAGCAACTGGTGGCAAGTTACCTAAACCACCCGCTGCCCTCGCTGACGCCTCTGCTTTTTCTGTTTGATCGGTACGCCGAGGAGACTCGGTAGATTTAGCCGAGTTTGCAGCCCCAGCCAGCGTGCTGGAAGAGATCAGGTCAAGGCAGGACTGCTGAAGGGAGTGACCCACACCCTGCTCGCCAGCCTTGGAGCTAATTAGAGCACACAAAGGAGGCCTGATTGCAGCTTCACTTGGATTGCATTCCTTGGCTCTTTGAATTTCTTCTTTCCCCTGCAATACTGCTTCATCTTTGTTCTTTTGGGGTGAATTATGGAATTGACCTTGCAATGCTTCRGGGAAAAATTCCAATTTATTCAAATTTTCATCCACTTTGACTACAATTTGTGTGGATTTTGTCTGTACTTGACTTCCTGTGCTGGAACATCCCATGGCTGACATGCTGGTACTAGAGCCCTCCAAAGGGCCCCAGCGTACAAGGAATGGTGATGCCCCCTTGGTCGGTGGCTGGATATCCACTTGATCACTGGTGTCTTCATACTCCTTGTTTGCAACGCAGGGGAGCTGGGTTTGAGCCCTGCCAGGCTGTGGGGCGCTATGAGGTGTCGTGCTCCCGGAGGCGCACGTGTGACTCCTTGAAGAATTTGTTTTGAACATTTCAGGAGGCTTGGAGGTCTGGTGAACAGAAAATACACCTTGTTCTGACGTGCTGTGAGGGGAAACTGCAGGCTGACTTTCCGAAACGTGTTTAACTGCTGTGCCACAGGAAGCATCAGCCTTTCGTTCACTGTGTTCATATTTGGGCACCTCTACCAAAAAATCAGTTAAAAATGGATCCTCATTAGATGGAATGAACGTCTCTTCATGCTTTTCTATCTCTGTCACTTGGTGTATRTTTTGGGGTAGATTCTTACATGCTCTGGTTTCAAGAGCCTCACTTAAATCAGGCAATTGCACAAGGCAACGACAATTCTGTGCATTAGAAACAACTTGAAAGTCTTTACAGTCATTTTTTGAAAGATGGTAACAGTCAGAATTCATGTCATTCTGTGTGATCAAGTCTGAGTGATTTCCTTTCGCCTGTAAATTCTCTTCAGCACTTTCAGGTACACCCTCAACAGATAAGTGTTCGTCATATGCAAACTGACTGGCATTTTCATCACGGCAGTTCCTGGGAAAAAAGTCCTTCTGTTCATGGAAATAAGTAAGTTTATTTCTTGATGGATAACAGTCTTTAACATTGGAGTATTTACCAGTATCTGCATCTGTGCATTTATTTATAGTTTCATTTATCAAGGATATGCTCTGATCAGTATAAAGTAATTGTCCAACAGACTTCTCTGACATATAAGCTGGCTTTTCCTTGGCATATTCAAAATTACTGCTCTGAGCATTTTTTAATCTTTGAGGAGAATCCCCATCACAGGTTTGCAGAGCGTTACGAGCAGGTGGCTTTCCTTCCTGGACAGCAGTCATCTCAACGGATCCACCATCGCCAGTTAATGTCTGATCTGTTCTTTGCTCCAAGCACTTCTCTACATTTAATACACTGTTTGCTGACATATGAATGGGTAGTGTTTCTTTTTTGTTTCCAGTACCAGAACCTCGATGTATACCAAGTGTTTCTACCCTCTCAGCAAAAGAAGTGTTTCCTATGCATGCACTGTTACATGCTTCATCTGTTTTTAGGAGGATATTAGAAACGTTGCAATCTTCTTTCTCCATTCTTTTTCTACAAATTGGCTGTATAATTGGTTGTTCCTCTTCTATTAAATTCATTGACACAGAATGACTAGGACAAGCCTCCTGTGCTAAGTTCAGTCCTGTGACTTGGACAGCCTTTGGCCTAACTTCTAAACTTGTGATCCCCCGGTTTTCAAACGGGACCTGACAGTGTGAGTCAGCCTCAACAAGAAGCTTCCACAGCTTGTCATGCACTGCCGATAAATCAGCATCTCCTTTGCACCCGGTGTCTCTAGATTCCTGGGCTGTCTTGCCACCAGCTTCAAACTGATATTCACCACATGATACAACACGGAGGGCATCTGTGTCATTGCTGTGATGTGAGTCAAAACTGCACCTCTGCCCTCCCTCCACTGGCTCACCGCATAGCTGTGCAGGAGACAGAGCTGCACATAAATATTCCTGTCTGTCAGGAACAGAGCCTGTATCCCATAAAGAAYGAGCTGAAATGTCATTTGTTGACTTGCTGCCATTGCTAGTAATATTAATTCCTTGTTCCCAGAGGAATTGTTGCTGATGACTTTCACTCTTCTGACATGGATCGTGGTGTGGAGAGCAGGTTTGTAAAGCTGTACCCTTTGCTTGCAGTGCATTTTCAGGACAGAGCACTCCTGATGCTGGCTCGGGGGTGACTGCGCTCTCACCAGCCATGAGGATGGTGTTCTTCTCTGCGTCAGGCTCTACGCATCGTCTGTCATAACTCTGCGTAAAGTTATTAGCACTGGCATCTTGACTCTACAAAGAAGAAAGAAACAAAAAGCAGATATATAAAATACAGTGTAGCTAAGCATTAGCGCCCCTGCTAGMCTGGATCCAAATGCAGAGGAATATAAATTTGATCAAGGAGAAGACCAGTGAYCAATGACACAGCTTAGCCAATTAAAATCAAATAAAATTTTTAAAAAAGCMATGTCTATGCCTTGCAAAACTGACAGGCTGTCCCACCTGCACCCTAGGGTCCTACTGTGCCCTAAAAATACAGCATCATGAAAAAGCCATGAAAAGAGCTAAAGACTCACTGAAAATTATTGTGCCAGTAGTAAGCTACAGGGATAATGGAAAGAGAAAGAAAAAGAAATGGAAAGAAAGAAAAAGAACATGGAAAAGAGAAGAAGAAATTTAAAAGGATCTTCTGAAGTGGCCTCTGAAGTCCATGGTCCCAAGAGCATGAGAAATCCATGACAGTTGCTGCCAAGCGGGACAGGGACATTTTTCACCCTAGATACACCTGCATACCAGGCTCACCAATGGGGTAACTCCCCACCAGGAAAAGGTTTGAAAACTCCAGAGTCATTTCAAGAAGGCTGTGACGTGGCCAACAGCATAGCAGCTTCCAGGGGTGACTAAGTGTTGTGCGTGTGAAGCCCAGAGCCCCCAAGACGCAGTATAACTGCCCAGTTACTGCCCCACTGGAGCCCTCCAACCTGCCTCTGAAGGCACCGTTGGCTCTTCCTCTCTGGAGAGTATCTGCTGCCTCCTGTTTTCTGAAGATCTCAYGCTAGGGGCAGAAGGAGATTCTAGTGTCCAAAATAAGCTTTAAGAAAAATTATTGCTCCCAAGCCCTGAATTTCTCATCTTAGATAATACTTCCATTTCCTATGTTTTCCTCTGAATAGATCCTGAAGTTTTGTCYCTGTTGTACTCACTTCATGTTCTATTTTGAAGCAACAGCTTTCATTGTTTCCCATTATCCTCAAGCATAACTTGAGCTGTCAAAACAGGCAGTTGTGTTTGGCTGTCACTGCACCAGCACTACCAAATGCTACACCAGTCTCCAAGGAAGTTTAACAAAAGATTTGAGTAAGAATCCCTCAAATATCCTACAGCAACAAAGGATCACCCAAAATGTGGACAGGATGCAGCAATACTTGGAGCAATTGTCTTCGAGCAATACTGCATTAACGTGCAATGGGGAATGCTCAGGGCATTCGAAGCAATGCCCAATGCTACGAAGATGGCTATGCTGCAACATGTATAACTGCATCACGGAATCCCCAGGAAGGATTCCCAAGGAAAAAGCAGGAAGTTTGAACAAATAAGAGTAATCTACAGGTATCCTGGCTCCAGCCCTGTGCCTGACAAACTGGCCCAAAGGAAACATCAGTTACTTATTTTATAAAGGTAAACATTAGTCTAGTGCAGTCCACAGCACAGTTGTTTTCCATTTTAATCTTCTTTTGTAATTTTCAGCAGCAAATTGTTTTGTCTATGGGAAGTGCTGAGTTTCCGCTATGAAATCTGAGACCTTCACTTACAGATAAGGGAGAACAGCACAGAAACCCGACTCTTGCTGGAGTTCAGGGGAAGTTCAGGTAATTACCTTCATTAGTCACTGTCTGGATTCTCTAACAAAAGCAGCTACAGACAGGCCAAATCACACAGGACACTCTGGAAATGGGAGCTGCTCAAGAGCCTGAGCAAAAYGCCCTTAGTGCCAAATCTGTGCCGTGTGAGCAACGCCCCATCTCCCCCTAACGCAACAGAGTTTGCTTCTGGAGCRAGTGAGAAACCGTCACATCATGTGCAAACACAACCATCTCAACCATAGGCACTAATTARGGCCATTCTGGCTCTCCTCTCCCTACAAAATCTAAGGATAATTTAYACACCAGTCTCTCCCCAGATCAGCTGAACACTTCCAGTTCAGCTGATGAAATGAGAGCAAGAGGTTTGTCCTGCAAATGAGATGATGAATTCCACCTTGCTGTTTCTCACTGCTTCTGAAGAGGAAATAGTGCAGGAAGGTGCTTTTCCACTATAGACAGTCTTCATGTCACTTTCCATCCTCTTGCTGATGCAAATGGACTGTAACAAAACACATCTAGAACATGGACAATAAGCACAAGGTGCCTCTAGATGAGAACACCCTCATACTCGTTGTGCTTGGAACTGCTGCTGGTTCACACTGCTCTCCAGCAGGAGCTCCATGGCTCTTTCTCTTTCCCTGTATGTGCAAGGCCACCCAAATTCCTCTTTCCTAAAATAACACTCTGCATTAAATGGCATGTCTGTACTGGATTAGCTAAAATAACTCAGTATCTGTACTTGTTGCAACTGCTGTAGACAGGTGGGAGAAAAGACATGAGCTATATTTCATCCTGCTGATAAATAAACTACAATAAACGTACTAAAATGTCTGCTGAGGAGGCAAGGAGGTTCRGGAGGGGGAACTATAATATTTCAAGCACAGAAGCTGAGTTCTCTGCCWTTGAAAACCACGCAGAGCTGACCGTGCACGGCTGTGACGGGTCTGTGCTGCGAACCAGGTCAGTTTGCCAAGGAATGTTTCTTGCGTGTGTCCGAGGAGAGACTGCAGCCAAGTGCACAGTGCAGGTGAGCAGAACAGCGTGTTACCTGGCAGCACTCGTGCAGATCCTATGGAATGCCAAGAAAATGTTGGTCTGAGAGGCAGAGCAGGGACGGAGGGGCCGCCCCTCCCTGTCAAGTGGCTCCAGCCCCAGGCTGCTGAACTCTCCTGCCATGTATGGGGCGCAAGGCGTGAGCATTCAGACCCAAAGCCTGCTAACCACCGGGCAGAGAGCTGTGCCRCACCCCAGGACTACTAAGAATTGGGTATGGACTGAAAATCTCCTGACAAAGTGACATGCTGCTGAGAAATGAGACCTAATTCCTCAAATTAGACTCAAAGCTGGAGGAGACTTGGATCTCAGAGTCCTGTAGCTCAGGAAAGAAGCACAGGTGAGCTTTTATTTTCAGAACTTCAACAAAAGCTTCACTCAGAGTGAGCGAAGGCAGGTTGCCACAAATGAAGCAAGAATGCACGTCTCATTGAAAATTAGAGCTGGCTTAGTTTTGATTTCAGACAATCAGAGAACCTTCATGTTTTCCAGCTATTATTCACTTAAATGCCAAGAGGCACATAGGTGCTTTAGTAACATTTGAACGAAGAACAAAACAACCATAAGCGAATAGAAAATGGCGTGATGGGTCCGCACAGCAACTCTCAATTATAGTAGTTTGGGAACAAAAGCCCCTGCTCATTGTGCACTCACACCCTGGCACTCAGTCAGCTCCTGACGGCTGTCCTGTATGGCACCATTTGCTGGTTTCAGCTGAACTTCTCAATGAATCACACTGAGTAGCCCCCAGCGCTGCCCGCCAGCCTTCAGAGCAGCGTCCTCGGGCCCCCTTGGCTGTGCGGCACAACCGCTGCTTCCCCTCTCGCCCCCAGCCCTCCCTGCCCGCCCGCGGCTGCTCCGCAGCGCTGCACAGCACGGCATGGCCCGCGTTCCTGCACAGCCCTGCACGATCCGTGTCCCTGCGCTGCCCGGGCAGCCCCACATCCATGCACAGCCCCGCGTCCCTGCGCTGCCCGGCACGGCCTGCGTCCCTGCACAGCCCAGCACAATCCGTGTCCCTGTGCTGCCCGGGCAGCCCCACATCCATGCACAGCCCCGCGTCCCTGCGCTGCACAGCACGGCCCGCGTCCCTGCACAGCCCAGCACGATCCATGTCCCTGCACTGCGCCGCGTCCCTGTGCATCCCTGCGGTGCCTGGCACGGCCTGCGTCCCTGCGCAGCCCTGCATCCCTGCACAGCCTGGGCAGCCCCGCATCCCTGCGCTGCCCCGCGTCCCTGCGCTGCACAGCACGGCCCGCGTCCCTGCACAGCCCAGCACGATCCGTGTCCCTGCGCTGCCCGGGCAGCCCCACATCCATGCACAGCCCCGCGTCCCTGCGCTGCCCGGCACGGCCTGCGTCCCTGCACAGCCCAGCACGATCCATGTCCCTGCGCTGCCCGGGCAGCCCCACATCCGTGCACAGCCCCGCGTCCCTGCGCTGCCCGGCATGGCCTGCGTCCCTGCACAGCCCAGCACGATCCATGTCCCTGCACTGCGCCACGTCCCTGTGCATCCCTGCGCTGCCTGGCACGGCCTGCGTCCCTGCGCAGCCCTGCATCCCTGCACAGCCTGGGCAGCCCCTCATCCCTGCGCTGCCCCGTGTCCCTGTGCGTCCCTGCGCTGCCCGGCACGGCCCGCGTCCCTCTGCTCCTCTCCTCTGGGTAAAAGGGCAATCAGAATAAGCTGATGCCAAAGCTGAAGTGATGGAAATTTATGTGAGGAAGATCAAACTGAGCGCCACTGAGATTTCCTGAGAACAGACTGTTCTGGACTTGAGTGAGAAAATAATGAACACAGAGGATCCTGTGCAGGATAACAGTGGATCTATCAGCAGCAAAAACGCTTTAGAAGCAGGCAAACAGCACCTGCCGCTCCTGTTGTGTGCAGTGCCTGTGGTGCTTTGCTCACGCCCCAAAACCCTGGCAGCTCCTGCAGGACATCACCATCCTGCTGGCACCCAACGATCCAACGAGCCCCAGGAGGGGCTCGGAAGCCAGGAAGGGCAGCGGCCTTGCTCCATGCCCTGCCAGCACAGCGCAGCATGAGGCACCACRGCCAGCATGCCTGCCCTGGAGCACCCATCACTGCTCAAGCTGCTCTGAAACACTGAATAACCCCCAAATGTCACTGGGGCTGGGCCTAGCAACTGGGACTAGCAATGGAGGGCTGGCAGTGCAGAGCTGGCAGTGCAAACCCTGGAGCCACGAGCACTGCAGCTCGGCAGCGGCGGCAGCCCCTCGCACGCCCACTGCAGCAGGCAGGGCCCTGCGGAAGGGGAGCGGTCCATAGCCCACGTCCACAGCCCGATGGAAGGGGAGCAGTGTTCCCCAAGTTCCCCACGCCAGGCTCCACACTCTGCTCCTGCAGGGCCACCCGGCTCCGGCTCCAGCTCCTGCTCTGGCTCCAGCTCCGGCCCCTGCTCACGCGCAAGCCTTTCCCTGCAGGCCTGTGTGCAGCTCCAGGCCGATCCCCTCTCGCCTTTCTCAGGTTACGGGAGGAGATTGATGAGGGGCTGCTGCTCAGGGGGCTGCCCACACCTTCCCCGTCCTGTAAACAGGCGTTTCTAGAGGAGATGCTTTTGTGCGCTCATTTTTCAGATCTCAAACCTTTGAGCCTAGACCTACATTTCACCCTCATTCATGGCAGCTTAAAACCACGACTTTGGTTCTCTAGCACTTTTCTCTATATTGGCTTTTGTTCTGGTTTGGTTTCTATCCATTCATTACCTAATAGGACAAAGTGCTGGACACAGAGTGGGGCACGGAGAAGAGCGGCAGCCGCACGGCGCGAGCACGGGCTGCCCAGCTGGAACGCGCAACCCAAGATCCGCGTCTCGCGCGCCCAAGAGCTGGGCAGCATCGTCCGGCACCGCAGCCGCACGCGTTTCCCTAGCCGATTCCTAGTAAACAGCATCAAACTGCACAGCTCTCAGGAGAGTATCACTTTGGGGGTTATTTTTAACTATTTTTCTTACATTTTTGTTGGAATCTTTTGTTGCCTTTTTTTTTTAAGAGCAAAGCTCTGTTCACCTCTCCAGCATGAGCTCTCGGGACCAAATTCCTCTTCTTGGTATAAATTCAGAGCAAACCTCTGTTGCTTGGTATTTCCAGTAGCATAAATGAATGACCTTTTTTCTTTTTTTTTTTTTTTTTTGAGTACAAACTAAAAAAAGTAAATCAAAATATTCTTTGCTCACAATGGGGATGTGAAAAATGTTCTGGGTTGAAAGAGACATTCCTTGGATAAGACCTGTGCAATAGCCTCAATATCAGATTTCCCCATCCAGCTGTCCAGAGTCCCATTAGTGCCTCTTAYGATTATCAGTCTCACTCTATAATTAGAACAGCTTATGGTTTATTTTGGCCTTTTTCAAAACCAGATTTCCCTCCCAGCAGTAGCTGTCATTCAGCAGTGCATGAATAGTATCTTTCTTTCAATGTAATTTACATTTACATTATTTTGCGACAAAGAGGAATAAAGTGCATTCAAATCAGCTGAACAGCTCATTCTATGAAATGATAAGCACTGTACCTACCCAGGACGAGACATTCTCATCTGGCGCCTGGTTTTGCTCACGGAGGCCCCAGATCCTTCTCCATTCCCAGTGACAGTCTTTATCTGCCTCTTCTCTTTGACACAAACCAGGCTGCCTTTGCAGCCTTTCCGTCTCCCCGTGGATCTGTGCTGAGTTTTCCTGTTCAGCACTGGGTTCCCCAGCCTCAGCTGCAGTCTGAAACACTTGTCCCGTGTTACTCACAAATCTGCAGATCTCCTTAGGGTTCAAGAGCTTCAAAAGGCTTCTCCTCAGATTTTCTGCTAAGGTACAGACAGCATGCCTTGATTTTTCCTCTGACAAATTTCTCCTCTCCTCCTCTAGTTGCAATGCGTCGTCACCCGACAAGTCCTCATCCATATTTTTTTCTGACACTACCTCTGTAGACTGATTTGCCAGAGAAGCAGCTATAGGAGTAGCAGAGGAGTTCACCTTTGCGAGCACGCCACCCCTATCCTGTGATGTGTCAGCGGAGACGTCCACGGCTGAGTGACCATATCCATTATCCTCCTCTTCCACCCGGGGATAGTCATTTTCGAGGGCTGCAGAAGCAACGGGCAGCTTGTACTTCTCCCTGTCRCTCCAAGTGGCCGCTTTGTCTTGGTGGGCTCCAACAGTGAGTGTCATATCTGACTGCAAAATTGCCTGGMTGGCAGCGGGATCTCTCCTTACATTTACTCCTTTGAATTTTGAGTGATGACCACAGAAGCCAATGGTGGTATCCATAGGCGCAGTGTTATCTGACACTTGAAGCAGACAAGGCGTTTCACCGAGGAAGTAAGCACACCCATCACAATCCTTACTCAGCTTTAAATCATCTTCATCATCGCTTTCTAATAAAAACTGCAATTTCTTTTCCCAGATTTCATTTTCATGCTTTGTCAGCACATCTGAACATTCAAAATAGTCAAAGGCATCACCAGAAAAGTCACTGCTTAGACTTTTCTTTGGATGAATCTCCAGAAGGGTGCCAGAATTTTCAGAAGGTTCTTTTACAAAACAACGGTGATTTACTACAGGAACATCTGCCTGCTCATTGAACGGACTCATAGTTAGAGGTTCACCTAGCTCATTCTTTTCACGTGTGTGGGCATCTTCCGCATACAGACTAGAAACAGAGTCTTCTGTATTAAGGCAACAGTTGTCGGTGCGATAAGCGCTAGGATTTGGGGGGCTGAAATGCACCTGTTTGCTGCAGTTTTTCTCTGATTTTCCAGCGCTGAAACTAACCGTTGTGTTAAAATGAATTAGATCACCACCATTCTCTGACATATCCCTTAGGCAGGAAATATTTCCCTGGGTTTTAAAAATATTTTTTATGTCCCTGTTGCCTTCCATGTTAAGATATGTCTGTGGGATTCCTCACATGGGAATAATACCCTTGAGCAATAATTACCCTTCTTGAGCAATAAACCTCTACTTTTGGAAGAATTTGGTGGAACTAGGATAGAGCAACCCTCAYAGGGGCGACTCGTGCATGGGGCAAAATGCTTCTCATTCTGCYCATTTTGCTCTGAAGCTTCCCACGCTGTCATTTAGGTCAGCAACCAAATCCCTGGAAGTTTTGAATTTTGTATATGATTCCACTTCAACAACTGCTGAACGGCAGGTCATTGTAGATGCCAAAGGATTTCCACATGCTGTCCAAAAACGTGCAACATCTTGCTTTGTATGCCTGCAAATATAAGAAAACTGAGCTTTGTAACAATTAAACAGGCTTAGTAATTTCTAAAAGATGACAAGTTGACACATGGTCAACTATAAAAATATATTTAAAATGACAAATGTATCAGCAGCAACTAGAAAAGCTGCTATGTATTCAGAGCCCCTTAGAGGGAACACATTGCAGCTGTCCAGAGTCATTTTTTCTAGGAGAACATATTCAGAAGCAAGGCCGCATGTGCAACTAGCAATAAAAATATGCTTCACTGCTTGTCATTTAACCATTCTGAACTGCAGGTAGAAATCTGCAGACTCGGGTAAGTTTTCAGATGTGCTGTGTGTTTCTGCATGTCCCAAGCAGCTGCTAGCTTGATAGCCACTTAGGCACAGTAACAGGCTACTTGGCCTCAAATAGCAGCACAGAAACATAAATTGCAAATATCTGTCTGCAGTAATACACGCAACAGTCACAAAGGGGGGAGATTTTATGGGGCTATTTTTTTTTAAAGCAATTCTATTATATTTTGGCCTGAAGTTTGTCATTTTTGTGGTGAAAGGACATGGAATGAGGCTGCCCAGCTTCTGTAAAGTTTTTGCTTTCTAAAAAAATTTCCAAATCTTAGGATTTTAGATAGTTTGGGCTCTGCCTTTGCATACTAGAATCCAGCTGCATCRTTCTTTACTACAGAATATCCCTGCTAATGACAACAGAACTACTCCACAGTCCAGGAATTCACTCACCATGGAAAAATAAAACAGCAGAACTCAGATTCAAGTAAATTTGATCTCATGAAAGATGCCAGATTAGCAGCTCTGAAAACGAATATCCTGTACTTACCCGGAGAAGTCATGTGGCAGGCAGAGCAGCAGGGAATGCTTCCGAGCGCCCTGCTAGCCTCAGGAAGCTCCGTGGAGGCCTCCTCTCCGCACCCTCCTCTCCCTCCCAGTTCTATTCCGGTTCCCACRTCACCGGCCGGTCTCTCAGTGACTACAGGATCCCAACGCACACAGCCCCTGGGCCCGGGGCCGCCTCCTCGGCACAAACCCGGCACAAACCCCTTCCCCACACGGCTTCCCGCACACACACCAGGGAACCAGCACGCTCCACACGGAAAAGCCCTGCAAGTGTTTAACGGAGCATCGACTATTCTGCACCGTCTTTGATAATGCTACAGAGAGCAAACAGTTTCTGCAGCAAATCTCCAAAACTGTTCAAAAGGCACTTAATTCCCTAGTAAATACTGTGGAGGTTCAGAGCAATTTCTATAAAGGTAGGTTTAATTCTACCCAGACTTGTACGTAACACATTCCTTTTCAGCATTCCACAGACCCCTATGAGCATGCAGCAAACATAAAGCTGGGAAAAGAGCAGCTATAGTGTTAGCTATAGATCTGCAGCATTAACATCCCCACCATCCCCACTCCGGGAACRATGGAGACTCCATTCTTGTTATGATGTGTGGGTTAAGCAGGAATGGGAAGGACAGGAGGTGATTAGACCATAAAGAACAGAGGAGGAGGGTGAAACACTCCTGGGGACAGGAGAACAGGGGTGGGTCTTAAACTAGCACCTGGGCAGAGCAGGATTGCCCATCTCACCTAGCTCACAACACAGCATCGTTTGTTTCCCGAGTTTCACAAAGCCGCGCTGAACATCACTGAGCACTGTGACCCAGAACCCACGTCCTCTTTCCTAGACTCACTTTCTTTTACAGCAGTGCTGACTAACATGGACCAGGGTTCTGCTGTGCTTTTCAAGAACAGATTAAAGATGGTCCCTGCCCCAGGCACCTTGCAATCTGCTACAAGAAAGCAAATGGGTAGACAAATGAGGAAAATACAAGAAATTATAAATGAGAAGATAATGGCTGTTGTTCCGGAGGACAGTGCTAGAGCAGTGGCAGCTYGACCCTTGGTATTTGCAGGCCTGGCTGCAGAGATGATGTCAATGAGTGATCTGAATGTCTGTGAAAAGCTGCTCCCGGGTCTGCAGAGACACCATAAAGGATTGGAAACATCACGGGACAGGCGGTGCCAGCGGCACCACAGGCTCCTCAGGGGCTGCGGGCACCCCCTGTCCCCTGCCATGCCTCTAAGAGCAGGCGTGCAGGACGGTGGGAGGAGCGCTTCTGTCAGCGCTCCGGAGAACTGCGCTCAGAAGAACGCTGAGCTCACACCGCCTTTAAGGTTTTTTCTGCRTGTTTAGACATCGTGGGGAAAAAAAGCACAAGCAGAGTTTTAGTAAGGAGATTCATGCACGGGTCACAGTGAAAGACAGCGCAGGGGTTACAAGACTGAGAGGCAGATGAGTAGGCTGTGTGTTTCCCACGGAAAATAAGGAAGCAAGGAAAGAGCATTCAGTGAGAGATCAGATGAAGTTCTGTTTTAGCCATTTTGGAGCTCAACAGACAAAAAAAAAAAAAAAAAAAAAATCAAAGAGATGTGTGGAGTCTTCGGGTTGGTCAAAGCAGACAAATCCAGAGATAAAAAGTGCATCTGTGAAACGTCAACCCAGCAATGGCAGCTGCATTTGTGCTTGTGCAGGAGGGTAGTGTCTGCACACACAGTGAGGGGCTGTAGGATGCAAGGGGCATCCTGGCTCATCCGCGGGGTGTCCGTGCTCATGTGAGGTGCATAATGCAGCGGGGCTGCAGCCTCGGCACGGCCAGGGGAGCTGCTGACCCTGCACAGGGCACAAGGGGATGTTCCCAGGAACCGGTTGTGTGAACTGCTGGTGCAGTGTGGGAGYGTCGAGGTGCCTGCCCGTGCCGTCCGTGCGGCGCACACGGATCCGCGTGTGCCCATGGGGACAGCCTATGACACTGCCACCGGGCACCCAGCTGTGGCCACCCCGCTGCAGCCTGCAGGCAGGATGGGCCAGACGGGCTGCAGAGAACATCAGCAGCTGGAGGAGCGAAGAGGAGCTCTGCAGCAACACAGAGGGGCTGCAGGAGAGCACAGCAGGGCCCCTGCACCCCGGGGCGGCCCCGCACCCCACAGCGCCCCGCACAGCCGCGCTCGGCACCGCTCCATGAACACCGCTCCATCTCTCCTCCTTGCACCGTTTGGTACTTAAAAGCCTGGCGATGTCACCACCTGGAAAGAGCACGGCAGCATTCCCTTTTTCATTCAGGCTGAGCTCATGAATATGCTTTACCAAAGCCACTGCACTACACAGTCGTCATCATGTTAATTCACCTGCATTTTGACATCAAGGCAAAAAGAGCAGACAGACCTCTTGATACGAAGATTAGATTATATTGATGCGCACTTTGCCAGCTCTAACAACGGAAACCAAAGCAAACATTTCATGAGGACAAATACAATAAATGTTTCTTGTCCATTTGAGATGAAAATACATGATTAAAAGAAAAATCAAGGAGAAAATGAAAGATATTAGATCGCAATTTCAATTACTGAATGTAGAGTGAACATGGAAAAAGAACCGTTAGTGTAGCATGCTCCCAGCTTCTGAAGAAAACTTGTGATAGAAAATGTGTAATGAAATTCACTGAGGAGGGGTGAATGGGAGATCATGACAATTTATCATCGGTTATTGACTAAGAGACTGGAAATGAAACTCAGTTTCCAAATACCTCAGGCACAGAACCCTGGTCAGAACAGGACAAGAGCAGAGCAGTTCAATGCAAGCGGGTGCTCTGGCTGCTTGTGCCTGGGCCTGCCGAGACTGAGGCAGCGAGCTGCGCCATCAGGAACACGCGGCAGAACCGGYGCTACCGCCCTGCCGCAGGCACCGGCATCGGCACGGGAAGCGCCCTTTCCTGGGATCTTCTTATGGCAGCTTGCTCCAATTTGAAATCTATTTAGAAAATTCAGAATTTTTCAATTGGACATCATTTATTCCAGTTAAGACTAATATATATATGTCTTTTTAATTACTTTTTAACATGGGAGGCATTATGTTTTAACTTTTTAAAAACAGCAATTTTGAGGTTGGTTTTGGACCCAAAGCTGCTTCTGTTGATTGGAGTGGGAACTGTGGGCTTAATCCTATTGTTGACACAAAAAATGTTCACTGACAAAAACATACAATTTTGCTTAAACCTACATAGTGTCAGTTAATTTTCCTCTCTTGCATCAGGCTTTTTTTTCCACTTTACTTAGTTATTCTTAAAACAAAAAGCTTCCTTTTCCAGCAATTTGTCTTTCACTCAAATTAATTTTACTGGGTGCTTAAACATTTTATTAGCTTAGGGGTAAATGGGAGTCCTCCTGTGCAGCACAGTTCCTCTTGAGCCTGTATAAGTGCCCTCTTCACTACCTCTCCAAGGGTTTTTTCTCCTGTTTTCTATCTAGGCATCATGTAATCCCTCTGCTTTGTGCAGTCCCTCTCAGCCCCCACTTTTTCAACAGGATTTATTCCTATCTTTCAGATACACGTGCTTCTTTCCCTCTTTGACAYGGCCTGTCATTCTATATCCACATATTGTCCTTTCCCTTATCTTTAAAGCACAGGCCCCATGAACCATACTCACGTGCTGCCGGCACAACGCGCACCTCATCTACGCCCATCTCTTGTATAGTACTGCTGTACAAATAATCTACGTAAATACGCTCTGACGACCAGTGCATTGTGTAGCTACATTAAAAACCACCATATGATTGCTTAAATACCTCCATATGGCTGCATGTTTTCCACAAATGCCCTTCTCAACACCCACACCAGTGCAAGAGTGGGAAAGAGGAAGCTTCTTCAGCCCACGCAGAATATTATCTTAGCTAAACACATGGAAGGAATGAAGCTGATAATCGTCCTGCGTTTCATATTAAGAAGTATCCTTCAGTTTGCTACTATTTTTGCTTCCTTAAATCAATTTTACACTGGGTTTGGAATATCTGAAAATAAGAAAAAAAAAAGGATAGGTACCCAAATAACATACCAGTTATCACCACGTGCTTGTCCTGACCCTAAGCTTGCCAGTAATCCATAGATTCAYGCTACCACAACTGTCTACTCAAGTAKGATGCAGTAGATTTTGTTCAGAACTAACAGRTCACCAGAGTCCCATGCAAAGYCCTYTAAAACAGAACATCTGCAAAGCAGYAACTTTCAAAACCCAACGCAGCTCTCAGCCATACGCAAAGATAACTGCATTCTTAGTGCATCAGGTCAACGATGTTTATTAGTCAAATCAGCTATGAGGACCACCATGTATCTGAAAGGCGAGTCTCACTGGTACATACTGGGAAATCTAAGTAGATTAAAAAAAAGTGAGGTTCTCAGAAGTGTATTTCGTTTTACCTGAATTCTGTGCTATACAGKTCTGAAAATATGAAACGCAACCACTTCTCTACTGTCTGCTCTTTCTATATAGCTGCTTTCTCTCTTCTTTCATTTTGTAAGACAACAAATACGGTAAAGAAAAAATAAGAAATTTCTTAGGCCTACGATGTATACGCTCGTTGCATCTGTGCTGTTCTGAGGCACTTAATGAATAAGGACTTTCTGTAATGGAGAATTTACACAATAGAAACAACTGACTTCTGTTTGTTAACTCGTGCAAACTCTTTACTTGTTAACTGACGCTATTTGTTTATTGTTAACTCTTGTAACTGTTTATTTTAGAAAACATTTATACAAAGGATCTACTCAAATTAGTCTATTTTCTGTATATATATATTTTTGCGTGGTACAGTCATTATTATTATTAGCTGTACTCTATTAGAGCTCTCTCCTACAAATGTAGTTAGAGAACAATATACAAACTGAAGAGAGGAGTAGAGAAGCAGCTTATTTTTTCCAGTTATACGAATAAGGAATTAAGGCATGTGTGATTTGCCCCCAACTGCACAGATAGTTGATCATGGAGTACAAGAATGAAACTGTTTAACARTTCTCAGTCTGTCATCTAAAACTGTGTGAAAGCTCTTCTTCTAGCAAGACAAAAATAGGCAAAAAATTGTCCAACTGCAAAATGAAATTTTGCAGAAAAATCCATGCCATGATATTTCTACTGAAACTTTATGAGGCAAACTTAAATGAAATATTAAATAATATATGAACAATTATGAAACATCACGGGGAAAGTACTTTTATTTTATATTAAAGACTATTTTAAGCTGCACATAAAGCCACTGCAGAGTCCAACCTGAATTCAATACTACTTTCACTCAATTATTCTTTCATTATTAATGGACATTTACTCACTAATAGAACGTTGCATGTCTCAGTGATTTATCTATTTCTTATTACCTAAGAAGAAGCATTATTCAGATTAAACCATTTATTTGGGAATATCAAAGCCTAATCATAATGTATTTGGATGACTACATTTATAACTACATCAAATCAAAATATATTACTGAATACATACTCTGTCTCTGAGTCAAAAGTTAATTTTGCAAAACAAGGAAGACAGCTATTTTTTTGACAGAAATCAAATGACGTGGTTCAAGTGTTCACTGCCTTTCTTGCATATTCACTTAATGAAATGCACAGAATTACAGTTTTTTTCTGGTAACAGTGAGGGTAGAGGCAAATTGCCGCCATACATCAGCAGCTTACAACCAAAACAAAAGAGGCAGCAGGTGACTCCACGGCCCCAACTCCAGCCACTCTCGCTCCTGATAACTTGGCTCTAGGCCCGGACCCGAAAGCGGATGTTTTAACTCTAACGTGGGCAGAATTCTGCCAGCTTTCAGACTATTCAGACACACATGCGTTACGGAAACAGCAGCTCTGGTGATCAACACAGGCCAAAGTGACCACAGGTGAAAGTGTTTCCTGGTGAAATCTTACATTATAGATTCTGGATTAAAGTCCAAAACAAGAGGCCTTGAGTAGATTAGCCTTTATAGACCTGTTGGAAGTTAGCATTTCTCTAAAACAGCGAAGACCAATTCAATCTAGCAGCTGTGAGGGCAGCATGTTTTAAAGCGAGGTTTGATGAAAGGCGCGTGGCTGAAGGGCAGTCCCGTTGAGGCCAGGCAGAGCCCTGGAAGCCGAGCGCGGCAGAGGCAGCGGCACAAGGCAGGCACTGGCCAGGGTCGCTCTGCTCCCACTCACCTCGTCTACTCGCAGCTTCTGCGCCCTCGTCCAAGCCAGTGTCACGGTCACCGGCACCGCAGAACCTCCTCCCTTCGATCCCCTCAGTCTTCTGTGACGTGTTTAATCTCTCCCAAGTCTTCTGAGATAAAAGACCAACCTAGSCCTGTAGGAGGTTCCATTTGTACTTTTAGATCCTTTCTTTGAAACAATTCTTTTTTATGTTTAGTAACTTTTAAATGTAGCTTAAATGTAGCTTTTACTTAAACATAATTTATGACAGAATACTAGATTTGCCTTTATGAGCAAAACCAAGAAGCTTCTCTTCATGGAGCAGTCCACTCTACTAGAATGATTAATAATAAGCAATACTGTGCAAATAAGGAACAGAATTGGGTACAGGTAACTACCCCTGTTTCAGGCACTCCTACAATAGCCGTATTTACGTTACTTGAAATGGATCATTTGCATAGTCATGAATGAAGAGGGAAAATCCTGAGTGCAAACCCGTCTCTATCCTACTCCACACAACGAAACGTTTTTACCTCACTCTCATTTGAAGATTCTGCAGCTAAAGCTTGAGGAAGCCTCCGAGTACTTTATGAACAATCACCAAATGCCCCAGGCAGCACAGGACAGTGATAGCTCATCTGTTTTCTCAGAATGCGAAGAATCATATCCTGATCTGATCAGAAATCCTGTTGGTGGGTACAAAGGGATTTTATAAATATTATGTTGATTTAAATCAATATAATTGTAATATAAACATAATACAATTATATTTAATATAATAAAACACAAAAAACTATATTATAGCAATTATAGTAACTATATTAGGAGCCAGAGTATATATATATTTTTATATATATATGTATATAGGTATGTACACACATATATAAAACATTTACATATAATATTTATAACATAATCTGGAGACCTGCTGGCTGAGGCAGGTGAGATGTGTCCTATGGCTCCAGGCTATATGAAGATTTTGGTACAAGTGACAATTTCTGTTCAGCAAAAGCAGAAAACAAAATGAAACAACAAAAAAAGCAGAAATCTCCAAACCACTGGAACACCAGTAGCATGATCCCGAGAAAAACCTAAAATGGACAACGCCTGAGCCGTGACACAAGGCAGTGKCACAAGCCCCAGCCTCGAGCAGGCCCCCGCTGCAGCCATGCGGGTTGCACCTCTCTCCTGGCCCCGTGTTTGACACAGAAAAGGACACACAAACGTGTAGGCAATAAAGGAATCAGACACAGTTTTCAGCCTGTGCGTTTGAGGGACAAGAACTTTGGGGAACACAGAATCACAGAATCATKAAGGTTGGAAGGGACCTCCACAGAGGGACACAAGGGCTCTGTGGTCCAGGCTTCAGCCCAGGAAAGCCTGGGGCAGGAGGGCTTGTGACTGCGATTACTGATTGCTACAGTGCCCACAGAAACAGGCCTCTAAATGCATTGCTCTCAATGAACGACTGTACTCAACGAACGACTGTTCTTAAGAACAGGCAATATTAGACTGTACTCTTTAAGAACAGACTGTACTCTTTAAGAACAGGCAAACTCGCGCTATTTTTGCAAATGCTGCAAAAATAGTTTTTACAGCAATTTCCAATAGCAAATAACTTGCAGTAGGAAATGTACCACAACATAAAATATTGCTGATAACAAGTTCATATTTTTACGATCCTGCCCCTTGGTTGGTGGAGATACAAAGATATCTCAAGACTAATCACTCAAACAACCTTCCACTTGACTTCCAGAAGGACCAACTTTAACACTGTGCATTGTGCACGTTTTGTCCATCCACCTGTGAAATCCAGATCTCCTACCTAACATGCAGTTACCCTCCAAAGTTAACACTGGTTCCCTTTACATTCTTTCTGGAAACATTTCTCAGATCTGCCTCTGAACTTTCTTTTGAGGAGCAAGGCACCCATAGAACCTTCTACAACATTCCTGTAATAAATTCATCCACCGTAATTCCATCCCCGTCCTGTTGCAGCCTGCTGAGTGTTTCGCCTTTGAGAATATAGGTGTTTTCTCTCTTCCTCATCTGAGGCATCTACCAACAGAGATTTTTCACTTTTTAGCAAATATAACAAGATTAACACACTCTTTCTTCCAAAATAAAACAAGACATAGGCAAGTTAAAATCTCCTAGACAACCAAAACCAGAACCCTAGAACTCCCACATAACTTTGTGCACTCTGTTCACAGCAGAGCCAGAAGAATTYATACAGCAGTTTGTTTACTGTAGAGTCTGACATCTGATGGGTTAAGAGTAGTGAGACCCCATGCAAGGATTTGCCCTGACTATGTTTTCTGGTTGTTTCTGCATCTCACAGTAGATCTGTCTGACTCGGCATCTCTGCCTGGCCTGCCTCATGCTGCCACACAWATAACTACAAGCACGTTATTCTCCAAATCCTTGAAGGCCCTGTGATCAAATCAAACATTTGCTGCAGGATTCTTGTCAAAAGCCTGCAATGCCAGAAATCAAACTAGCAAAATACTCTACTTGAAATAGTTAGGGCACACTGACTGCATTAACAAGGTTCAGATAAAAAGAATAAGGGAAGTTTTAGCTGCTCAAAAAGCCCATTTCTGGAAAATATGTCCTAGGCACCATGGTTCCTTAGCTTCTGACGTTGCTGGCTTTTTCAAACTTCTTGCTCTGCCGCACTGCCTATGGTAAACGGCACTAAAGCACAGAGCAATCGGAACAGCTCTGCTTCAGCGGCTAAGCCACAGGGGAACAAGCGTCTGGCTGGGCTTCTAATGAAGAGATTAAAATAGAGCAATTAAAATAAGCAATCACAGCACAACTCTTAACACTGATCTGCCTTAATCTATTTTTAGCRTTTGTGAAGTATCTGACACAGCCTAAGCAATTTGTGCATAGAGCTTCATAATGCTTCAACATGCTACTAAATGGCCAGATTTTTCTGAGCAATGGAGGGAATTTTGACTATTAGATATCATAATACATATTTAGAAAGCACAAGCCAATGTATTTCTGGAAGCGTAGTATCATTTACACATTTTTTTAGAAAAGGAAGCTTTCTTTCACATAGCTTTTGCAATTCTGTTTGCCTTATCAAAACCTAGTGGAAATATCACTAAGTTATAATTTCAAAAGCATTTTAAATACATGCTAACAAAATGAATTGAGTTAATCAAAATGACTAAAAAACAACAGAAACAAACAAAAAAAAAGCCACATTTCCTGCTACATAACTAATAAATCACTATAAACACATAGTGCACTAAGAAAGAATAACTTACACTTTTTTATTTATCTTTTTTGACCATGCGTTCCACTTGCACACCGGAGGAGCAAGCAGTCAAGTAATTTTAGAATTAGAAAGAATTAGATCTCCAAAACTACAAATACGAGCACTTACCCTCAGCTGCTGTGTCTTTGAGCTCTAGGAACAGGCCAGGCCTGCAGCTTGATCCTGCRTTACAACCCAAAACACATTCAATTTGGGCATTTTGCTTAAGGGCTGAGAAGCAGCCTGAAAGTCTCAGAGCTGTTTTGCTGGTGTGACCTTAGTATAGTGAGTCTGATCACAGAACAGTCTGTCTCTCCAGAGAGCCTATTTCATTACAGGCAGCAGATGGTTCTTCCAGGGAAACTCTCAGCCAGAGAGCACGGTTGAGAGGGAGTTGGCAGGGATGACAGGGTATATCCTACTCCCATAACAAGTCCCTGGGAATTTCCTTGTGGGCTTGATAGGGAGGAAACGTTGGCTTTAGTTTTTCATAATAGAGCACTGGGTTGTTTCTTAGAGAATGCACTTAAGGCTGCTCAGCTCCTTTGCTAGACATGTTTGGAATTGCTTTCTTGCTTAAAGGCGAGCACAGAGAGGTCCTGCTGACACTGAGAGAATCTGCTCAGCTATCCCCTACCAGCAGCTGGAGAAACCAAAGGTGGATTGTGAACTTTTAACCACTACTGCAATGATTCACCCAACAACTCACACTGTTTAAATGCAGTGTTTGTCTAACATATATTTGCATGAATCCTGAAAATAGAAGCTATTCCCCTGGAAGCCAACTCTTACCCATGAGGAACGTGTAAGAATTGCGCATTCTGTCCTTAGCTTCAGGAGGGCAGAAAAGGCTCAGAAACAAGTTTTGTGCCAAGTTTTTTCTTGACTCTGAAAGCGCAGCTCAATCTCTGCTTATCAGAAGCCTGGGAGTTTCCTGGACTAAGTCCAAAGGCTACAAAACTGGTGAGATCAGCAAAAAACACAGGGAGTAGAAGCAGGTTCACCGGGAGGAGCAGCAGAGTACGTGTCCCTTCTGTAACGGCCCAGTGTCCAGGGTAGTGCCCGGACRAACAGGACGCCCCAGGCTGCTCGTGCCAAGGCGGGTCGGCCGCCGCAGGCCGCGCCGGGCCGGGGCACTGCCCCTGGAGCCGAGGCAGCCGGGCCGCGTGCTGCCAGGACAGCAGAGCCGCCATCCCACCTACAGCACCTGCGGGACCGGCACCGGCTGCGGCCACCTGCGGGGAACAGGACTCCTGGTTAACACTAAGCGGAAGAGCCCACTGAGCACAAAGTCCTCGGGTCTCACTAAGGATCAGCCTCAGCATGGGCAGGGCTCACAGCTCCACCCGGAGCAGGGCTGCGCTTGTCCTTCCATGAGCACGAGGGAGGCTCTCCCCGTCCCTGTCACCGTCCCTGTGCTGCACACACAGGCCCTGCGCTCTTCTCCCTGCCTGCGCTTCCCTGCGGGATGGGCCCCCTCCCGGAGCAGCAGGAAGGCCTTGGCGCGGCTGTGAGGAGCCCTCAGCAGTGAGCCCGGCACGGCCTGCCCGGCACGGCCCGCACGTGCCCCGTGCCCGCGGCCTCGGGCGGCTGGCAGCCACCCGCTAGGGGCCGAGGCTCCCGGGCAGCAGGAGGATGCGCTGGAGGGAGGAGCCACCGCGGCTGGCGGGGCCGCTGCTCCGCGGGGCGGGC
>NW_020455540.1:593573-695988 GCF_003342845.1 Nothoprocta perdicaria
CTGCGCCTCAGGTGCGGCGGGAACCGAGCGGAGCGGGAGCGGGCGGGGGCCGCGAGGGGGGGCCCGCGGCGGACAGCGGGGCTGCAAGGGGGGCCCCATGGCGGGCAGGGGCTCAGTGAAGGGCAGGGGGAGCCGTACGGGACAGGGGCTCCATGGCGGCAGGGGGAGCCGTGGGGGGCATGGGTCAGGGTTACCCCAAATGCAGTGTTTCRAGCGCAGTGCTACCTGTGCGTTTCTAACATACAAACTCTCTGTAGGGCTGCATTCATTCATGCGAAGAGCTTGAGTCTGGGCCCTGAGATGTGGCCCTTTAGAAGGCCTGTGGCTGCATTTCTTTCTCTGTATTACCCAGTAACATACTACAAATCTGGGGGTATCTCAAGGTCTGCTTGGCCCTAGATAAGGGAAAACATTTTGCTTCCAGCTTGGTGTGGCCTTGGTGTTTAATGAAAGAAAAGGTCATCAACCCTTTTAGTGATAATATGTAAACATGGTGCTTCTGTGAGCCTCTGGACTCCTAAAAGGTGAAAGAAGTGCTGCAGATGTTCCCAAATTAACTGGGAATTTCCCACTGCGCACATGTGCACACACCCACTGTTTCTCATATCTGTGTCTATATATAGAAAGAGTTGTAGAAATAGCATATATAACATAACAAAGTGTTTTCAACCCAGCTGCTCTGTGAGGAAAAATGTCTTAAAACAGCCAATTCCCTGACCCTGTCATGCTGTTTTGCAGCTCTCTGGATTTAGAGCAGTGTTCCCTCCAAGTCCTGGAGCCAGAAGGGAGCCCAAGCTGGAGCCTCCTGAAGCTGCTGGGCGACAGGGGCTGCACCGTGGTGGAGCTGGCCGAGTTCCTGCAGGCCCTGGAGCACACGGAGGCTCTCCAGTGCCTCTGTCTTTCAGGTCAGTTCCGACTTGTGCTTTCACAGCGACTCTGTTTTACGTGGGGAACGGTGAAGCAGGTGAATTTTCTGCAGTGATTGCCTTTCTGTTGTTTAAGCGCTCGTGATTCACGTCATTCCTGTGTTTCACTGGCAGTTGAAAACAGCGTATGATCTGGGTGCCCCAAACGGTAACTGTAATGCAGCCCGAGTCAAGGCAGTGAGAGGAGGGGTCCTTTCCCCATTGGGGTTCACCTGGCGGGGTGGGTRGTGGGCCCGGCCGTGAGGGGTGGTGCTGGCGCACACGTGAGTCACGAGCGAGTCGCTGGATGCAGCGGCTGCCCCTCTTGTGCTCGCATGGGCATGCGGAGGGTTGAAGAGCATGGCCCTTGGGTGCGGGAATGAAAAATACTGAGGTCCTGCGTTTCTGTCCGTTACGTATATTAAAGTAACGAGAATGAGTGTGTTTCTTCCCTGACTTTGTTCCCTGGGGCTCCTGCAGTACCATGAGTTGTCATCATTGCTGTGCGCTTTGTAGCACTCACACATTTATCAGGCCTTGAATTAAAACTCCGTTTTCCTGAGGTCTGGCAGTCACAGTGCAGCTGTCTTCCAGGCACGCTGTGTCTTGAAAGACTCATTTTTCAGATTTGAGGAATGATGTTGGGACATACGTGGGTTTTAATCCTTTCTGTCCCCCTTTACTGATACCAGCTATTAATGCCTTTCGGCATAGCACAGCATAACAAAAACTAGGGTTATTAAGCTTCATCTTCACCTGTTGCTTAAATAACTAAGATTATGGCTTCCCTGTAGGTGTTTTCTGCCTGATGTACAGAGGATGTGCATTAGTTTCAGGAAGTATTTTTTCAGATTCCTCTTTGGGAATTGCTGTGAAGAACAATTTCTAGCTTTCATTACCAAGTACATGAGCTACATGCTTAGGCTTTTGCCTAAAATTCTTAAATCTTTTCAACTTTTTTTTTTTTAATTCTACAAATTCCTGCAATCGGATGTTACGCAAACTGTTAAAATGAGAGCTAAATATAAGTTAAAACACTTCTKTTTTTCTTTACAGGTTTTTACAAGTTAATTTTGGCTTTTTGTCAGTATCATGACTATAACTGTAGAACTCTTGTGCTAAAAGATGCCTTAGTGCTGTGTACGTAGGTATAAGCACTTAGTATGACATTTAAGGGAACTAACTTAAGACTCTTCCCCTGCCCGGTTATGAAAGCAGTTTTGTACGACTGTAAGCTGGGATAACTGACCTCATTCTTCACATCAGTATGATCCAGCAGTGGAGTGTTAGCTGTGTTGTTTCACTTGTAAAACTAAGTTTCTATGGTTCATCTCCAAAACTGTTTTGAATCCCTTGGCTGCTGTCAGTTGAATGAGACAAGATATGAAAAATGGTTAGAATTTTACATACATATAATATATAAATATATATAAAATGTATAAAATAGGCTGCAATAATCCTTCAAAGGCGAGAAGGTAAGGCTATAATCCTTCTAAGCTAMGGACTTGAGCTGTCCATCTGATAATAACCTTGAACCTGTGCAAGGCTGGCAGTTAGGGGTGTATGTGGGTTGACTTGTTAGGGTTTTGAAAAAGAGACAAAAGAAGCAAGGAGGGAAGATTTCAGACTTTCAGTGACTGAAAATGTAAATGCTGACCTGGGCTTATGAATAATTGCTGTAGCAATGACATGCAAAGTATTTACATCATGGTAAGAGGGAAGTAGATTTTAAGACTTCTGCTTCTTCCTGTACTAGATATCCATGGTGTTGAATGAGGTGCAGCCAAAGTGTGTAATCTGGTCTAACTGAAGTGCACTGCTGCAGATGGGGAAGGAGAGTTGGTAGTAGGTCAGTGCTGGTGAATTTTGCTGCTGAGCAAGCCTCGAGGTGAAGGAATGTGTGATGCCATGCRGCCCTGCTCTGTGTGCGGCTGCCACCAGGAAAGTTTTGTCTTCATGGTCTCTTTCTGGTGGTGGAGAGCTGAAAATACAAAATACCGCCAGCTCACACTGGCGCTCGGAGTGCCTCATTGGCAGCCAGAATGCTGCTCCTGCKGTAGCTTTCCCAAGTATTGCGGTAGCCGAGTCAAGGGTTTCTGACTGACAGGCAAGCGGCCTTTAGAAATGTGTAATGAAGACTAAATCATGAGTGAACAGGGGAACCTGCTGCATCGCACATTGTGAGATAGTGAAGTTGGGAAAGTGGATAGGTTGTTAAGAGCTGTATGGTGAGGAGGACAAGCCAATTGGTTTTTAGTAGGTTTTAAAAGTTTTAAAAGTTTTTAGACTTTYAGTAGGACCTACTGGAAATGCAGGGATGCTCCTGCTTTTTATAAATCATTATTATAAATTATTGAGATATATTGCAAATCTCTTCTGGAACTGTATGAGGCATGGTGGCTTGGACCACTACTTTGATTCTGTTTCTAAGGACTAGCTATCTTCAGAGTGACTAAAAAGCTGGAGAATTCTATTCTAAAAAGGGTCTTGAATCATTTTAAAAGTAATAATCCTTGATATGTGGGGTGAATTTGTTTAAATGCCCAGAGGCAGTGGGGTTTTTAGAAATTCAATCTGTGCCTTCACCGAAGCTGCAGTACTTATTATCTWGGTGTCCCTGCTTGAGCAGGAAGGTTGGACTAGATGATCTCTAGAGGTCCCTTCCAACCTTCAATATTCTGTGATTCTGTGATTCATAACTGCTCATTTGTTCCAGTGGCCAAAAGAAGCATGAGTGCTGCTCAAGTTCCTTTAGCAATAGTTGAATGATTCAATGTAGCCTAGGCCATTTGTTAGATTTTTCCACCAGCCTAGTTAGTGCAGCAGCAAAGACACAAATGCACAGGTGTGTTGGTACAAGCYGAGACTTGCCTTTGTTTTGCCGCAACCCAAAGGATCTCGGAGAGAGGGTTGTAAAGTCCCAGAAACTATTTGCCTTTCCAAGCTTACAGACTTGCCTGTGGCTCTGGATTAGCTGCATAGAAGAGCTCTTTGCTCTAACGAGGCACACAAAATAATGATACTAATAATTGGGAAATTTCTTCTTATTTGGTAATAAGGAAGCCTAGATATCCTGCTTCGTGGGTCACTTTTCTGTGCTTCCTTTTTTTTGTGGTGTCAGACTAGCCCTTGCCCAGCCTCGCYGTGCTGTGCTGGTTGCGAGCGGCACGGAGGTGTTTCCTTTCCCCAGGCAGCTCCAACTGCAGCAGTGCAGCCACTTCAGTCTGAGCCTCTGTAACTGGGCCTGCAGAAATCATTAAACATTTTTACTAATGTGTGAGTTAAGCAGGTAGCGGTTGGTTTATAGTTAAGTACTGAGCACCTCATTTATGCCACGTTTGGAAAGAAAGTGTGGCAAGCATGAAATGCYGGTTTCCTCTCCCTGAGGGCGAACCTCGTGCATTGGTATTGCACGGAGAGTTTCAGAAGTATTAGCACACCTTTGCAATCATTCTGACAGCTGAGCCAGAAGGGTTGCTTTTTATCCCCTTCGGTTCTGTGCTGCTTGCAGGAAGTAGCTGCAGCGTTCATACCAAATGAATGACTTCAAAAGGAATTTATAAGAATCTGTCAGGAAAATAAATGAATCTTTGAAGAAATTATGAATCAGATTTTCTTGGAACTTGCTTGTAACACCTCCGTTTGAACACCTACTCTTTTTTCAGATAATTTGTTTTTTTCGGAGGCTTTCTTATAGGACATGTTAGTGATGCAAGTCAGGAGAGATTAAAACATGAAAGAGGAAGTCTTTTGGAATGAGCACATGTTAATTTTTCTTTCTCGTGCGTTATCTGAGCTGCGGTCAGGCCCTTCCTGTTTGTCCCGGTTAGCGGTGGGTCACTGCGAGGCTCCGAGGGGGTGGCTGGGTGCCGTGGAGGCCGCGGCGGCGGCGCTCGGAGCAGAGCAGCCTCGCTCCCCGTGCCTCCCGCGCTGGAAAGCCTTCCCGTGTGCATGCTTCGCTGTTAAACTACACGAGGAGAGAAGGCCGACAAGAAGAAAAGCCCTGACAGGCTGTAGTAAAAAGGATTGGAGCGAGCGATGATCTTGAGTCTCGTTACCAGGATGTTTGTGATCTCTTTGCAGCTCTCTTTGCACGCAGTTTCTGTCCTACTCTATATTAGTCTGCAAGTTCCCTCCCCTGCACAGTCTCAAATGCTGCTTCTGCACCAGGCTTGGTGCTGGGCTCCTGCAGCGTGAGTTCATCAAACCTTAGGAAGGAACCGTCTTTCTCCCACGACAGGGAAATTGGACTGAATCTRAACAATGCAAAATCTTTAGCACCAGTACCTCGTGAGTGTCTGATTGCTTGTTTCAGAGAGCAGTGAAAAGATGATGAAGTGCCTCTGTAGTGTTTGTTACTTCTGCCCTTTTTCTCTTACTTGTATCATTGGTAGCAGTTAGTATTGCATGTGGCCCAAGTAGGGTGGTTAAATGTGTTTTATTATTTATTATTATTAACTACTGCTTTAAGCTAATGATTTCTGGTGGTTAATGGGCTCGGTGTTGCTGAATACCTTGGTTTAGGTCCACTTGCGCTTACTGTGCAACAAATCAAGATTAACGTTCATGTTTTGCAGTTAACTTTTTCCTTTTTCCCGTCCCTTTCTCGCCGTGCCCTTGGCTATGCCAGTGGATCTGTTTGGGGGTCATGCTGTAACTAGATCTCTGGAATGATCGAGGTTAAAAACACAACGGGATCATTACCACCCTGATGTCAACATTTAGCTCAGAGTATGTCCTGGCAGTTACAGTCTGAAGTGGAAAATCTTCTCTTGCAGATTGGCACAAGAAAACCCTAGCTCTGAGTTCCGTAGAAGTCCAAGGCATGAAGCTCTAACTAGTGTGAGTGAATAGAGCTGTCTGAGCAATTGCAGAAAAATGCAGCTAGTTAAACGAGCTGCTGCCGGCCTGAGCCCTCCCTCAGGCTATGCCCTCTCTCATATTTTAAGATTAAAAGGCTCAAAGAAATCCCTGGGAATTAGCAAACTCCTAAAAACTGAATGCTTTTCCCAGAGGGAACATACACCGTTGGAAATAATATCTGTGTTAATGAAAAGAGAGCAAGAGGGAGTGACATATCCTAAATTTAAATAGCTATTTGTAACCGTGTAAATATAGTACAACTAGTTTGATTATTTTCAAGTGACTTAAAAAACAGGGACTTTCATTGTTCAGGGGACAACTTAAATGCAATCTGCAAACACACACTGAGGTGTGTTTATTAATAAACTTTCCTTTATGTACCTCCTTTTCTAAGGTATAAAGATCGTGGTGCAGCCGGACTCTCAAGCAGTGCTCCCTGGGCAGGCGGTCAAGCTCTGCTGCTGGGCGACAGGGCACCCGTTTGTGCATTACCAGTGGTTCAAGCAGGAAAAAGAGGTAATGGTTTGTACAGAATATGTATGTGTGTACGCATACGTGTATATATATATATATAGAGAGAGAGAGAGAGAGAGAGAAAGAAAATGAATTATTAGGTAAGGACCTGGTGGAATAATTTTTAATACTTTCATTTATCTCCCTGGATATTGGATAATTTGGAGATTTCAGATGATAGAATATTTGTTTTTGAAGGCTATGTTTTTCAAATTCAAGGAGATACACTCTATCTACAAATAGACGTTCAACAAATGTAGCAATGTGACCTTGCAAATGTGCTAAAATGATAAAGTAGTTCAATACGTGAAGACCATTTCATCCTTGAAGACTATTCCTGGAATGTGACAGTCTGTGCACCAAGTAATGTTGAATGGGCCCGTGAGAAGCTGCTACATGGGAAGAAATGCCAGTCACTGTGGGTCTCACAAAGAGGGGACTCATTTCCTAAAAATGAACTTTTTTTCCCAGATCTCCCGAGGCCTGAGCCAGGTGTTGTCATAGACTTCTTGATAAATTTAAATTGCTGTTAGGACTGAAAAATGTAACTCCTTTTCCTCCATTTTTCTAAAAGTTTATCTTGCTTATCCAAGCCATAGCTTAAAATAAAAACATGGTTACAGTCTGTTCCTGCTCAGTACACTTAAATATATTTCTCACTATAGATGCAGTAAAAAAAAAACCCTTTCTGATACTGAATGTTAAATTTGTTAGTTTCCTAGTCATAGATGAATATACCTTAATTTCTTGAGCTATGTTATGTTCTAGTCATATCCATGGGGAAAAATTAGGAAATTCAGAAAGATCTTAGAACAAAACTTTCTCTGCTTAGAGCTTCATGTAAAAATGGATGAGTTGAGGCTGGTGTTTCTGACACTGAAATGAATGTTCTAATGTTTGATCCAAGTTTAGCATAAAACAGTCTAAAATATTTCTTGGTTCGTATGTAATTCAGGTTCCCCATGGTAACTCTCCAGAGCTGGTTTTGAATCCAGTGAAGGTAAATGATGCTGGCTTCTACATCTGCCGAGTGAACAGTGAATCCTCCTTCGTGTTCAGCCGGTGGGCGCGGCTGGAAGTTTGTGACGTCCCGACCGCGACTCACGGTGAGTAGGAAAAGCCCCGTGCGGCGGGACCTCTGCCCGCGTGGCGCCTTCAGACCTCTGGGGTCTGTYTCTCTCCTGCCCTGGGTTAGATGCTTATCTGACAAACGCAGTCTTGTCTTCCYGCTTGCTGGAGGAACTCTGGGCCCAGCCCGTGTGCGAGAGGGCTGCTTGAAAAAGGGGTATCCACTTCTTGCTCTCTTGTGCTGGCCATGAACGCAGAAGAGAAAGGAAGTTCCCCTGAGTGGCGGATAAAAGTAGGTTGCAAACATGGACAGACTCAGAATTGTCTTAATCTTTAGAGGAGCCTTGAACCAGAAAAATGTTTCTTATCTTGATGTTTACCTGAAGCCTGTAACTCATTAGTGACTGGACACAGAGCCTTTTCTGAAAGCCTGCCTTACTGGCCTAATATTCAGGGCTGTTTGGCCTCTCTATTGGCTGCCAGTCTGGCTATCTGAGAATCTTACAGATTTTTTTTTTCTTTTTTTCCATTTTCTGACTGCAAATAAAATGCAAACAAGAAATGTACCAGGTAAAAGGAGTCTTTTTGGAGTGAGTTGCATTGTCTGTCCTCAGACTGCAGAGAGCTTGTTTTGCCTTGTATCATAAGGCAGTGGTGCATCCTGCCCATAAAATTTATTCCTGGAAGAAAAAGAGAGAGTAATGATCTTCCAGTAAAAGATCGAAGGCTGTTGCGGTGTCAGCTGGGGTAACCTTTGAACACTTGAATCTCCAAGATCTTCTCCATCCCTTATCTGAACAATGACTTCCTCTGCTTTTCCCTTGCTCCCACTTCAGTCAGAAGGCTGCAGGTTTAGATCTTGCAGGTTGCACCAGGAGGCTGAGGTGTTTATGTCTGTAATGACTGCTTGAAAAGAATTTGAGAGAACAAAAGAGACTGTTTCATATTTGCTGCAGAAGTTTTGATGACTAAAGGACAGTGGGCATCCACAGACTAGTGCACTGTTTTGTTTCATGAGCATCAGACAACCAGAAACTTCAATGGAAGGAACTTTTAATATGCTTTGACTAGTTATGAGCTTCATGATATTAACTTTCAATGAATAATATGAAARGAAACCACAAAAGAATCTGTAATGTAAATAGTAGGAAAAATTAGTGAATGAGTCAAAATTAACCCCTGGTGACAGACAAAAGCACAAGCAGGGAGGGATTTCTTCTTGGGGGGTTTCTTTTTCCTGCTCTCTTTGGCCTGTGGTTGAACTGAACTAGGGGTGCAGACAGCACCGCCTCCGCAAATGCTGCCTGGGACTGAGGTCTCCTGTTTCAACTGCTGGCAGTCTATTTTTTTTCACTCCTTTCTTGATCCCTTGAGTTGCTTTCTTCCTCAAGATCTATTTTTACTCCCTATCTTTTCCTTGCTTTCTGTTTGTTAAGTGCCTGACTCTCCACTGTCCAAGCTGTCTTCCATAGCTCTGCTGTCAGTTGTGACCAGTGAAGCAGCCAGAAACAACTTCAGAAACGTCCCAAGGCTGCTGCAGGTTTGCTGGGGCGTCCTGTGAGTGATGGGACAGCGGACCTTGGCAGTGAGGCCTGTAAATGAGACCGCGAGCGAGACACCGCGCCAGGGACATGGGCTGTGTATCTTTCAATCTCATGTTCACTTTCACCGTCTGTATCTTGTACACGTGTTCTGTTGTCTTTAAAGATTAATGCTGCTTAAGTCGACTACAACAGCAGTTCCTTTACCTCTCGTCTTACTTCTGTATTTCTGCCCTAGAGGGAAATTAGCTCTTGTCATTTTGGTAGAGATCCTAGTATCAAGTTGAGAGAGTGAGGGAGGGAGTGAGAAGGCTCTGAACAGTTGAGTGAAAGGGACCAGAGTTTATTTTGACATATTAAAGATTTTTATATAGTAACAGGTGAAAAAAAAAATGAAGCTTTTCCTAAGAAACAAACAAAAAAGTTTGAAAGATTGTTAGAGGACTCAGTAAGCCAAAGTCTCTCCATCTGGAATGCTGTACACACTGGTACAACATGTATTAGGAGTTTCTTTAACTGTCTAGAAACATTGTGTTAGAAAATACAGCCTTYTTTTAGAAGGGCTATTGCACACTGGTAATAAACACATTCACAATGAAGTMCTCAGCGTGACTTTGTACTTGGATATCTCCGTGTATATGCATGAGGTTAGGGCAAGTTCTCTTGTGTCAACAGATTCTGCCAAATTATAGGAAGTGGGATGTTCAGTAAGACTCACAGAATTGGACTTGTTGAGATTGGAGAAGAGAAGAATACGAAATGCAAAACATCTTCAAAACATTTACTTCCTAAAAAGTGGCTGCCGAGGGATGGGTTGTCTTCTTCACGTTTACTGTGTACAGATGTGAAGTAAAGGGCTTGTATTTCGGCAAGAGAGATCCCTGCTAGACTTTGCAGAGGTGCTTTGCAGTGACAGGAATAATAATAATCACCACCAAATAAGCATCTGCCAAACGGTTAATGGAGTAGTTGATTGAATTCCCGGTGATTGTGTTTTGCCTTTATGGTAGCTGCTTTTCTTTGATTATTAACTTGCACGGCAGTGTAATAAACAACAAAAGGTTAGGGGTATTACAATAAAACAATGTTTCTGCTTGCCCGCTGATTATCCACACACTTTTCCTCCCTCCTGGCAAGGAAGGGTGCTGGATTTGAAATCCGCAGTGAATTGGATATCCCCGGTAAACTTTGGCATACAAAGATGATTTCCAAAACGAGGAAACACTGATTTTTATCTCTTACTGGTAAAGGTATCCTCATAATAAAGAGCTTATTCTTCTCTTCCAGAAGCCATAATTCTTCCTAGTAGCCTAACTGGACAGGCAGCAAATCCCTGTCTTCTCATTAGACGTGCTGTCTCTTCTAGGTAGTGAAAAGATTTTCTTTTCTCTGTAGTAGATGGGAAGATTTAAGTTTGTTATTTCCCAAATTAATTTTCTCTGTATTTCTAACTCTGTGCTATAATCAGAAGCTGAAAGGATCTGAAGTTGAGTTTTTCTATTTTGCCATCATTTTAAGCTGATTCTCTCCCGTGAGTGGATTTCCTTTGTTTTTTGAGCAGACTCGTGTTGCCCGGCAGATAGGCAGCTTCCTGTCCCCGTGGGATTTCTGTCACATCCCASCTTGTCTCTAGTTTTCTGGCAAAGTGGTTTTGAGGCCATCTTTGTAAAGCACCCCTCCATTTTTATTTCTGGGACCCCAGTTTCTTAAACCGCACTTAGTAGGAAGTTTTCTTTTCATTTTGTGATATTTTACCCACCTCACTGTCTGTATGTGAAGAATAGTGTGGTCAGTGCGTTAATCGTCAGTCATGAATAGTTCTGATGACACAATAGGTGTCTCTGTGCTTGGTCTAAAAATAAAGATGTGAGTGACCTTGCAGCTGAGATGGAAGGTCCCTGGTGTGGCCTTTACAGGTAGGTCTGAGCTAGCTGTGTTATCACAGAATGGTTGAGGTTGGAAGGGACCTCAGTTCATCAAGCTCTTCAGCACATACAGATCAGAAACCTTTTGTGTGTATTTGTGTATATAGTGGCTCTACTAAAAATTAATTTCAACATTTCAATATATTTTGGCATATATTAGAGCTAACTGATTTTAAGGTTTGTTGTAGACACTGAAGTTTTACCTAATTCTTTTTGTTCCTACAGTGAAGCAAATACAATGATGTAGAGAATTCTTGTTCCTGCAAACACACCTGTACACAAGCTGGGTCGTCCATGCATCCAGTGGTGGCCTCTGCTTTTTGCAGCTGTGTGTTTTGCCTGGAGCCTTTCCACAAGAGCCCTGCGTTTTGGAGCTCGGCCCCTTGCTGATACCATTGACAGGAATAGATGATGCAAAGAGAGCTTTACATCTGCTTGCTTGGGGGCACATTTAATGTGCATATCTGTTGATCTTCACTTTAAGAAACAGAAAACATTTTCTGCTGTTTTTTATCATACCCTTTAAAGGAAATGCAATTTAAACTAAATTTCACTGCTAGTTTAAGTCTTCTGTAATGATAGGATGATGTGCCTGTGCTTCGTTAATTCTTACCAGTATACATTAGGTTAGATTAATTCTTCTCTCTTTTTATTTTTTTTTAAAGGGAGTTTGCTTGGTTTGCCTGAAAACAAGTTACGTATTTGTATTCAGCCTCAGCCACAGAACCTATCAGTTGGGGATGCTTTGGTACTAGAGTGTGGAGCTGTTGGAAACCCAATTCCTCACTACCAGTGGTTCAGAAATGGATTTCCCTTGGCAGATGGGAGCAAAAATGTCTACATGGTAAGTTACTGTGTAGTGCCAGCATTAGGCCACTAATATGTAACCACCTTCTGCTTATCATATAAAGCTTCTTTGAAGAAAATAACTTTTCATGTCATGTCCTGATAACCTCATATGCAGGTGCACTTTATACTAGTTGTGCTCATGTTCTGTTGCTCATGTGACAACACTATTCTGAGTCTCTGAGGTGTGGAGGTGTAATCCTCTTTAGCACTGGAACAGCTTGCCAGGAGAAGTGGTGGAATCTCCTGCTCTGGAGCTATTCAAAACCCACTGGGGTGCAGTCCTGAGCCACGTGCTCCAGGTGACCCCGTGTGTGCAGGGGGGTTGCACTAGATCATCTCTAGAGGTCCCTACCAACCTTAAGGAATCTATCATTCCCAGCCACTGGCACTGTGTTTCAAGTGCTAGTCATGGGGTGGAAAGTTGTGGAAGTGCCTTAAACTTGTACTGGAGCAGTGATGTATTGACACAGCAAAGATCAAATCTCAGTAGAAGTGCAAGCTGCTCTTGCTGTCCCTTGCAGTCGTCCCATTCAGTCACCAGTGCAGCTGCAGCCTGTGACGTGGGTGTGAAGTGTGGTGTTCTTGAATTCTTKGAATGGTTTCTAAAATACAAACACTGTCCATGGAATGAGAGTATATACAACTTTTTAGATTTTCACAGGCTTTGCTTAACTCCATCATCTGAGGAGTCAGAAGGGACCTTTGGAGATCATCTAGTGCAACCCCCCTGCACACACAGGGTCACCTAGAGCAAGTGGCACAGGCTGTGTCCCAGCGGATTTTGAATATCTCCAGAGAAGGAGACCCCACAACCTCTCTGGGCAGCCTGTTCCAGGAATCTGTCACCCTCACTGTCAAGAAATTTTTCCTTGAGTTCCTGGGGAACTTTCAGTTCTTCAGTTTGCAGCCATTMCCTCTTGTCCTGTTGCTGGCCACCACTGAAAAGAGGCAGAGCCCATCCTCCTTCCTCCCTCCTTCCCGGTATTTCTGTACACTGATCAGGCCCCCCCTCAGCCTTCCCTTCTTTAGGCTGAACAGGCCCAGCTCTTTCAGCCTTAAATGAAATTTAAGGCAGAGAGAGGCTTATATGAAGCTGATGCATATATTTTTGGGGACATGGTAGAATGCCTGTGATTCTTACACAGGTAGCTTGTGTGAACATGGAACATCAGGGGACATATTGGTGCCATGTGTTCAATGAGCAGGAAGATCAAGACAGCAAGAAGGTAGAAGTTGTCATAGGTAAGGAGGCTTTCCGTTGGGCATAGGGAGGAAATTGATAGACTGACAGGCCTGTGATGAGAATTCATTTTTAAAGCTTTCTGTAGTAAGCCAAGCACATAACCTTGTGTAAATTTAGTTCATCCATTTGTTAAAATAGCATCCACAGAAAGCTGAGAGCTTTATCTGATATGAAGTGCTCTGGGTTCTCTCTGTGGGCTACGTAAAGATGCTGCTGTGGTTTGGCAGCGCCAGCGCGTGTGCCCTGCCAACACGTGGGCTGATTGCTTTACGCTCATGCTTCCCTCGGCACTAACCGTTCAACTCCTGAGATGCCATTAAGGTCCCACTGGTGACACCAACTCTGTTCTATTGCTTGAGCCCTGTTGCAGCAAGGGCAGGTGAAATTATCCACAGAAAGTGTAACGACTGGGTATGACAGTTTAATGGATCTGCATGTACTTCCAGTGGGGTGAAGGGGGAGCTCTGTTTGTGTAGCCTCCAATGCGTTTGGAAATACAATCACTTATTTCATAGGAAGAAGCTCTTTCTTCCTGTGAGAAATAACCTCGGGTGGTGTCCCTGGTTTTAGCAGTGATGCAGTCAGTGTCGACAGACTGTAAAGCAGGCTGGGTTGTGGAGGAGCTTGCAGCAGCTCTTGTCTCCCGCTTGTGCTGACGCTCATAACAGAGCATGAACTGTCTTCCAATCTTCCAACTTCTTTTTTTTTCCCTCTTTAAAACACAAGGAAGAAAAGCTATGGCAGTGGAGTGCACAGAAGGTAAAGTAAACTTTTAGTTGTGAATCAATTTTGTTTCAATTAATTATGGGGATGATAGACTGTGGTGCCAAGTAGCATGGGTGACTGAGGGCCTCAGCGTGCTGTGAAACCCTGACGTGCGATGTGGGTGTCACTTCTGCGTGTGCTTCTCCCTTCTCTGCCCTGATGCCCAGACCTAGGCTGCGTGAAAAACACCAATCCACTTGATTCATCCGCAGTATTAAAATTATGTGCTATTATAGTGATTTGAATTTTGCATCATTTCCATATCCTGCACTTACACATACTAGTGAAATACAAAGATTTTGAGGTTACTTGCACATGGCTTCAGGAGACAACATCGTTGCAGAAAGCCGCCACTGTTCAGGGACCTCAGAGCTCGTGCCAGTAATTCTGCCAGCCCTGTGCCTGCAGGGGACTGTTTCCAGCAACCTTATTAGGAAGATTTTCATTCTTCTTTGCATTGCTCCAAAGCAAGGGGAAGACATATCTTGACCTGAATGTTGATACCATCGTTTGAGTACYGAGCATCTTCAAGTGCACAAAATTTACATACTAGGAGGAAAGTGTACATGAAAATATACAGCTGCTTTTTTAATTAATTTTGATGTTTTTGTTCTGTGAACATTTCTACCAGCAAAGAAAATCAAATGCATTCCCAGGGCTCTCTGCCCAGTTTGTCTTGAACTGAAGCAGCTCTGCATTGTTTCTTGCTCAGAGTTAGGCAAGAGCTGTGCCGTTAAGCCTGGTCCTGCGCGGGGTCCTGCCCCGTAGCCCAGGGCTGCGCAGGGCTGGGCTTTGTCCGCAGGGCAGCTGCTGGTGCCACGGCTCCCTGAGCCCCGCGCCCGCCCGGCCACGGGTGTCCGCACGCCCRGCAGGAGCCTCCCGTTCCCGCCGCCCTCCGACGCGGGACGAGGTCCGGGACGAGGTCCCTGTGCCACAAGCTGAGMGAGGGCTCCCCTGCCTGGCACCCCTTCTGTGCTGGGCTCTGCTGGAACCCGCACGAGGGTCTGTAGGTCCCCAGTGCTTCCCATGCGGACCTGCCAACCTCTCCGGGTGGCTGGGCACAAATGCCTGCATCATGGGGACAAATGCCTGGATGAGGCCTGCTCGAGTAGGCTCYGGGGCGTTGGGTAGGTGGCTCTTCTGTAGATTCGTGTTCTCCACGCAGGTAGGTGAATCCTCTGGTAGCTTAGCGTGTTTGCAGATCAAACCCTGGATGCGGGCAGGGTTAGGAAATGGGCTTTCTGCCCAGGATGTTGCCTCTGGAGCAGTCCGTTTTCCCATCTGTTCCTGCATGCTTTTCCCTATGTGTCCAAACTGCTTGCCTGCCTGTGGGACTGAGAGCAGTAGTTGCTTTTCCCTTTGATTTTATTTGAGATCTGTTATATTGTATTGCTGTGGCTCAGATAATTAGTGTTCTGATGCCAGATTTTCTCTTCTGCACYTCTAGAATAAACACATGAAAAACTAGGCTTACATGTAAAGTTAAATTYAACATATTTTAGAAATATATTTTTATTTGCTAGCTTTTTGACTTCTACTAATGATGCTTCTATTAATAAGCAAATTATTACTTGGTTCTTGTTTAAACTGTAATCTTATTGGTATATTTTTTCACAGAAGATCTAAGTGGCCTTCAAAAACCTGGTAAGTTATTAATTTTGAAAAACTTTAATTTCAGGTCTTTATTTCACAGTACAAGTCACAGAATCCCAGAAGGGCTGAGGTTGGAAGGGACCCCTAGAGATCCCCCAGTGCAGCCCCTGCTCCAGCAGGGTCACCCAGAGCACGGGGCACCCCGTCACATCCTGGCGGGTTGGGAGATTTAATAGCACCATGGAGCATGTAAAGAGCAGTGCTACTTAATTCAATAAATTAACTTCAATTAACTTCAAAATCACAACAAAAGCCAAGCACTCTTACTGTGTTTAAAGCTAGGAAGTAACTTAGAAGCAAAGTAGGGCCAAGGGGCTATTGCTATTGCTGTGTGGGACATGCAGTTTAGGGATGTTAACAACTGTGCCTGCTGTTACTGATGATCTGTTCTTTTAATTTAGTTCAGGCAGACCTACAAGAGCAGCCAAATGGCAGACCTTTTGGTGAGTAGTTTTGCAACTGTACAGAGCAACGTGTCTTATTAGGGAAACAGAGCTGTTTGGATGTGGCTTCTGCCATGACTAGTGGGGTAACTCTGCAGGGCTTGCAGAGAGCTTTGGAAAGGGGGGCTTTTGGGTTCTTATAGTCCTTTATAAAACCTGGTTGCATTTTCAGTAGTAAACCTGGGTGAGAACACTAGTATTTTTAATACTTGGTGGAATGACTGTAAGTTCTTATCTCCTGCAGTTTATGGTTTCCCATTCTCTTGAGTGTGGCCTTAACAAGTACCCCAGTCTCTAACTTTGGAGACTTTCAGAGATGGGGGTACTGGCATCAGGATGATTTCAAAACAGAGTGAGAGAGCATGCTGCTGTTTTTAGTGAGAATCCCAGTAAAAATATCTTAACAAACAGAAAAAGACTTTTTACTTCTGACCTGTGAAAGTTACTACTTGGACGATGCTTCTTTTAGAAACAGGAGCATGGGAGGTGGGTCAATGAAAGAGTTTTGTTTCTTTTAAGAAGCATAAGAAAATTCAGTTTGAGTATATTCATCACGGTAGGAGGAATTGTATAATTGTCTGTGCTTTCAGGTAAAGGAAAGAGATAAGAAGTAGCCTAGTGGCTCTTATTGTCACTTACTGGCAGAATAGCTGATCTGAGAACCTCTGCATTCATCACAGTTTAAATGCACTGTCAGAACATGCTGCAATGTCCTTTTGTTGTCCTGAGTGAGAGTGACTTGAGTTTTAGAGTTAATGGAGAACTTAAAAATATGGTGTAAAATACTTAGGTTTGATACTACCTTAGCTTTAGAAATTGTTAAATTTAAGAATATTGAACCCGGGAAACATATAAATTTGCTTTGTCTTTCCTCTGCCTTTGCAGCAACAGACAAGGTAGCTCTGCTGATAGGAAATATGAGCTACTGGAATCACCCAAAGCTCAAGGCTCCAATGGTGGATGTCTATGAACTGACCAATTTGCTGAGACAGCTGGATTTCAAAGTTGTTTCTCTGCTGGATCTCACCGAATCTGAGATGCGAAACGCAGTGAATGAATTTTTACTTCTCCTGGACAAAGGAGTATATGGTAAGAACCTGTGATGTTCCTAGTGAAGTAGTTGATTTCTGTGATGTAGCAAATACATGAACGTCTGGTTTTTAATTATTTTCTTTTTACTTCTGCCAGATCACTATCATGTGATAGTAAAGCAAACTTCACTGTAATAGTATGTATGTAGAATGGGAAAGGTAAGTTAGAAGTGCCTGCCTGCATGTCCTTTGCCCTTGACTAAAATGGTTATTGCTGCTCGTTACTGCAACAGTTAAATTGTCAGACTCTTGGACCGTGTGTAGATGTGCAGTCCTTGGCCTTCCAGTGCAGAGCTCCCCTGTGTTAGATGGTACCAGCATGTTTAACTGCTAGAAGCTGATGTGCCTGTACAGCAGCATGCTGTGTGTCTGTACTAGCTGCTCGTTGGTAAGAACTTGTACTAATCACTTCAGTAAAAGCACAAACAGTCCGTCTGTATCAGGGTGTTGAGGGAAAGAGCTAGCAGCAGAGTAGTGAAAAGCCTACAAACCAAACAGTGCTGTGTGGAAGCTGCTCCGAGGAGACCATTTCCCTGCAACAGATTGAAGGTCTGTTCAGTTAACTGCTCACAAATCTGTAGTTGAGAGCTGAGCGTTGAACGTCTTAGATGCACTGTATATTCCAGCTACTTTATGACTTTTTTGTACTTTCTCCTTTAATATGTACAAAAATAGAAATAGTTTTTCCTCCCCTTCTCAAAATTTATAAAGAAAATCAGATGATCTTTTTCTGAGATCCTTTTTCCACATGATTGTTCACATGGCAAATACTTGTTTCCACTACTTTGTGTTCAGGATTTCCCTGCAGTACCAAACCTAAACCTTTTCCTAGATTCTAACTGTGCAATAAACATCAAGTGCAATTTTTAGGGAGATAGACTATGGGCCCAGTGTGTGTGTGCGTCTCACTCCCAAAGCATGGGGCAGGTGGCTTGGTAAAGGTAAAGGAGTGGYTCAGTAAAGGAAAAGCAAGAGGAAAAGCGCTGCTAAGAGATAGCGAGGCACTGAACAGTGATTTCTTTCTCAAGGTACGACAGAAATGGTTTCCAGTGTGCTGCTGTGGGAAGCGAAGCAGACAGTGATGCGTTCAGCGTCTGCCAGCCAAGAGCTAAATTAGCAAAATCTCATCCTGATAGTTTATCAAAATGGTGAGAACAGCCCTCGCTACCCGAGCTGGCTGTTTGTGCTTTTGCACCAGTGCTGTTAAGTGCCAGTCTGTGTGTAATCGTGTGCAGCAGCACTTGCTGCTCAGTACACACCTTTTAAACACCTTCTCAGGCATCTTTTCTGTCCTCAGCCCTGCCACGTTGTCTGTGCGTTACTGCTTTTGATTAGGAGCGACCAGTCTAGACACGGCTGCTTTGCATTTTGCTGGGGAGGGAGGAGAGCCATCATAGATCTGACACTGAACATGTTCTAAGCTTGCTTGTTGGACCTTCTCCATCATTCCCCATATTTCTGCGGGATTTCTAGGGCTGAGGAAGAGGGACACGCTCTGACACGGGCCCGGGGACGAATGGCACAGGGGGCATGTGAGCAAAGCCTTTATGTCACAAAATTGTTCCAACCTAAAGTACACAGAACAAAAATAAGAGAAAAGCTAATTTCACTTTCAGGTGCAGGTGACACTTTACCATATAGGCTTCAACTATAGGTAGAAATTAATTTGCAGCATGCATACTGAAAGATATGTTTAACATACTTCTCTCAAGTTCTTGAGTTGTGCATTCATTTATATGGTGTCTACCATAGAATTTTAATAATATTTTTAAATTATTGCTACCACAGAGTGCTCAGGAGGTGCCTTCTCAAGGGATGATGGATAACCAGTCAAGGCTGATGTGCGTCACTGCTATTCTTAAATCATTTTTCATATCTTTGGATTCTTGATCATGCTCCAACTTGATTTGGAACGCAAGGGGCAGGGCAGGACTGGTGGCTGTGCTGGCTGGGGACAGCGGGGCCACCCCGGTGCTCTGAGCCCAGCGCCCTGCGTCTTCTGCAGGACAGGGCATGGGGAGAGCTTTTCCGTGGGCATGGAGCAGTTTGCTACCGACTGATGGTGTTTGGCCTCTTTCTACAACGTAAGGTCGCATAAATGACTCCAGAAATTCTTCAGGGCAAACCAGAAAGCGCAGCCAGTTGTCCCATCTGGATAGCAGAATTCCTCATAGCATCATCCACCTAGGAAAACATGGAAACATTGTCTGACTCTTTCTGCAACACAAGGTCAGATTTTTTTTTATAATTTTTTTTTAGCTGAGGTGATACCTGACGCTCTCTCTGTGCAGAACTGGCTGACCTGACATTTCAGCAGTTCTGTCAGCGCCAGAACTCGCAAGATATGAAGACTGATAGTGGCAGTGACGTTTCACAGCCTCTCCGATGGCTGTCCCTCTAGAGGCACTCACACATTTGAATGAGCTTTGAGATTCTTACACCACCTTATTTTTTTTGTAACTGCTGCAACAAGCTTAGAAAACAAAGGACTGAAAGGCTGCAATGAGCCTCTCATTAGCGCTATCTGAGGGCACTTCTGAGATGTATTTAAGAGTTGTATTTTTCAAGAAAGTTACTATTTCTGTAAGTTAAGCACTGAATTCCTTCAATGGTGTTTGCAGTAAAGTACTCATGATTTAAGTGGTCACTTTATTCTAGCAGCTATTAATATCTCGGAGCATTTAAAAGATACTGTGGATGCACAAATGGCTGATGATTTATTGCGTTTTTAGTGGCCTAGCTCCAAATATGAGGTACAGTGGCTATTCCTGTTCAGTTCTTGTTACGCATAGCCATGCTGTCTAATGTGACACTGTGTAATTGCTGCTTACTGCCAGGAAAGTGGCATTTCAGATGCTATTCCTTAAGAGCAGAAGCAATAAACAGAGTGATAATGATTATGTCCTTTATTGCTTCAGTCTGTGGTATATGAAGTGCAGTGTGCAATCGATGCTGTGTTTTGCAAAGGAGAAAAGCTTAGGCTCATACAATTTAAAGCTGACAATAATGAGACTGTTTTCCCAGAAAAGCTTTGAACATCTCTTAAATGCTGATGTTTATGAGGAACTTGAGCCCGCTCAAAACTGTTGTGCCAAAATGTCTGCTGAGGYGCTGCAAACATGTTTTCTTGCTCTGTGTACACACACACACACGTCTGATGTTCAGCTCAACGTGCTACCTGCTGCAGCCGCTCTCCTAACAAGCGTGACGGGCATTTGCCCTAGCATAGAAAAGGAATGTGGTTGCTATTTCCCCTCTGAGATACTCCTGTTTACGGAGGGAGTATTCTGCTGAGCAGTGTTCTGGGTCTGTCCCTTCCTTTCCTGCTAGGAGGTTGGTGTGCAGCTTTTCTTCCCTCTGCAGGCTCCTTGCTGCCAGTTGAAACCACTTTGGTGTTTCTGCTTGCTTGGCTTCGTGCTCTGTGGCATGGAAAAGCCCCTCCTGTTCAGAGGGTGCCGAGGGYGGCTGTCTCGGAAGCGAGCGCTCCAATGTCCGCTCCGTGGCACAGGTTCTGCGGCTGCGGGCGCTCGCTTTGCCCTCCAGCATTGCTGCAGGCTGGCATGCTGTGGTTCGCAGCTGCCGGCTGTTGCCCGACGCCTGTTGCCGCCGGCTGCGCTGCACCGCACCGCACGCTGTGTGTGAGGGTAGGAGCACGCGGGGCGGCCGGCACAGCCTTTTGCTGCAGGGCAGGGGCTCTGGGCTCCCTGTCCCCTTCCCACCGTGGGGTCGGGCAGCCCTTTGCTGCAGGGCGGACCCCGGGGCYGCCACAGCGCTGACGGCAGTAACGCGGCCGCGCTGGAGCGGTCCTGGCCGGCATGAGCTCTGCTGCTGCCCGGGCTCGCGGCCGGCCCGGGCGCTGCCGCGTGTCCTGCTGGCGGGCAGCCCCCTGGCAGCGGGCCCTGTTTGCACGGTCAGCACGAGCCGTGTGGAGYGGTCGGCAGCGCGGCGCCCCGGCCTTGGGCGGGACAGTGCCGCGCGGGCCTGGGCGCCTCCGGCCTCACTGCTTCCCGCAGAACGCTCATGTCCTGTGCTCCATGTCCACCCAGAGCCGCCTCAGAGAAAACGGCTTGTCGGCGTGGTGACAAGGAAGGCCAGAGGCTGCTGGGAGCATGATTAAGGTGCTAATGACCACAGTTAATTCTGTGCCCTTCACAGCCTTAATGAGCAAGCGGTGCTGGTGGGCAGGCCGCCATCACTGCTGGGCTGCACTGCAGGGCCGGGCTTGCCTTCCCGCTGGCCCTCCGCATGGAGCGGGACAGAGCCGGGTGGAGCGGGGCAGAACAGAGCGGAATGGGACAGAGCCGGGCGGAGCGGGACAGAGCCAGGCGGAGCGGAGCAGGGCTGCCCAGCTGGCGCGGGCCGCGGCCTCTCGGCAGGGCTCTGCTGCCTGGCGAGCTGGGAGCGCAGGGGGCCCTGTGCCTGGGCCGCTGCCCCCATCGCTCGGCGCTGCCAGCACCACGTGCGGGGCTCCCGGAGAGGAGCCTTTTAATTTGCCTTGTGTATCTGTAACAAAAAAGGGAAATCATCTAGTGTCCCCAGCTCCCCACCTGACCTAAACACGGGTCACTTTGGGATGTTTAATGTGTAAGGGCAAGGGCTGTTTGTGTTACTGAATGGTTCATTTGTATATTGTCAACTTCCACAGCTGCATTTATTTAATAACATACAATCATGTCCATAATTAGCATAAATTGTCGCATCTCTGACCTCGATCCAGCTGCAACACTTGACACTAAGTGAAGTTCTGACCATAGACGGCTATGTACAGATAACTGACCTTATTTTTAGAAACTGGAACTTTCCACAGATAAGCAAAAGCAGCACAGGGAACAGGCAGAAGGAAAACTCTGTTGAATCACCTAAGCAGCTGCTAACTAATTGTCTTTTATGTCCGTGAAAATTAACGTTGAGGTTATYGGATTTTACAGCACACAATCAGAATCATATTGGTGTGGTTTTATACGTAGAGGTAAAATTTAAGTTTTGTTGGAGTTCCCAACTTGTTGGGTTATGAAAAGCTTATTTTTAATTGTATATTGCATTTTCTCTGTACAAAACTGGCATATTTGTTTGAAGTTCTTTAATCTGTTATAGAGCATTATTCACAGGCACATGAGGGAGATTCTTATTTTAGGATGATCTGTTACATCTAGGTGAGCATTGAAATAAGTTGCTCATATAGCAGTTATGGATCATGAAACTGTAAAGAAATACAGATGTGGTGATTTAGAAGCGAGTAGCTGGTGGTTTGAATAACAGGAACATGCTCTGGAGGGCTGCCAGGTATGGACTGGAATAATCATTCTTTCCCCAGAAGAAAGGGGTATTTCTTACCCCTTTATATGCAAAAGATAAAAACAAATGGAGAAACTGACTGTACAAAAGAAAGGACAAAACTGAAAAATCACTGTCATAGTGTAAGCAAGATTTTCCTCTGGTTTCTAGATACAGTAATTTTAAGACTTGTCAGTAGTAATGGTAGGTTAAAATCTTCACAGAATGTAGTATTTAATGTTACAGCATCTTTCAAAGAAAAAAATCTAGTAGCGCTGGATACAGTACTGATTCATGTGGGGCACTACTGGCCACAGGCCTCCAACTGAACTTGGCCCCATCTTCCACCACCCTCTGAGCTCTAATGTGGAGAACTGCTTTACAGCTGGGCACTGGTCCTTGTTTGTATCATCCAGCTCTAACGTGTGGCACACAACCGGTTACTTCGGAAGGGGCCAAAACTAAAGCATTTTAAGAGTTGTTTTATTTAGTTGTGTCTGATTACACATGTCACTAAACAGTAAGTATTCAAATGATCCTGTTTCATGAGAAAAAAACTTATGCCTGCATTATGAGGTTGATGCTCCCTTTTATTTTACCTTCCTTCCTTCCTGTATTAGCAAAGGCATGGCAATTAAATAAAACGTTTCGAGTAGTTTACATGAACTTCATCTCCCAGGGATGCTTGCTGTGGATGCAGAGCGTGAGGTCCCGGCCGTGCAGGCGTGGTAGAAGTGCTGGGATCTACTTCTGAACTGTGGCCTCAGTCCTGTGTATTTTGACCTCCCAGGTTTGTTGTACTACGCTGGCCACGGCTACGAAAACTATGGAAACAGTTTCATGGTCCCTATTGATGCTCCAAATCCCTACCGGTCTGCGAACTGCCTGTGTGTACAGAACGTCCTCAAACTGATGCAGGAAAAGGAGACGGGACTCAATGTTTTCCTACTGGATATGTGTCGGAAAAGGTAGAACTAATCCGGTCTGACCGTTCACAAGTAGTGAAAATTGTCGTGAAATATCTGAGATGTGGTTTTGCGTCCTGGTACAGGGAGAAGGTATAATGACTAATTTGGGGGAACCAAGTATGAAGTTCATTTTACCCAACAAGATAGATTAAAGCTGGTCCTACTTTAAGTAAGTAAGAATAACCAGGGAAATAGCTTTGGGAAATACCAAGGAAGCTGGGGAGAAGCTGGTCTTCAAGCTGAGATTTCACCTACATTGAGAGTTCAGTGGTCTTGAAAGCTGCAGGTGGGAGAGCCTGGAGCCTGAGCCCATCTCGTCCGTGGGGGTCGGTCGTGGGCTCGTTCTGTCTTGGCCCCAGGAGGGAGCGTGAAGGTGGAAATTCAACTTTCTGTATCTGCATGCAGATACCTACCTCTTGGTTCACATGGGAGGAATTTCAGCTTTTCTGTTTGTTTGTTTGTTTGTTTGTCTAAAAGTTACAAGGCATTGGGCCTTTTTGGTTAAAAGTGCAGTTAGACCTATTACAGGAATGAGTATTTTCCCTTCTGTCTTAAACCATCTCTTTATTATTTTGGGAAGAAGGGAGAATCCATGTGATCAAAGGCATTAGTTTGATGTAATCAGAATGCTTAAGGTTGAAAGGGACCTTTAGAGATCATCCAGTGCAGCCCCCCTGCAGTCTTTCATGAAGAGTTTGGCTGATGCTGGTTGTTCTCTCTAGCTGTCAGGGTGCATTCAGAGTTGTAAGAGGGGAGAAAAATGTGTGTATGAACTACGTTGCTTGGTATTTGGAGTAACTGTAGAGTTTTTTACTGTTATTTCTCAAATTATTTTTTGTATGTTTCCATTTATTGCAGAAATGAATATGATGACACCATTCTCATCTTAGATGCTCTGAAGGTTACAGCCAACATCGTTTTTGGATATGCAACGTAAGGAAGCTTTTCCTTCTTGTTATGCCAGAGATTTTTAAAGCCAGAACAGACCCCTGAGGTTGTGTAGCTGATCTGTTAGACCAAAATGCCAGTTACTGGGTCAAAGGGACAGTAGCTTATCCCTATCTGTATCTTCTCGCTGAGTTCTGACTTCTTCCACAGATCATTCCGTTCAGTGTGGGAGGCRGGGAAGAAGCTGACATTAAAAATGCAATTTACTGATTTCCTACTATTCCCATGCAGATGTAGGCCGATGCTAGTGATAGAACTCCATCCATAACTCCGAAGTTGTTGAGCGGTGTTCCTGATTCGGACTGTAATAGTTAATTGTAGGAATGCTCTAGTCGTAATCTGATTAGCTTTTATTATTATAGTATAACATTTAATATATATTATTATTATAAAATTTATTAGAGATTTACAATGACAAAAGAGGAAGAAAACAAAGCTTACCCAGACACCCATAACGCTCCATTTGCTTTGCTGACCTGTCGGGAGGAGGGGGAGTTGTTCTCTCGTCAGGTCCTGTGTGTCCCAAGGGWTTTTACCAGCCTTTCCCTTGCACAAGGTTCACGGCCATGGAGCAGTGGGACTGTAACCTACGTGCTGCACCCTGTGTGCTCGTGTCTCCTGACTTAATACAAATTAAATTTCTAGAAAGCATGTAGGTGTTAAGCATATAAATGAATGAGAAGACTGAGCAGTGCTCTTCCTTTTCTAGGCAGAAAGAGGAAAAGCTGCAACTGCAGTTGAAGTTATTTGAGGTGGTTACTTATGCTGAAATTTAAATGACCTTTCACTGTTACGTTTGAAATGGCATACAAACTATTGACTAGAGGTAGTTGAAAACTCTAAAAGTCTCCTATGAGCAATCTAAGTTCCTCKTGTAAGCTGATTCGGGCACTGTCTCTGGTTGCAGGTGACCATTGCAAAGCCACAGAGAGCCGGCTGGCTTGAGGCTCGGCCTCGTTTTCCCATTGGAGCGTTTCCTTCCCTCACATTCACAAGCAGAACTTTACTCCATTTGTCTTCACTGTGCTCTTAAGTCATGTAACATTTATAATGTCTTTCTGTGTCTGATACTGGTGATGTCGTAGGTGCCAAGGAGCGGAAGCTTTTGAAATCCAGCAYTATGGCTTGGCCAATGGGATTTTCATGAAGTTCTTGAAGGAGCGCCTGTTGGAGGACAAGAAGATAACCGTCCTGCTGGATGAGGTTGCGGAAGGTGAACTCCAGCTTGCTGCATTAACTGTCCTGTCAGCCTGAACTCTTTAAACGCTTCCTTGCTGCACTGCCACTCTTCTTGTACAGCAAATATGGCACTCTTCTTTAAGCTCTTTCTTGTTGCATATTGTTGAATATGAGTTTTACCAAGAAGTGGGTTCTGTTAGGCATCAGGTGAACTTTAGCCTTTCTAAAGAGATTTGAGCTCCTTTAAAATAGTGGTATTGCAGTTTTTTTTCTGGTGTACCTAGTTGCCTGGTGAACTGCTTGTTCTGAAATGTTTTTCTGTGTGGAGCCTTGAATTGTGCATCCACTGGAACAACCCTTGTGTCTCAAGGTGTCTGCTGCTGCTGCTGATCCAYTCGCTTCTGTGCTCACCTTGACAGCCACCTGAACCCTGCCCACCTCCAAGTCTGCTACAGTGATTGTGGTTACTGCTCTTCAGCAGGGTTAATGGACACCCAAGGACAGTCCCCTGCTCTAGTGGACCCTGTTCAGTTACTGCCTCCTGTATTGTCAGGAGAAGCAGCTAAAGTGAAAACTACTGAAGGAAAATGTGTCACCTCTGTGGCAGCGTTCCTCAAAGTGCAGAACGGATAGAGCCGTTAAGGGAGAGTTATCCCATTATCTGTAGGTAAATCCTTGTTGTGCTAAGAGGAGTGTCTGACTTCCTCATGTCGGGGAATTCAAAGCCGTGTGATCAGCAGAGTTCTGCTGTGGTTTCCTGTTGTCCTTGGTAGGATGGCAGATACCCACTTACATTCTGTAGTGGCCACAGACCAATCACTCTTTCCACGAGTATAAAGAGTTCTCAGACTGTGTTCTGAAGAGGTATACGAAAACACTGGTCTTGTCCTCTTTTCCTTGTCACCAGTTTTGTCACTGGTGTTGAGTATGGGTCGGTATTTCCCTTTTTGCTTGTGGCTTCTGTGTTGGAGCTCAGTCCTGCCTGTAGCCACATTCCATGGCTTCCTCACACGTCACACGGAATAGGGCTGAGCATCTCTTCCTGCTTYGTCTGTGCTATCAGGTTAATGTCACACGCTCTAGATATCCCAGCACATGACTTAATTACCTCATTCTTGTTGAACTCATAGTAGAAAGAAATAGATTTACCGTGGAGGAGAGTGTGAGGCAGGTCCCGTTGGGATTTGGGGTGCAAATTAGTGTCCCAACGATGAGACAGAAGGAGAGAGATAACCTAACGGGCAGAGAGCAGTTGGGCAGAATCAGGAGCAGCAGGTGGTGCTCGAGCTGTGCACGAGTCCCACATAATGGAAGGCCAAAGGAGGGTGTGCAGCAGGCAGGGTCTGTGGGGCAGGTTCCCAACATCCGCCAGGATGGAGACTCCGCAGCCTCTCCAGCAGCCCCTGGAGCGCTCCGGCCCCTCGCCCTGMGAACGGTTCTGCTCCTGTTCCCACGGGGCTCCTTGTGTTTCCGCGAACGCCTGTGGCCCCTTGCGCTGCTGCAGGGCACTGCTGAGGAGAGCCTGGCTCTGTCTTTGCTGCCTCCCTTCGGATGCCTGTGCCGTGGGAGCGCTGCGGCCCGGCCCCATGTGCCCCGTGTGCCCCGTGTGCTGTGCCCAGGCCTTGGCCCCGGCACCGCCGGCCCACAGCGTCCTCGAGAGGTGCTTYGTGTAGCTGGAACTTCTACAGCGTTGACTTGAGAACTGAACTGAAATTATTTGCATCTTTCTTTTAGATATGGGCAAGTGTCACCTTACCAAGGGCAAGCAAGCTTTGGAGATCCGCAGCAGCTTGTCTGAGAAAAGAGCATTAACTGATCCCGTTCAGGAGACGGCGTCTTCTGCAGAGGCTCTGGCGCGGAATCTGCAGTGGGCCAAGGCTCACGGTATGGTACAACCTGCTCCTTGCGAGGGGCCGTTCCACATCAGGGGGTCACATCCCTTGGACTGAATAGAGCCCTCAAGGATATGAGGACAAATTCCTTACTAATCTCTAGTTCATGGAAATACTCTTTTCATGGGCTATGAGATTCATGTCGGTGTTTTCATTAGTACTTTCAGACCTTGAGCATTCTTGGTGTGGGGGTTACCTCTGCATGAGATTGTACTGAAAAATGTGACACCCAGAGTTTGACCAACGGATGCTGTAGGGGACACCAGGGATGTCGACCTGTGGGAGAATAGCCACAGGCTGTGTTTATGTTAGTGACGTTGCCAGGTGATTTTGTGACTTTTCTGGGACTTCAGTAATCTTATTCTAAAGCATCTCAAATCACCAGGTGATCCTGTGCAGTAAAGATATTCTATATCTTTATATCTATATTCTAAGATACTATATAAAGTAAAGAAATTCTAGGCTTTCTGACAGCTTTTTCTTTTTTCTTTTTATTTTCTTAAGTGGKTTTTTTTTAAGCTTTTTCAGCTAAATGTATTGGATTATGATTTAAAATTTCTTTGACAGCTCTAGCAGAGGCTTGGTGGACATTTGTAAGACTGACCTGATTGAAGGGCAGGATCTCTTACAGAGAGAGAGAGCTCTGTAAGAGAGCTCTGAAGAGCTGCTCCCGGGCGAGTCCCGAGCGCAGGGAGAGGGAGCGAGGGGCCCGTGCCGTGGAAACCTGCGAGTATCTCAGAAGAGAAAAGATGCCTGTTCGATTTTCTTTGACATGTAATAATGTGCTTGTTTGCAGAGCTTCCAGAAAGCATGTGTCTTGAATTCAGATGTGGTGTTCAGATTCAGCTGGGATTTGCAGCAGAGTTTTCCAATGTCATGATCATCTACACACGAATAGTGAAGAAGCCCCCAGAGATTGTGGTGTGCAGAGCCTACGTGACAGACTTTGCACTCGTAAGTGCTTCCTGTTGGGCTTGCAGTGACCTGCGGCCACCCCGTGTCACCACGCTCAGCCCTGTCCCTGCACCTTTCGTAATAAAACAAACGTGAAATGTTAAAATCAGGCGCACGTGTGTGCATGTCAGCACGTATACAAATATCTATATGAATACATAAAAAAGAATCTCTGATATTTTTCGGTCTTTTGCTTTTCACCATCTAATATCTGGTACTTATGTTTAATTAAAGAAAGTTAATGTCAGTGCTCAGGAGTAAGGAGTCCATATGAGATCTGAAGATAAATCTTTTGGTGGACAAGGTCTTTTTGGCTTTATAACTTCACAGTCCTTTGTACCTAGGATGAGAGTAAAACTGAAAGCTCCTCAGAGACAGAAGACATCCTTTCTGTAAAGCACTTAGGACACTACTGATGCATTATAAATAAAATATTGAATTAATATGCATACTAAATACATACATTCATAGGCCAGCAAATTACTGTTATGGTGCCTTATTTCATAGTAAGATTTAGGTTGCAGAAAGCAGCCTTTAAGGAAACACAGCAAATCTGAGAGGAAGCATCAGCAAAAAAGTATGCTAAACAAATGTGACCTTTTCCACCTGTGGTTAGCAATGATTTTAGCAACTTTTGCATGTTATCCAGACTGACGTTGTCTTTTAAGAAGAAAATTCTGACATAAATAAAGGAAATGCTCCTAACTATTTTAGAGCTCAGTTCATTTCTTTCTTGCAATAGGATCTGGATGTGGATCCTAAAGAGGCCAATAAAAGAACTCCTGAGGAAACTGGAAGCTATTTAGTGTCAAAGGACCTTCCCAAGCACTGTCTCTACACTAGACTGAGTTCACTGCAGAAGCTGAAGGTCAGTATTTTTGTGCAGATCACCTGTGCACGTTGTGAGAATGTTCTTAGGTTTGTAACTCAATGAGAATGAAGCAGAGTTGCATCCTAGGAAATCCTCAGCAGGAGCTCAAGGTGTTGWACCTCACCCCTTCCATTGCAGCACGTGCTCTTGGGCATGCAGCTTTTGAAGGCTTCTGTAAGCTCTTTTCTATATCTCTCTGCTGTGAACGTCTGTGCTGCACATCACTTGGTATGTCATCCACCAGGCTTCTGACAGGGTGAAGTATAAATGCTTTTAGAAATAAAAAAAAAAAATCAGGTAAGCAAGTTAGTGACCAAAACAGATACCCAGGTCAGCAAGTTTTGAGACCCTTTCAGATAGTGAAAGGGACAGAAACACTGGTTAATTTTGCTGTCATCTCTGAAAAGCAGGTATGTTTGTGAGGGAGGTTTTCTAGCCTGTGGGATACCTCATGCACAGAGACTGAAACATGGTTCAGTTTTCCTACTTCTGTATATCCTGTTCAGGAATGGGTTGATTGCCTAACTTTTAAGTGTAATTTGAAGCAGTTGAGGGAAGTCAGACCTTGAATAAGCGTGGGAGGCACCCAAATCCTTCAGAGCTTATAGTGACTCTCCAGAAGAGCTGTGAGAACCGCACTGACTGTCCCATGGACCAAAAAGAAAAATGTGAAAAAAAACCCTTTTCCTGGTCATCTTAAGGTTATTAGGGTAAGGGACCTCTGGAGATGTATGACTGCCTCCATAGGTGTAAGGAGAGCATACAAAATTTGATGTGAATAGGCTCTTTCTGTAATCCCACCTGGTTTCTCAAGTGTATTAAACACATTGGTCCAGAACCTCCTCTTTCCATGTACTACATATGTAGCTGATGAGGTTAACAGTCTTGCTAAGTGTGTGTCTTGGGCTCTTGTAATGGTAATTCTCCTTCTCCAGTAAGTTATTCCCCTGGGGAAATTTACTGCATTGCTTTTTGGGGGGGAGTTCTACTTTTTTTTCCTTCCTCTTCCATTGCAGGAGCACTTGATCTTCACTGTTTGCCTGCACTAYGAGTATCCAGGAATAGAAGATACAATGGATGAGAGGAAAGAGGTTAATGTTGGGAAGCCCCTTATTGCTAAATTAGGCCTTCATCATGGATTCAGAAGTAATAGATGTCTTCAGACCTGCTGTGTGCCTAACAACCCTTTTCATAAGCAAGTGGAATCAGGTCCAGTGACAGCTAAGTACTATTCACCTAGTCATGACCGAGCAAATTCCTGTGCAGGGGAACATCATCCAAACACTGTTTGCGCAGACAACGTTAGGCAGCCAGGGGCATGTTCTTGCAATGGGACTTCAGGTGCGTTAACCTCAAGACATGAAGTGCAGAATTATTCATGCCCTGCGGAAAAGAGCAACGTGCCAGTAGAGACAACTGACGACACTGCTGACCTGGAACTCCTGCTCTCCGACGGCCTCCACTTCTCCGAGCGGCGGTAGCTGGGGTGGGTGCAGAATGGACGGTGTCACTGGGGCCCGGTGGACAGCCGCACTTCATCGTCTCCCAGAGTCGGGGGCCTTGGTGGCAAAGGGATCCGAATGTCTGGAGATGGTGCCAAGGTTGRGGGTTGGTCTGTTTTACTCTCAGGAAAAACTTCTCAGATCCAAAGAGATAAAACTGGACTGATATTTTTAGGAATAGAAAAGCAGAGTTTTTGTGTTTTCTCCTGCTCCTCGAGGTCAGATACAGATGAAAAGGGGACGTGCCCTGAGCAGCCCCTTGGCGAGCGGTGAGCAGCAGCGCGGGGTGGGCGGCCGCGCAGCCCGCAGGGGGAAGGCGCCGCTCTGCGGCAGGCAGCGCAGGCACCGGCGCRACGCCGCAGCCGCCTGTCCCCGGGTGCAGGGCCCGGAGCGGCCCACGGGAGCTGACAGGAGCATTGCTCATTCTGTACAACAGTACAGTAGCTGTGTGGAGCAGTCGGGGAAAATGCTGACAAAAGTCAACAGGAAAAGGAGTTTCCGTGTTCGTATGCTTGTAACTTTTCTTTTTTAACCTGCTGGCCACTAAATGATAAGTACTGTTTGATATGCAGATATTTTCAAACATACTGCATTAAAATAAGATTTTATGTATCCCAACCTCCTGCTGARCAGATAAGATAATACATAGTGTCACTGAACTGAGCAGAGAGGGATCTTCTCCAGAAGTGAAGATGTGGCGAGTATTCCAATGTGCTGGTGTTAGAAACGGCCTCTCACTGAGGGCTCGGYTCCTTTTCCTGCTCGCATGCACTGGGTTCAGTCTCGATGCTCCGCTCCCTCGCAGGCGGCTGGTGCTCGGCGGCTGCTGCCTTCCCTTCTGCCTTCTCTGGTCGAACGTCCAGTCCGTGGTAGAGGCTGACGGGTGGGTGACAAGCAGTGCAGGGCAACGAAACTTGTGAGGAGGGAAGAGGAGCTGGCCAGTCCCCAGCGTTAGGGTGATTTTAAGGGCTTCAGATGAAAAGGAGGAGCAAAGTGATGGGTTCATGGTAAACTGCTCTCATGACAACCTCTCTTATCAAATATTCCTAAGATTTTTYACTGATCTGATTCATGGAGACTTGATCTTCGGGATGAGCAAATAGTTGACATGTGGAGTTTGACTAAATGCAAGATGTGTGCGTGTTAAAAGTGYCTCTCTGTCCATGACAAGGGAAGCGGGGGGTGGCAGGTCCCGCAGTGACTGACGTGGCGGTTCCGACACTTACAGATGCTTGGGCAAGACATGTGCCCCCCGCGAGCCCCCCGCGCGGCACTGCCCCGCCACTGCTTGGCTGCCGCGGTCGCCAGCGCGGGCGCTCGCCAGGACCGGGCAGCCGCGGCGCGCGTCAGTAGCCGAATGTGTGCGTGAATTAGGCCAGCCTTTAAATCCCAGCCAAGTCAGTGGGGTGAAGGTACGTGACTAAACTTAGGCGTTTGTGCAGGCTCCCCATTGGGCTCAATACGTCCTTGCTGAACGGAAGCCCTGGGGTTTTCCTCTGAAGCGTGGTTGTGTGGGGATATTTATTTCCGCCTTGAAGTACCTGCTAGACTGAGTTAACGTGGTTCCTTTATTCATAGCTTTGGCTTCCTGTGTGATTTTGTTTTGGAAAGTTAGGTAGATTTGGAGGAAATGCTTTAAGCTGGGGCTTCCCCGGCAGGAGAAGGCTCCTGTGCCTCAGAATGTTTTCCTTCTTACTCTGCAATGAGGATAAAGTAAATGCAACAAGCTAGTGTTAATGCAGCATTAAAATTGTGAGACTGCTCCCTTTCTTCCTTTTTTTTTTTGTGAGGGGACAAGGGATAGGAACAGGAGAGCATAAGCGGCATATGAAGAAAGCGCTTTCCAGAATGAACGCCTTGGGATTCATCTGGCCTTTGGTTTGGCCTTTTGCATTTTATGCCCTTGGCCCTCGCGGCCGGTGCCCTTCTCTGATGGCCTCTCGCAGGGCCGGCCACCAGAGCCGCCTCGCAGCGGAGCCCACGGAGAGCTGCGGCCGCCCCGCGCGGCGCACCCGCCTGCCCACCTCCCTTCCCACCTTCTCACCTGGGACCAGCTCCATAGGGCAGAGGCCTCTCAGGGTCCTGAGCAACTCTGCAGAGCCAGAATGCAGGTTCAGCAGGAATGAGTCCTGCAGTACCCGCTGTATATCCATTCCCGGTTGCTTTTATTCATGTATCACATGCCGTGAGAAGTCAGAACAGTCATAGCACTGTGGATGCATCCAGTGCAATTTGTTGACCCTGGTATCGAATCAGGCAATTCTCCGACCTCACCTTTGGCACAGCTCAGTGTTGTCCTGGAGCAAGACCTGGTGCTGCCGCATTGGAGAAGTGATTTGGTCCTCCACAGCGGTGGTTTGGGCACTGCTGTAGCTGCGTGAAGCTCCAGTGGTTCCTGTCGCAGCGAAGCAGCCCTGAGCGCCCCGGCGTGCAGCTGACCGGGGCACCATGTGGCCGCACCGGGCAGGGCCCGGGGCGCTCGTGGCAGGAGGCACCGGCCCTGCAGCAGCGGGGAGGCCCCGGCGCCTTCCGGACGTGGAGCCGCGGGCCTGCTCCCCTCCGTGCCTCACAGACCAGGTAACGCACGCCAGCATCCGCCCCTTCCCGCGGGCTCGTGGCTCGGAGCGAGGTCTGCTCCCGCTTTCAGGTGTCAGGCCTGGGGAGCCCACGTGCCTGCGGTGAATCCAGGAGGGGTTAGAGGAGGAAGAGGCAATGTTGGGGATTTTTTTCTGTTTTGGGTTTTACTGTATTTTTATAAGTTCATCATCTTAGTTTAGTCATTGTGATACTTTAGGAATGGAGTAAGAATACCTCCACATTATGGAAATGTTCTAGTTCTTTGATTTCACCGCTGCTGAAATTTAGTCATATCAAGCTATTTTAAAAGCTGTTAAAAAAAATGTATATATACACACACATACACACACACGCGCACACACACACACACACACAYATATATATATATGCATGAGTCTGCCTTGGCTTTGCTGCCATGCAGAGTGGCCACAGCCCTGTCAATGTGTCGCCCCTGCACTCGCTCCTTGCTCAGGAGGCTTGGGCAGCACCTGGCACTTCCTCGGTGGCGTTTAGGCAGCATCACCTTAGTCATCTTGCAGGCGCCGCTGCTGTCGCTTTTCAGAGCCGACCAAAATCTGCACAAAGCCCTGACCGTGGCCGCACTTGGGGAGCTGCGGGCTGACAGTCCCCAGTGCCGCCCGCTCTGCAGGGCCGAGCTGGCCCCGCAAGGCTCTCCGTGGAGCTGGGCCAGGGCCGTCTCGTGTCAGGGCTGGGCGCACCCCTGCGCTGCCCCCAGTGAGGACAGCAGTGGCTACAGCCGCTGTAGGGTGCCCGGGACAGCGTGAGCCACCCTCAGTCACGGCCACATCAGGGTGCMCGGGACAGYGYGRGCCAYCCTCGGTCAYGGCCACATCAGGGTGCCCGGGACAGTGTGGGCCACCCTCGGTCATGGCCACCTTAGGGTCCTCGGGCTGCCCTCGGTTCCGGGCTCCGACTTCCTTCTGGCCGCGGTGCAGAAGAAGGCTGGGCGTGCAGGCCCCTGAGGCTCGTGGTGGCTGCAAGGGGCAGGTCCTGCTCTCCTCTCGGTGCAGCCTCCTGGAGAGTTCCCAGATTCTGCCCAGTGCTGCTGCAGCCAAGCTGGGCATCCCGCTCCTGTAGCAGAAAGCCCTAGGTGACGTTTGTGCCCCAAAATTTTCTGACAAAAGGTTCTTGAACGGTGAACATCAGCACAATTGTCATTCCTTGCTGTTATGTAAAGCTCTGCTCCTGTAGGTTGTTTACACAGCTTGTTTCTTTCCAAGCAGTCATACCTCAAGTAGCGCTATGACTCACTTTGGACAGTGAGGCTTGGTTTAGGTGAAGAGCAGTTTCAGAGCACACATGCAGCTGAGAAGTGCGAGCATCTGATTTGCTTTGCTTCATCTGTGTCTGCGAATTCATGGGTGCAGCCGCGCGGTGCCTGCGGTCACGGCAAAGTTGTTCCCTGATCACTGCTCCATAGAAAGGAAATGTGTCTAGGATTCTGAGCTTCGTACTCAGAGAGTTTGGCACCAGGGCCTCTGCTTTCTACCCATTTCTTCCTCTGAGAGAGTAAAGGCCACAGAGAACTTGAGATTTGCTCCATTTCATGGATTTTTAAAGCATTTGGTCATTGCCAGTATACAAATCATTGCCTGCTCCGTATGTCCTTCTCCAAGGCCTGTGAGTTTGACTTTATGCCTATCTTACTGACAAAAAAGAAACTGCTGCAGAGTCTGTTCTAACCCTACAACTGCAAAGAAAATCTTTTATTTGAAAAACCCGTTGTATCCTGCGCTGTGCCATTAATGGCAATAACGGGATGGTTCCACAGCCACTGGCCGTGCTCCTTGTCGGGCCGTTTCCCTGTCCCAGCAGCTGGAGCTGCAGGCGCCGCGCTGCAAGCACGGAGATGCTTTCTGCGCAGGGGCGGGCGGCTTCACAGCGCCCGCGGGCAGCGCAGCCGGCTGCTGTGCCCTGCAGCCAGAGCAGCCACTGCGAGGGGCTGCAGCCCTCGCTGCCCTGCGCCACCCTGCAGCGCGGCGCTGCGGAGGCCCTGCCGCCCGTGCCCCGCACCACCACTGCGTTAGGGCCCAAGAGATGTAGTTTGATAAATGTCAGTGAAACCTGCGTAAGCCACAGCAAGAGAGCAAAAGAGCCTGTGATTCTCGAGAGGCAGCAGCAGCTCCTGCTGTGGAGGCGCTGCCCGGGCAGCGAGCGCTGCAGCCTGCGGCTGGGAAGATTTCTCTGTCACCAGGGTTGAGGCACAGAACTGTACTGGTACCAGTCACTTGCAATGAAGACAGGAGCTAATGTAAAAGCATTTAAGAAGAAGCTTTTCTATCAAAAAAAAAAAAAAAAAAAAAAAGATATTTTTAACTACAGCTACAACCATGCAGGAACCTCAGCAATATTTATTTATTTCCTTTTGACTGACTGGTACACTTCATTTAAACAAACATTTAAAAGCACTTGTCTCATACTCTGTGAACACGTAATTTAGCAGCCCGTCATTCTTACCAATATTTGCCGTAAAAACAAACTTCTAGAAACTACCATTGTTTTACTGTCAGGGACCTACTGAATATTCCTATGCATAGCTGCAAATTAAAATGCAAATACATGGTATCTGTACCGTACGTAGATGCTATACATTGTGCAGTGCATACGTAGCAAAGGCAGCTATGTTAGCTAAAGATGCTGCTCTCTATCCACTGCACGGCAAGACTATGCTAGAAGATTCAGTCTTGCAAATTTGGGGTCATGTACTCAAATTTTCCTCATAAATTGTGCACTTATTCTGATAATCCAATTGCACATCAAACGCAGGGCTTTTCTTTCCAGCTCTGTTTATGTGAACGTTGTTGATGAGTGGTCCAGGAGCGCGCCTGCCTTGGGGAACGTAGCAGGCTGCCGGGAGCAGCGGAGCTGGGGTCAGGTACCGCTGCCACGCGGACGGCGCGGAAGCCGCAGGGGACCTGGGATCCGGGACAGGATGCACCTCCGCTGTGCGAGGCTGAGAGGGTCTCYTCCTTTCCATGGAATGGTGCTGTGCGTCTGAATGTGCCCTGCTTGCAGCTCCGCTGCGCCTGGCTGGGCGAGCCGAGGGCTGCGGCCGCTGTGTGAGCGGCACCATCCCCATCCCCGTCCCACGGGGCCTCCCCTCGCTGCGCTGGAGCTGCCTCCACACAACCCATGGCCTGCTCTTCAGAGGTGCAGACTGAGCCCTAGGGACACTGCTGCTGCTGCTAAAGATGAGGATGCCACGTGGAGGACGGGGCGAAGGCAGCAGCCTGAGAGGATGTAGTGGTTGTCAGGAGCGGGGAGCACCCAGAGAAGGTGCAGACAGAAGAGGATCGACACTGAAATGCAGTGCGTGAGCTGCGGGTGAGCAGGTGAGACCGGGAGCCGGGCAGAGCAGCCGCAGGGCAGAGCCGCGCTGGCCCCGTCCCGACAGCAGCGGGCGCAGGGGACAGCAGAGCGACCTGGTGGCTGCTGCGGGGCTGCCGCTGGCTCTGCGTGAAACTGCTGCTGTCCCGTGGGGAAACAAAGGGGGCCCCGGGCAGACTGCKGCTGCGTGCCCAGTGCTGTGGGCATGGCAGGGGGAGCTGCCTGCCACAGCAGCTTCCCAAACTGCCGAAAGCTGCAAATTTGCTTTTCTTTTTGGTTGTGAAAGAGCCGAGAATTAACTGATTACCAAGAAGTGCATAAGCTTCCACATTGACAGCTGTTTAGGTTCTGCACTATACTAAAATGAAATACTTTTATCAAGTACATCACTAATTCAGCAAAACCTTACAGAAATCCTTATGCTCTCAAGGAAGAGATATAAGGAGGCAGCTACTAATTTGATCACAGACAACTTTGACCGGAGAAGTGAAACCTGCAGTTCAAAATGCCTGTATACTTTAATGTTAAAAGTAAGTTCTTATTTAATGTCTCATTTCCAGAATGTGAACATCATATGGTGGTTGGGGTCAGTCAGAGGGTTTGAGAGTTATTTTTTTCCCTGCAATCAATCCCTCCCCACCCCACACAAATCAAATATGTAAAGATGGCTCAGCTTTAACAAAAAATGCAATTCGTAAGTTTTTGGAAGGAAAAGAAGGCTCAAATCTATCAGATTTGCAATGCTTTTTTTTTTTTTTTTTTTTTTTTTTTTTGGGTGTTCTTTGAAACTGGATTTTTCAGTGTTTTGGAATCCAAATAACTCTTTCAGATGGGATTTGGTCCAGGGGGAATCCGCTCAGCTCAGAGATTTTTTTGAAAATGCCAAGTTAAGTGCTCAAACATGGACTTAGATGCCTCTGAATTCAGTGGTTAAGGCGGTTAGGGCAGGCGCAGGTGGCTCTCGCCTCCATGCACAAAGCCCAGGCCAGCAGAGCAGGAGCCGTGTCGCCCTGGCACGGGCTGCTGCATGTCCTGGGCAGAACAGGGCTCTGCCTTTCCATGGGTACGTTAGGAGAGACTGAAAATGCTCCTGGGGACCAAAGGGAATTGAGCTCACTTTCGGTACACGTTGCTAGCCTAGATTATTACGGGGTTGCTGTTGTCAGCAGCATTAGGTAAGATCGTAACCGTGAGTGTCTTCTTGATGCTGCTCTGCTGCGGCCGCCGCGCGGCGTCTTGGAGCTCCCATGGTGCGGGGTCCCTGTTGGAGGCCACGAGCACGGCCACGTGTCCGAGCGCAGCCCAGGCACGCTCCCCAGTCCCGCCCAGGCAAGCTCAGCCTGGCACAGGCGCAGCGTCAGCGGCCGCTCCGCAAGGGCCGGCCCAGGCAGGACCGTGGGCAGAGCAGCGGACGCACTTGGTGTGGGTCGGCACAGCACAGCAGACAACAGGAGGGAAAGTGGATTTTGAAGGATAATTCCTTATATCGCTACAGCCAGAAGTCAGAGAGGTGCCTGGGCTCAGCTCCTGGTTCGTTGCATCCACGCGCGGTGCAGAATGTGACCTCCCTGCGCTGTTTTCCAGTGGGGTTTGCAGCACTTTGTCCTGCACAAGTGGCACCGAGTGCCCTCCCAGGAGCTGGGGAGGGCTGCGTGTCCCCTTGGGCATGGGACCAGGGCCCCTYGCTGCGGCTGCGGCTGCGGCTGCTGTGCGGACACTGCTGTGGCTGGGGAGGGAGCCCGGGGGTGCTGCTGCCGCGGCCCCCGCCTCGTGCCCCCCGCCTCGTGCCCCTGCTCTGGGCGGCTGCTGCTGCTGGGGGGCCCAGCAGACACACAAAGCGTTTAGGCTGCGGCGGTGGGAGCAAACTCCTCCGCTCGACTCTGCTCTGTCCATCCGCGCCCCTTCCCTTTCCACGACACCCTGCGACGAGCCGCGTGGCCAGCATGTGTGCACTGCGGGGGACGCTGTTCCTCCTTGCTCTCTCCCATCATCTTGTTTTATAAAACACAAGGTTGGAACCCATTGACTGACTGTCAGTCTATTAACCCTCTGTTTTACAAACTCTGATAATCAAACACATTTCTTTTGTGAAGACTGTACGCTTTTGAAACTGGAAATGCTCTATCTGATGTCAAACAACATTTTCCTTTCTTAACAGAATGTGATGGAAAGGAAGGATAAAAACAAGCTTTATTTTCTAAAGCTTCCCATGAAAACCCCCTGCCCTTTCTTACATAACTCTATTCAAAGTTATTTTCTTTTTAGAATCATTAGTCATATTTTTTTAAATGCTGTCATTTCAGTACTAGTCAATTGTTGTAATGAATATATAATAATAGCTACGTTGAGAATGATACTAGTAATATTTTTACATACACAAATGATACTGAGTCACCAGTGACAGCTACTTCTGAAATTAGCAGATGGTGGCCCTAGAAGAAAACATGTTTTCATGCTTTACCCCTCAATTTATTCCCAGACTGAACAAAGATAACTAGGTAGTAGCATCTGTTGATGTAATATTTCCCGTTAAAATCCGTCTGCCTGTCACATCTGAAACCGTGCTGTATATATAGGGGTAAAAAAGGTAAAATTAGAATTAGATGTAACACATGCTTGTGTTGCTTTTAACATGTGAGATGGACCACTTTTTATGGACAGCTTTTAGGAAAGAGAGAATAAGAAGTGCAGTGACACAGAGATATGATGCCAATGGTTAATTTTGGTATTTAGATTATTATGTACATGCATGCAGTGCAAAATGTAATTTCTGCCTTACTTTTTTTGCCAAGCCATTCCTTGCACTTTAGGCCTTTGTAAGGATTTGTGTTGTTCCCTTGGAAGGGTGGTCAGGAATGGCTTTCAGAACGGATGAATCCAGCTCCTCTGCCTGCAAAGCTTGTGTTGTGGCGCTGAAACCTGTCTCAGAGCTAAGACAGACCTAGCAGGGTTCAGAGCAGCTTTTTGCTGTTTATCCCTGTTTTGCTATCACTGCACTATATCTCACTGATTAAATATTTGTTACCTATTCTACAGTGTTAAACATGATGTTGCGAGGTTCTTGTTTTCTCAGAGGATAAGGGTTCTAAACATAGATTCATGCTTTTTAAAAGAACTGACTTTTCGAATATTGGCAATTGAGTCTCATTGCACCAAGCCAAGGGGCAAGACCCTCCTGGAGGGGCTGCCCGGGCTCTGTGCCCTGGGGCCGCCTCGCCTGGAGGCCGATGAGCGCTGCTAGCAGTAGATAATTACCGAGCCCTGCCGGGGGAACTCAGTGATTATCTTACCTGGCAGGCAAGGGTCTGTGTGCTCAGCTCCTGCTGCTCCCTGTGCACATTCCTCCATGTGCGGGCACGGGGTGCCAGGAGCCCTCACCAGGCCCCTCCATCCGCCTGTGCCTCTGCGCCTGCTCTCAGTGCCCAAGGTTCAGCTCTTAAACTCTCCAATTTTCCAGCCTTGTGCTGAGATTCTAAGTGCTGTTATAGCTGTAGTTATGACCCAGGCATCAGTTTTGTTGTCACTCAGGCGGTTTGGAAGGGAGGAAGGATGTCAGCAACATGCAAAGCTGTGACTAATGCTTAGGAAACAGTTTTGACAGGAAAAAAAGAAGGGAACTGTTTCAATAAAACCAATATATTTTGCTTTTATACTGTTGCTGGCATAATGCCCATCCTATGAGAGTGTCTTAAATGTATTTCTTCATTAATAAGAAAAGGGTTTGAAATAACTCAGAAATAAAGCAGTCTGTTTTCAGTTTGCCTTTGAGTTGCACAGATGTGTTATTCTCTGAGCTCTAATTCTAGAGGAGTAATAGCAACACATCATCCTGTTAATTCTAATCTTGCTCATACCATGTTCATCTTTGGAATTCATCAGCATCTTGTCTGAGTACCAGCTGATGAAATAGATTAATTTTTGGAGCCTCTGAGGGCGGGAGGTGTGGTACTGATGAAAAAGGCATGTTCAAATCCTTTTTTTTTTTCACAGAGCCTGAAATTTCACCTCATCCCTGGTCTTTGAATGTGGCTATAGAGAGATACCTGCAAACAAAGACAAAGGGGTCATATGCCTCTATTGCTTGTTTTGTTGCTTTCAGTGTAAGATCCTGTCCCCCAGAGCAGGAGTGTTGCCCTTCCAGAGACCCGCACGCTCCCAACTAAAGCAGCTGGGATGCAGCCACCCTGTTGCAAAACTGAAGCTGATGGGAAATGTAGCATAGCAGCACAAGAGGAAAAAGTGCTACTCCTTGTCTTTAAGAAGACCTAAAGTAGTATTTTTTGTGGAGAGTAGCTCAGCCCTAGAGGAAGCTTTTTAGGCATAAGGCTCTAATGTGCTTGCAGGTTTTGTTGAGCAGATGGGGTCTGCTGTCGTTGCAGACAGCTCTGTAAAGGTCCATTGGCAGAAACTTCATCTCCCAAGGTCCTCCGCATCTGCACAATCCTCTCCCACATGCACACACAGGTTAACGTACAGTTAATGCCAGGAAAGCTTTACCTTATTTCTTTAATTATTTTGTTTAATTGTTAAAATTCATTTGAAGCAAAATCTGACACTGCCCAAGACAACTGACAGAGACCTGAGCAGTTGGCTGAATCGGCCACCAGGTGTCAACGTTTTTCTGCAGAGATGAACTTCTGTGTTGGGCTGCGTTTCAGTCTGGCCTAGTTCTCTTGTTAACTGAGCTACTAATTTTCCTAGCTGGCATTTGGGTAACAAAGTGATTTTCTAGTATTGAACTGTTAAGTTTAGGCTAGATAAGAGCAGTTTTTGAGAACTTAGGTAGTTCCACTCAAAAGTAATGAAAAGAAAGTCTTTCTGTGCAACCAAAACTTCAGAGTTTCTGTAGTATTGCTGCTTGGGTGGGAACGTGGGGAGGGTGGAGGGACAACATCTCCCACCTGCCCAGGCCACCTCTGCCACCTCAGCACATGCTGGCAGAGGAACAGGACACGACCCTAAGGGATGGCAGGGCTGCACTGAGGACCAGTCTGGAATAAAACGGCAGCTGCTGAGCCCCATGCTGTAGCAGGCACTGGGGAGGGAGCAGCAGCTGCGTGGGAGAGTAATTTCCGAGGGGAGAAGGGACAAAGGCAAGATGCCCCACATCTGAAACAGTGGATTAGCCCCTGCGAACAATGCGGGCACGTGCTGGGGGAGCTGGTGCCCACCACGTGCTCACAATCTTCCCAAGCAGGCTGACGTTAAACACAATCTAATCAGGGTCACAGCAGGTGCAAGCAGACACGGGCATTGTCACCACTGACAGCAACGGATGTCTTGCCAGGGAACAGTGCTCACCATCGTACGGCCTGGGAAAACACACTCATTTTATTGGGAGGTAACTGGGCCAGAGCAGCTGGGAGTGGGGGGGTCCTACTAACCCACCTCGCCATCCCACAGGGACCGCCCCATCACCTGGGGACCCCTTTCAGCAAGATAACTATCCTGTATTTGTTCCTTTTGTTTGAAACAAACCAAAAGATGTGCACCACCTGCCCTTTCACACAAAAGAAGGGAAAGCCATTAGAGACTGTCTCAAAGAAGGCTGATAAAACTGTAAACAGGGGCTGCCACTGGACATTGAAACCTTCTAGGCTTTATCTAGGCTTAGGCTACATCATACCCTGGTTCATCACCCTATGTCTTCTGTTGGACTTGATCCTTCTGCCTGGCATGTGTTCCCCAAGGACTTTTGAACAAAGCAGAAGCTCCTTGTGAGGTTGTCGTGGTGCCTGCTAGCACAGATGATCTGAGACCTCAAAGCAAAGTGTCAGCGACAGGCCCCTCTCTGGTGGCAGCAGGTCAGGTCATCTGACCTCAGCACATTCCCATCTTCTCTGACGGGGACTCCCCAAGGCAGGGGCATCTCCTGAGGGAGAGGCAAGGAGCGCTGTTCCTTGCTTGCGCCCCAGTCTGCCCTCGCATGGCTGGCAGCACTTGCAGCAGGCAGGGATTTATCACTCCTGTTCTTGAGCAGGATGAACATCCAGTTTGCACAGAGACAGCACGTTTAGAGGCAGAGCTCCAAAAGGTACCAACTACTCTCAAAATAGGCGTGGAAATAATGGCAGAGGGCCATGTGGGACCAGCCAGGTGTTAGCACCCCTTCCACAGCCAGTCTCCCAGTGTAGGTGACAAGGCCTTGGCGTATGCCATGATAGTGCCCTATGCAGACAAACTTCTCAGAGCCTGTTTTCCAGACTCGCTTTGTGCGGTTTCATTCCCCAAGTGTAGCTCTTGTCATAGCAGCATGCACCAGAGCCCCCCAGTCCTCACTGCAGGGCCAGCTCCCGGTGAAGGGATGTAGCAGCAGCCCTGCAGCTGGGGCTTACGGAGTCCCTGCTCCAAGCTCAAACCAGGCATGACAAGTGTAAGGTTCCATCCTTGTTCTCTTCCCACTCCACCAGCTGGGGCGGATCTTCCCCATAATGCAGCTCAGGAACCAGCCAAAGCACAGCCATGGGTCACAGGTGAATGTGTGGGTAACCTTCTGTGATGATTTTTATTCATTTCAGTAAAAGTCCTCCTATCTCCTAAAGCTGCAAAGACATTCCTGATCAGGCTGTTACCTTCTGGCAGTTGGTGGTTTAGAATTTGCCATTTTGGAACTGTTTAGTTTTTCTTAAGCTTGAAAGGGAGAGATTATCTATGGAAAAAATCATACAGTCCTGTTAAATCTGCACACCTCTGTTTTGTGTGATTTGCTATTTGATTATAGAAATGGGCCTTAGCATTGCACTGGGGGGCTTCATATGCAGGAAGTGCTTTATTGCACCTCACACTGTGACAGGCACATGAAGTGATGTAAAGTACAAAAATATGTGAATTATTTTTGGTAAAGAGCTCACCATTAAACAAATGGCAATATAGACAGATTTGTTTTTGTTATAACCTCACAATATTGATAATTCGCAGGACAAAAGCAGAGGATGATGAACTTCATTCTTGACTTATTCCCCAAACAACAGTTAGCACAGAAGCCATCTTAGCTGTCATGCATGAATGTTGAGTGGAAGAATCACAGAAGAGGTAGCAATATTTGAAATTTTAAAGAAATGGAAATGGTGATAATAGCACCAGTTTCTCCTGAGGAGAGATCATTTTCTATCTTTGTACCATAGGAGGTGACTGAAATGGAGCACTCAGTCAAAACAGCAACAAACTGAGGAGTTTAGATCTCTACCAACCTTATGTAAAAAATCATATTTTCTTAGGATGATCACTGAGGAAATATTATGTGTGTAATAGCAAAGGTTGTAAGGGGTTTGGAGTGTGGGTTGGTTAACACTGTTTAACATATGAAAGAGCTTGGCAATATTTTGAATATTCTAGATTTAATCCAAGGTTCTAAATCAATATATACCAAATTTTCTGTTCAAATATAAAGTACTTACTCATTTAACCCCCATCTTATCAAAATACTTGATCAAAGTTATTTCTATCTTCTCCTTAACCGAGATTGGGATGTATGAGGAAACGCATAGTCATTTATTGTAGGAGTTCTCGTATTTCTTCCATTTATTGTATAATTAGATACTAGTCAATAAGCACAATAAAAACCTTATTATATACATTTTAATAGAATGCCCATACATTTATCATAGCACAGTTGTGTTTGTTGTTGTAAACCTATGAATAGCTTATTCAACGGCAGAAACAGATGCCTTCAGGGATCTGGATCTCTGACTACTACTGTCCCCTTTTTCCTTTTTATTTTTTGTTGGTCTGTGTGCTACCTGGGGAGTGCAGGGCTGCTGCAGAGCGCTGCTGATGGGGAGCACGAGGGCCGGGCTGCACCTGAGGGCTGTGGCCTCGTGCAGGGCTGCTGTGTGTTGCCAGGCCTGGCCTGGCACTGCCTCGCCCCGTGCCAGCTTGCGTGGTCTCACACCTCACGTCACACCTCCTTGTCTTACATTACCGCATGCCACCTAGCCTCGCCTCGCCACATGCTGCCCTGCAAAGCCACACGCCGCCTTGCCACACGCCACCTCACCTCGCCTCGCCATACGCCACCCTGCAACGCCAAACGCCGCCTCGCCACACGCCGCCTCACCTCACCTCTCCACATGCCGCCTCACCTCGCCTCGCCACACGCCGCCTCGCCTCGCCTCGCCACACGCCGCCTCACCTCGCCTCGCCACACGCCGCCCTGCATCGCCACACACTGCCTCGCCTCATGCTGCCCTGCCGCACACCGCCTCGCCTCGCCTCGCCACACACCGCCTTGCAACGCCACACGCCGCCTCGCCACACGCCGCCTCACCTCACCTCTCCACATGCCGCCTCACCTCGCCTCGCCACACGCCGCCTCGCCTCGCCTCGCCACACGCCGCCTCACCTCGCCTCGCCACACGCCGCCTCACCTCGGCTCGCCACACGCCGCCTCACCTCGCCTCGCCACATGCCGCCTCACCTCGGCTCGCCGCACGCCGCCCTGCATCACCACACGCCGCCTCGCCACACGCCGCCTCACCTCGCCTCGCCACACGCCGCCCTGCATCGCCACACGCTGCCTCGCCTCATGCTGCCCTGCCGCACACCGCCTCGCCTCGCCTCGCCACGCCACACGCCGCCCTGCAACGCCACACGCCGCCTCGCCACACGCCGCCTCACCTCGCCTCATGCCGCCCTGCATCACCACGCGCCACCTCGCCACACGCCGCCTCACCTCACCTTGCCACACGCCGCCCTGCATCGCCACACGCCGCCTCGCCTCATGCCACCCTGCCGCACGCCGCCTCACCTCACCTCGCTGCACGCCGCCCTGCATCACCACACGCCGCCTCGCCTCATGCCGCCCTGCTGCACGCCACCTCACCTCGCCTCGCAGGTTTTGCCGCACCTCACGTGGCCTCGCCTTGCTTCATGTCACCCCACGCCACTGCCCTGCCTGGCCTCATGTCACTTCATGGCACTTCTCTTTGCCTCACATCACCTCATCTCATATTGCTTCATGCCATCCTATGTCACCTCACACAATCTCATGTCTCCTCATGCCATCTCACATAAGATTGCCTCATGTAGCTTCACTTTGCCTCATGTGACCTCATCTCATACATCCTCATGCCACCTCACATTGCCTCATGTTGCCTCACGTTGCCTCATGCTGCCTCACGTTGCCTCACGCTGCCTCACGCCAGCCTCACATCATCTCACCTCACCTCAGTACATCTCGCGGCACCTCACACCACCTCACATCACCGCGCCTGTGCAAGGGAGGCTGTTCCCTACGTTACCCTGCCACCTCCCTTCGAAACAACGCAAGGTCTAGGTGCCTACTCCTGCTCTCAGAAGGCTTTTCACACCTCCTGACAAATTGCTGCCAGGAAGCTTTGCCCACATCGAGGTTCCCTTGGCTTTCCTCAGTGCCCGCCTTGCTGCTGCAAGCAGCCACGCTGCCACTTCAGAGCTGAGACCCATGGTGCTGGGGGACTCAAAGTCACCCGAGCCCCTGGAAGAGATCTTCATGGCAGTAGAAAAGGCAGTCCTAAAGCTCAGAAAGTAGAGTTATTATACAAGTGGAATTTGTATAATCCTGACTCATCTTTTATAACCTTTGGAGGTGATGAATCACACGTCCTTTCTCCAGCAGGAGACACCAAGAACCAACAGAGAAGTTTGAGCTTGCTGGAAAGATCTGCGGTCTGTGCCGCTGAACAGCAAGGTGCCTTTGTGTTTGCTTTTGCTTCAGTGCAGGAACAACACAACAGACGGCCCCAAATCAGCAACCACAGAAGCTGCTAAAGGTGTCTTCTTCTCGAGGACAGTATTTTCTGAGGTAAACACAATAGACAAATAGCAGGGAAAATCACTCTTGTGGGAAACAATCCTGTAGCTAATCCAGACTTTTCTAAAGGTTTCCTAATTCGCTGCCAGGGGCTCTCCTTTCACACCTAATTTGTCTGATGACTTGTTCACAGCCCAGCACTGGATGTTGTGGGGTTTATTTTATCCTTATTTTTTTATTATGTGCTTATTCCATTTTATGGAGCACACGCTGCAAAGGCAGAAGGAGAAGCTGCCTTCTGCCTGTGTGAACTTCCTAGTTCCGCAAGATGGGCAAGTACTGCTGTCAGTGACACCAGGCACCTGCCTGGTACCACTGCTGCTCACCTCCCACCTGCCCCATTCTTGGGCTGTTTCATTGCCATCCTGCCCGTCCAGCCCTCAGGGCACTAACCGTGCAGAAAGGGGTGCACAGGCATGGCCGTGTACTCACCACTATATTTCACAGGCTCATGGGCCTTGTGAGCTTTGTGCTGCTCCAAAATGCAATAAATAAAGAAACATTCTTCTAACATCTGTCACAGATCTTCCCCAAAGACAGATGTGCCAGTACCAGTATGCTTGCTTTCAATCCTGAGTGAGTTCTTTAGCATAATGTCTTCTCACACTCGCAAGTTTCTAACTTCGGAGGAAAGATGTACCCAGAGCGCAGAATTCTCTGTATCACATCCCTGTGCCTGTGGTGGTCCCATGGCTGAGATCAGCAGATGCTCACTGCAGAACTGCAGGCCCGGGGACCAGTGGGGATCTTTGGTGACAAGGTTTTGGACACATGCAGCTAGGCCAGGCGGCCAGTGCCTAAATGGACTGCTGTCTGCAGCTGAGTTGGAAATGGCAAGCGTATCCACTCCATCTTGTCAAGAGCACTAGTGGCACACGCAGGGGCTGAATCCTCACCTCCTCTGCATTCAAAAGGGATAGAAATTCCTTCTCTTCCAAAACGGAGAGAGAGAGAAACAGATGTCTGTGATCTGGCTGTGATAAAAACAGTTCTCCAGAAAGCTGAAGGATTGGGGTTTATTTGGTTTCATTTCTAGGATTAATTTTAGTTTTCTCTTTGGCTATTCTGTTCAGCATTTGCTTTTCCTGCTCCACCTCACGAAAGTGTTCATCTCTACACTGCAAGAAGCAGCCTCCCTTCAGCAGGCAGCCACAGACTAGCTGGGTACTTCTGCACCCCACCAGTCTCAGTTTGGCAAAATGAACTTTAAGGCAACAATTGAGTGGGATTAACCATTCTGATTTTGCACTTACTGCACTGCAGGGGACTTGCTGGAGCTGCTGCCTTTAGGGAGGGCCAGGATCTTGTGCCAGTGTTGAGGTTCCATGCAAGGCTGTTCAGGAACAGGGAGGGTTCAGCCCTGCATGCCCAGGCCACTTCCAACCTGGTATCCTGTGGTTCCAATTCAGTCCAGGATTTTGCATCTGCCTTTCGTGAGAAAGAGACAAACTCCCTTTTTCCTGCCTGACTGCTCATTAATTGCTGTTTCTAGACTTTTTTTCCCTTCCAACTGTAGGCTTGGTAACCACAGATGTCCTCCCACACTATGGGAAAATTCGGAACATTGCCATGCTGTTCCTTGCATAAATTCATAGCTTCAAAAACACTTCCTAGCACTTCAGTTTGCCGTATCTCTTAACTGCTGCATATGTTCCCATGCGCCATGGCCTGCCCTAGGCTCAATGTCCAGAAGTGCAGTCACAGATCCTGGGGACCGTGTGCATCTCAGCCATGCTGGTTCCACTGCTCTTTTCCTCCCAGGAGGTCACTGCACCTTCTCAGGTGCAAGTGGGGCAGCTGTTGCAAATACAGGCCAATGTGCCATGGGGGGAGTGCAGCAGTTACAGCCACATCTGTGGCTAGTGATATAGCTCACTGCTATCCACAAATCAGGGCTGCAGAGGGATTAGTGCAACTGGACTTGCTGTGACTTCCCCAGGCCTGTAGGAAAGGGCCCAGGCCACATTCCTCCAAACTGGCCTCTGGCACAGCTGATGTCTATCTGGGCAGAGGGAGGTGTGCGTGCTCCAATGTGCTGTATGTCACCTGCTTGTGGCAGGGCAGCAGCAAGGAGGATATTGATGGTGTCTCTCTCTGCTCAGTCAGGTGAGTCATAGCTCAGAAACTGCAATAGAGACCAAATCCTGTAGGATGCTTGGGAGCAGAAGGGCAGTGTATATGTAAGTAAGAAAGCATGTCTGTAGATGGTTTATTTTTATGCACATGCTTCATCAGCTGAAGTGATCTAATAGTAGTTAGAAGGATATATACTCAACTACACAAAGATTTTCTAGATTGAGAACCTTGTATCAGGTGTTTTTAAGGAAAAAAAAATGGGTATGTTGTGAATTTTGTCCTTGTCTGGATCACAGGATTCTAGCCTGATAAGAGACCTTCAGAAGAGGCTGCACCTACAGTTTCAATAGGGAGTGCTTGTTGAGGCAATGCCATGCAGAGGATGGTCTGATGGTGAGTGAACCAGAAACATGACACTTAATGGATGCTACAGTAAAAAATCATCCCATAATCTTGCACAAGGCTCTCCTCCAGCCTTTTCTTCAGAGTGCTGTGTAAATGCAGGTGAACATGCAGCACTCAAATAGCTGTTGATAGCACCATCTGCAAAAGGCTAATGGCTCATTCATTAAGCAGTGGGAGCCACAGCCTAATCAGATATTGTATGATGAATAATTCAGAAATAATCCTTGTATCTTTGAATAAATATCAAGAGAAGGGAGAAAAAAATCCATACATATGGCATATTAAGAGAACAAAGCAGGCATTTTTCAATGTCTTGGGCTGATGAGCTTTGTTATACTGGCTGTTAATCATGCAGGTGGCTAATGCCTGCAGAGAAAGCTGAGCAAGAGGTTTCTGGCCCAGCATTTGGAAGGTGTTAGTAAGCAGAAAAGACTATACTGCTTATGAGTAGGTCTGTTAGCTCTGCATTTTATAATCTGTACATAGTCCTGCTGTGTGATTTGCTGGTGACATAGGTAGAGGTTTGAGCTTGTGAGCTGATGGCCAAGAAAACCTAGGTCCCAGTCTGGCCTCCTATAGTGCTCTGCTGTGTTGCTGGGCAAGTGACTCTGATCAGTGTGTGCTGTCCTTCCACACATGCACATCTGTGCCCCATCACTGCAATTAAGCAGTATTTAATTGTTGTGCTGAAGTGTATGGTGTAGCATTGCAGGTACAGCTGAAGTGAGGTCTGGATCAAGCCTGTATGAGCCCCAGAAAACATCCTTACTGCTCAGTTGTTCATCATCTTTGTGCTTTAGAGCTTGATGTGGCCTTGCTCTGCCTCAGGAAGCATGCAGATCCTCTGCTTAGGCCTTTGGAAGAGCTGCAGGGTGCTTCCCGCTAACTGCCATGGGTGCCCTGCAGAGCGCAGTGCTGCAGCAAGCTCAGCACCTCGCGCTGCCTGTGTGCACCTCCGCAGGGGGCACGCAGGRCGCCTCACATGTGCAGTCCTCTGTGGAGCCTTTCAGCTGTGACTAGGCCAGGAAAGCCTTGCCAGAGCAAGGCAGCTTCAGTTTCAGCCTGGGAAATTTTGCCAAAAAGTCTGCAATGGAGATCTGCTAAAATAGCTCAGCTGGTCTGTCAGTCACCAGGGTGAATGCAGCCTCGCTTCTATAAATAGTATCACGAAAAGCAAATGAAGGATATTCTCATAAAATCATAGCAAGTGGATATTGCTATTAGAACAACTTTGGGGTCTTCTCACATCTGCTCTGAGTGATTCCCTAGCCAGAAGGTATTTTCACGTTCGTGGAAAGGCTCTGCCAGGGAGACACCACTAGTGCAGGCGTGAGCTATGCTGTTGCAGCCTCCTCAGCTGGTTTTGCTAGCTGGTAGGTAGGACCCTACAGACCAGCTTGTAGGTGCAGAAATAAAGGAGAATTGTGAAGTATTTCTGTGACAAGAGTCCATTTCCATTCCAGGGAATGCACAGGGAAAGCGGATTGCGCACCAGGAGAGCAGCAGTCCCATGCACGCTCTAGCAGGGCAGCCAGCTGCAGCTCTGCTGACTCCCTCTGCCTGAGGACTCAGGCAGTGTGCCCGCCAGGCCTGATTCCATCCAGGCTGTTTCCCCTCTATACCTCGGCTCCAGCCTCTGGGGAAGCCTTGGGGATGAGGGCTCTCACTGTTTCCAGCCTGTCCCCTGAGGAACATGGTTTAGCCGCATTTTTATGCAGGCAAAAGGTAGGCTGCCTTTCACAGCTGGCAGTTCACGGGTCTGTGACCGCAGATAATTTCATAGACGTGATAATGTCTTTAGCATGGTATTAAGCTCATATATCTCAGTGTATTTCCCTATATCTCTGTTACATATGGAACATTTTTAAGACCATACTCTTTATTCAGTAATGATTTCTGTAAATAATGGATAGTTTTCACAGCCTTGTACATGTTTACTTTGTCTCCTGTCAGGTCCATCTCCTATAGCATCCATGCCCCATCGTGTCTGTTCCCTGTTGCAGCCATCCTATTTGGCATTTGTCCACCTTAGCATCTGTCCTCCGTGGTGTCCATCCTACATGGCATCTGTCCCCTGTGGCATCCATGTTCCGTGCGGTCCATCCCTAGTCCTCTGTGATGTCCATTCCCTGTTGTGTCCATCCCCCACAGCATCCATCCCCTGTGGTGTCTGTCTTCCATGCTCTTGGCTTCCCTAGGACTTCATCTAATACCTGGGCAAATAATTAGTTTTCTCATTCCAACTTCCCTGGCAGAGGGTATCCAAGGCTGCTTTTAGGTGCTGGCTCTTTCCATCTCCTCTTCCTCCTGTGCTGCACAACACAAGCCCAGCCTGAGACATGTCCTTTCTTGGGGGAGTTTCAGTTCACAGTGTAGGGACTTGTCAGCTGTGCTGCTTTGGGTATCTGCCATCAAGGACATGGTCACAAAGACCGTTAGTATTTTCATATTTTTATTGTCAGTGATTCAGTGTCATATTTTCGTAACAGTGATTTATGATCTCTAAAAGAAAAATGGCTCTACTTTTCATGCTGTAATATATATATTGCCACAAAATTATCAGGCAGTTGGACAATTTTCAGGTTAAATATCATTTTGCTTTCTAAATTAAGTCATCATTCATATATTTACATAAGTAGGGTATTTCTTAATCTCTAATGAGTGGGATAAAAGCTATTCAACTGCCCACTGATCTAAAACTAAACTGTGAAATGTATCTATCAAACAGGAATACCTTTCTAATAAGTCCATAGCTTGTACTTCAGGAGATAGAATACATTTGTACACATCCTGAACCTATTTTCTATCACCATATTTTTGTGATTACTGACAACAATTCCATGCTTCTTTTTTGAGAGAGAATCAAATAGACCCTCAAGTCCATTGGTTCTCTTGAACAGTCTTTATAAGGATTACCTTATACTTTACTTCAAAAGTCCTGTAGAACTAGCATATATCTAATTTTTTTGTTTGTTTTTTTTTTTTACCGAAAAAAAAAAGAAAAGAAAAGAAAAGAAAACAAACTACTCCATCTTCTGTTTATTTATTTATTGGAAGACTAGTCTCACTGCATTTTATGTTTGTTCTGTTTAAACAGACTTGGCTGAGGTACTTTCTTATGTTTAGTTCTGTTAAAGGTTAGCAACTGCGTACGCTATTTTAACAGATGCAAAGGGCATAATGTACTGAAGCCATGGAAAACAGTTCCTTTCACCATTAGTTTCTCTAAAGACCAACTCCACAGAGGCTCTCACTCCTCCCCAACTTGTCTCTAATTCAGCACAGCACACTCACTGGAGTGCAGACCTTTCCTAGGTTGAAATAAGATGTACAGCTTGGAGGTCCATTAGTTAAGAATAAAAAAAGCTTTAATATTGGAAATGGGTAGGGTCAGCATTAAGCAATAACAGAGAGTGAGACCTCCTTTATATCTAAATCAGATAAAAGTGGTCTAAGTCACTTTTGGGTTCTAGCATCTTAGTCGAGGTTCAACACGGGACTTACTTTAGCTGCCTAAATCTGCATAGCATCCTTGAAAACATTGCTAAGCTTCCTCCTGAAAAATGACAGGTAAATCCGGGGCTGGAGCCCTCTGTTCTCTGTAGTGCATGGGATTTATGTGGCTTATATTGGATTTATCTTGCAGCAGAAGAGAGGCCTAAGGAAAATGCCTCTCCATCCCAACAAATTCCTGAGGCATGGATGCCTGTGAAGACAGGCTGCAAGTGGACTGGAAGAGCACACAGCTCATGCCTGTGCACTTCAGGAGCGGGGTTAGCCCGCAGCTGATAAGGTTCTCCCAGACCCTTTGGGGGGTATGGCTTCATGCTCCACAGAGCAGTACAGTGTTCCTTGGACCACTGAGAGTCCTGCCCTCGCAGCGTCCAGACTCCGAAGGTTGCTGTGTTGCTGATGTGAGGCAGTGGCATGGGCACAAAGCCCCTCACGCGCACTGAGAGGTGGCGGGGCCACGGCTTCTTGCCCTCCTTGCTCCATCTGACACAGTGACACGAGCAGAGTGCATCGGCCAGAGCACACTTCTATTCTAGCGCATTCTAGGAGGCAGAAAATGGAAGTTGGGTATTGCATGAGAGCAAAGGGAGCAATTCCTTGCTCCTGGGAATGCTCCTAACGATGGAGTATTTGGGAGCACAGCTTCTAAGGATGCTTTGCTTGTGTGCAGCTCCTGCCATGCTGCGAGGAAGCCAGCGGGAGCAGAGGTCCTTCAGCTTGCACAGAGACCAGGGCTGCCTCCGAGCAGTGCCGAAGCTCAGGCATGAGCAGGAATTCATAACACTCCCTAGCGTTAGCTGGTGGCTGGCTGGCAGTTCAGAGAATTACAGGCTGGTTTCAGGCCGCCAGTGTGAGAACTAGGTGGTGTTTAACTCCTGCATCCTCCTGCTGGTCTGGTCTTAGCTGCAAAGCAGAGCACTGGACTCTGCTGGGGGCCAGATGCCAAAATGCTACAGCACTTTGACTGCAGGACAAATTTTTAGGTTTTAGGGTGCTCTTTTGCTAGAAGCGATCTTAAAAGAAGAAATTTACAATCTAAACTTTGTTGATGTATATGCAGGTTTTGAATGAATTTCTCCCTACCAAAGTTCTTCTGTGCTATCTCAGTGAGGACCACTTTCTCTTAATAAGTCTAGAAGCAATCTACACTTAATAAAAGTCTATTATGCTTTTCTAGAAGCAATTTCAGAGCTTTTAGCTTGAAATATAACAGGACGTTTATTTTCATAAGCAAGAAGATAACTAGTTTTGCCAAGAAAATGCCTAGAAAACAGAAAAAGGGAACATTTTTTCTAAAATACTGACTTTTAAAGTGCAATGTTTAAAAAAAAAAAAAAAAGTGCCCTTGCATGGTGATCCAAGGAAAAAAATTAATTACTATACAAAAAGAACTTGTGTTCTTGTGGATAACATGATACAAGAACTTTTCAGGTGAAAACCTAAAAAGGCAACTGAGTTTGACAGATACTATGAAATATTTGCCAGAAGTTTTAGGGTTATGGGTGAAAAAAGAAATTTGGGATTGCAAATATGGAATATAAGTATGACTGTTCTTGCTTAAACTAAGGATGTTTCACTAGCTAGGAGGGAAATGTTATTTTATTGACTAAAAGAACAAGCAAAAATGGGAGAAAACTAAAAGGATATCAGTTACTCTGAAGGAAAAAATTAAATGTAAATTGGCTTCACTTAAGCGAAATATTAAATGTAAATTGGTTTCATTTTTAATTGTGTAAATCCACCTGCAAAATCATATTTGGCTCCAATGTATTTTTGATTTGTAAAAGCTACATTGATACAACTAAAACAGATTCCAGTACTGAAAGTAGAAAGAATACAGCAGGTTTCAGAGGTCTATATTTTGGAAGTCTTAAAAATCCTTAAAAAAAAATAACTAAAAAGTTACTATTGGGCACAAATAGAGCATTTACCGCAACATCAAAGGGAGAATGTCATGATTTGGAGCACTCCTTCCTGCTGACTGCTGAAGAGTGGCCTCTATTTGCACTTTTTTTTTTTTTTTTTTTTAAAAAAGGCAAGGTGTGGTTAAAATTGATGATTCCTTTGTGAATGGAAGACACAGTACGTGACCTAACAGCAAAGCTAAGTGCCTCCGCAGTGCAGATGACAAAACATTCCCCAGGCTGAGTGCACTTCCAGAGGGTAACTGGAATATGTTGGTGCTTCCACTTGCGGCTGCAGAGGCACCTGCACTGCAGACTCCACAGCAAAGACAAGTGCTGGAGCTGGAGCCTATGCCCTCAAAGAGTGCATAGTGCGTAGTATCTGTAGCCAACTGAAAGGGCTTCTGCTTCAAACACTCTCTGGCAGATGAAGAAGGGCAGATCATATTCTAAGGTGGGTGGTCTATACTGTATGCTGCCACCCAGGGCTGCCAGAAGCAGAGCCGAGGGCTGGCAGAAGGTGCTTCTGCAATCCCCGGTCTTCCTCACTACATCCTCGGGGTGTCCTTCTTCCTCATCGTGCCCTCGGAGTGTCCTCCATCCTCATCACACACTTGGGGTATCCTCTGTCCTCATCAGAGAGCATGTTATCGCATTTCTAGCTGGCTGCAAGGTGGTAAGGGTTGCAGAGAGAAAACACTTTGAGATGATAACGGCAAGGGTGGAAGCTGGGCAGTTGTGGACATCAAAACTCTCCTGGGTGACTCTGCAAGTTAGGTCCCTGTGCTGACTGAGGGCTGAGACAGGATGAGCCAACGGTGCCAGCTCTCACCCCTGTGGAAAAGCTGCAGTAGCTCAAACTACCTGCTGCCTCCTCAGCCACTGACTTTACCTGTAGCATCATGAGGCTCCTGATGGGACTTAGGGACTGAACCTCAGACCTGTGATACAAGGTCAATGCACTAAAAACCAACAGAACCCTTTTGGAGCAAAAGGGATGCTTTTTAGCTGTCGCTTTTTAGGGACACTTGCATTGCAACTGCCTGTTATTGTGTGTTGGAATGAAAAAGGAATTGAGGGAAAGGCTGTCAGCCTGGCACCATTTGTAAATTATACTATAAATCTCTTATTATTTTTCAGTTAAATATTTGCAATGGCAGACTTCCTTCCATGGAGATGTCAAAGACACCTGGCTGGAAGGACAAGAGTAAATCAGTCTGAAAGACAGCAGGCATGGAGACCTTTATGCCATGTATAAACTGTGAAATCAATTAACATTATATTTTAGATACTAATACTTTGAGCAGCTGCCATTTTCCTTACAGCATTGTGCAAGCAGACCACAGAAATCTAGGATAAGGAAAGCAGTTTTCACTTTTTTTTTTTTTTTTTTTAAATCAAATCTTGCAGGATGAGGAAGCTCCTTGCAGGCTTCTGCAAACTAAACGATGGAGCCTTTCTTGGAAATACACTAGCGCACAGCACAAATCTGTTTATGCTCGATGTAACTTATGGAGTGGGTTCATCCTATTGACATGCTATGAACTGCCGGGGCTGCGCGTGTGCCCGAGCCGACGGCGGTGCAGGCGGCTGCGGCGACCGGGCCGCGTGCGGGCATCAGCCCCGTGCGTGTTGGCCCGCGCAGAGCTGCCCAAGGGCGGGCAAGTGGGCGGGCAGTGCCCCCGGCAGCGATGCAGCGGTGACGCCTGTGCGGCACCACTGCTGCTCACCGACACTTTCTGCGGGGTCTGCGCAAAAACAAAGGTCCCGCGTGGCTCCTATGTGTGAGAAGGGTGCTGCCGTTCCCCCCCGGCGCTCCCGCACAGTGACCCATTAACCCACACGGCTCCTGCTCCCCGCTGAGTGTGGCGCGAAGGGGGAGGCTTCGTGGCAGGGCTGGGGCCGCGCGGCAGCCCTGCAGCCGGCCGCTGGCGCTCAGCACGGCCTGCGCTCCGCAGCAGCCGCAGCCGGGCCTGACCCGCGGCGCCGCACGCCCTGCATGTGCCTAGCAGCGTTCAGCGCTTTGATTTAAACATTTGATTTAATAACTCCACCTGTCCTTTCTTCAAAGGCAAAGCTAAATGTTCCGCAGCCGAGCACGAGTGAGTGAAAGAGCCGGGGGCCCCGTCCCTGAGGAGCTCGCCCGTGGCTCTGCTTTGTGAGTGCCTCTCCCGCTGTGAGCACAAGGACGCCCAGCACAGACACGGAAATGGTGCCCCCGTTTTGCACGTGGTGAGCCTGGCTCGGGGACGGGGCACAACCCGCTCCTCGGCACCGGGGGAGCTGCGGGGCAGGGCCGGGGGGAGCTGGGGGCGGGGGGGGGCTCCGCAGGGAGGGACATGGGGAATTCGCGGGGGCGGGGGGTCACCGGCGGGGCAGGGAACGGGCCCTGGCGCCGCGAGCGCTGCAAGGGGCGGAGGGCTGTGGTGTGCAGCGCGGCCGCCAGGCTGCAGCGCTGGGAGGCTGCGACCCCCACGCTCCGCCGGGCCCGCGGCAACCCCCGCCCAGCGCGGCCTGGCCCGGCGTGGTGCGGTGCGGCCTGGTGTGGCCTGGTGCGGCCCGGCCCAGCGCAGCCCAACGCGGTGTGGCCCGGCCCAGTTCAGCCCAGCCCAGGCGGCTCCCGCAGCAGCCCGCCCGGCGCTCCCCACGATGCGCCCGCTGGCGCGGCCCGGCCCCGCAGGTCGGTTTGCACGGGGGCCCCGCATGCACATCGCCTGGCCCGGCTCGGCCCAGCCCATGGGCCCCACTGCCTCCCTCTCGCCGTCCCCGCGCGCCAGCAACGTGGCTGCCCCGACCCTTCCCCGGGAGCAGCCTGCGGGCCAGGGCACGCAGGGGAGGGAGGCTGCGGCTGCGCGTGCCAGGAGGCTGAGCGCTGCAGCCTGGCGCAGGTGGCAGGCGCCACACTGCAGGACTGTCACCGCRGGCCTGGCACCATGCGCACCAGCACGGTAGGGAGCAGCACGGTGGGAACTGGCATGGTGGGAACTGCCACAGTAGGTACCAGCACAGTGGGTACCAGCACAGCGAGTGATCGCATGGTGGGTACCAGCACGGTGGGTACTGGCATGGTGGGTTTTGGCACAACGGATACCGGCACGGTGGGCACCAGCGCAGTGGGTGACGGCAGAGGTGCCATCATGCCAGGGCACTGGGTACGGTGTGGCAGGCAGGCCGCCCAGGTGCCTGTGTGCCTCCATGGACTGTGCCCGTGCGCACCTGCGCACCGTGCCGCCCACTCCTGCCCACGTGCTGCCCTTGCCCACGAGGACCAGTGCATGGCCTGAGACCCACCTGCCCCATGTGCTGCGATGCCCCACATGCGCCGGGCCCTGTGCCCGCACACCCCAGTGCCGGCCTGCCCAGTGCCCGGAGCATGGGGCCTGCTGCGCATGGCAGCACTGGCCAGGCCGCCCGGCAGGGCAAGCAGACGTGTTCCCGACATGGGCAGCCCTGGGCGTGCTGGCCCTGCTGGTGCCAGGCGGGGCGAGCGGCCTGGAATGTGCGGCTGCAGCCCCGCAGGGGCCAAGGCTGCGCGGGGATGGGCTCGTGGTCAGCCAGGCTGGCTCTTGGGCCTGCAGCCGTGTTGTGGGGAGGGCCGGGCATGGTGGCACCCCGGGCCCTGCTCCCGCGGGTGCTGCAGGCACGAGGGAGGAACGCACAGCCCGCCGGGGTGGCCGGGGCGGCCGCCTCGAGGGCGGGCGGCGGGCGCATGGGCCTGTGCTGCAGCCCGCGCCACTACACGTGGGGCCTGGCGGCCCCATCCCGCAGCAGCGCCCGCGGGCACGAGGGGGCCGGTGTGACGTGGCGCCACCGCCACGTCCTGCGGGGCCGCGGAGCGCGAGGCGTCCTTGCGTGGCAGCCGGCTCGGCCCCGCGCGGCGCCGCGGCCGGACCCGCGGAGGATTTTTATTGCGGTCTCTTTGTTAGCTCCAGGCAGGCAGGCAGGCGGGCGCTCCCAGCTCCCCGCCAGGTTGTGGGAGGTAAGTGGGGGAGGAGGAGGAGGCCGCGCGCGCGTGCGAGCGGGGTGGGCCGCGGGCCGCGGCCGGGACGGCCCCGCGCGGCCCCGCACAGCTCGGGACGCCACGCGCCGCGCCGGGACGGACGGGGCCGCGCGGCCAGGCCTGCAGCAGCGCGGGATGCGGCCGCGGCCACCGCGGGGACCCGTTGGCAGCGCGCGAGGGTTGCCATAGCTTTTATGTAGGGTGACCAGCGCCGGCTGGAACCGGTTTGAGGCAGATCCGCTCCCCCACACAATGCAGTCACCGAGCCGCGGCGCGGAGCGGCTCCCTCCATGGCAGCCCGGAGCGGAGCAGCTCGCAGGCAGACGCCAGCCCCAGCCCCATGTGAACGCACACTGTAGACACACTGCACGGGTACGTGGTAACGGAGGCATAAACGTGCTGTATGGGAATGTACATGTTTGCAGGAGCTGAGGTTACTTGGGCTTTTCGTGCCTTTTTTTTTTTTTTTTAATGCTTAGAGAATGGGCGAACGCTGAGATTTATGACCCTTATTAAAATATTTTTGCTTTGCAAGGGTGGGACACTTTTTGTGCAGTCTATTTTGAGCTAGACTAAATAAAATGGATTGAATGATTTGTAATTGTAGCTATGCTTGTGACTGAGGGATGCTGCTTTGCATGCTGTTTTATTTACTGGGTGCTGTCTTGTGGTTTTCTTTAGGAGACGTGTGGGGGGGGTGCTGTATGTTCGTGGAAGGCCGAAAGGAAACAATATTGTTGTAGAAATGTGCAGAAAAGCTTTGCAAAGATGCTGTAAGGCATACTCTTCTCTTTTTCCCTTTTTTTCCCTTGTAGGCCTATTGATTGTGGCTGCCTTTAACCCTTTCATATTTGCAGAGGTAACGCGTCTGTGACAGTAACTGAGCGTTGGCTAAAATATCTTTCAAAGGTGAAGGTTCGCAAGGTGAGACGCGATGTTTGGGGTATGAATATAACAATAGCATGCAAGAACACGGATATGAAAAGTAAATGTGGCTCCTGAATGCGCACTTGGCACACTGGAGAGGAGACAATGGTTTAAATGTCAGCAAAGAAATACCATTAACCTCCTCCAGGTTTAATGGGATTAAAGCTATTATTTGTAAAGACTTACCGATATCTTGGCTAAATACAGTACCTTTGTTTCAGTATCACACGTCCAGATGCCCATTTTTTATCACAATGCAGGCATAAAGAGCAGGCCTCTGAGTGACAGTCGTAAATCGTGGACCACATGGCCGCGGCCGCTCGCGCTGCAGCCCTGCACCTTCGCGTGCTGCCGGCGCCTCCGAGCAGGGCTGCCTGGCACCTCCCGGCACTGCTGCCTGCTGCTGAACTCAGGTCCTTAGTGTTGAACACGTACTTGATACAGCCCACGTAGGAAAACATCTGAAATGAACAGTGCGGATGGTGTGCCTTGGACTGCTTGAACCCTGGCAGGATTTTGCAGCCAAGTGGAAAGACATATTTTGGAGGTTTGATGGAGCTTCAGTGGACTGTTAGTGGCATGAATTATAATATTGTGCAGTAATGAAATAAGATTAGGAAACCGGATGGGCAGTGCAGCAGCTCCTGAGGGATGGCTCCCTCTAACTCAAAGCTTCACAGAAATGGATAATAGATAGGATAGGATATTTTTTTTTCTTCATCTAAAAAATAAATGTGTATTTGGTTTGGGCTGGCATTTGCATCTTATCCAGAAAGCTGGAGGATTCAGAGAGAGGGAGAGGGGGAGAGAGAGAAGGAAGCAGTAATGAGTGTAGCAAAGGGAAGAACAAAGGCTGTTAGAGCTTGCACACTGGAACACTAAACATTTGCCTTGGGGATTCTCCTGCAAGAACTGCTACTTCCTATAACAGGAAATCAGCAACTCTAGAATCTCATCCAGTACGATTTAAATGAAATCTAACCAGTCCTGGCTGCTAGCCAGTGTGGTAATCTGCAATCAAGATAAATATGGAGGAAAGGCACTGAAAATGTTATAGTCTAGTGTGCAATGAGGGTCTCTTCCTCTGTGTTCAAGAAAATAAGATAGACAGCATTAAAAGCCTTGAGAGATTGTGGATATTTGGTAAGTTGGATGGGAGCTGATGATAGGTAGGATGTCTGCATCAAAGAGTGGCAAATAAAAGGGCACCTTTTTATTTCTGACTGCAGCAGATTACATAAGGCAGATTACATAATTCAGGAGTGAATTGTAGCCGAGTGGAAGTAGCATGCTAATGTCTAGCCTAAAAATGTATTTGTGTAGTTTTTAATGTGGATAGAATGTATTGTTTCTCAGATTTTATAGGGCAGTAAATATCATGCGTGGTGGAGCAAAATGGCTAACAGATCACTATGCTTATTTCTATTCATATTTTTCATAATTTGAATGCAGAGGTTCTATATTTGACTGTAGGCATCTGTAGCAGAATTAAGCTTGCAAACATGAATTCATGGTGCATGATAGGAATAGTATCTATTGCTGCTGATGATGCCTGCTCTTTTCCAAGTGTCAGCTAAAATTCATATGTTACATGAGAGCACCTTTTTAGTTTTTTTTTTTCTTTACCAGAATAGTAAGCTGCTATAAAATTTTAAGTACTTGAATTGTCACGAAATTCAGTGTATCTGTTTGATTTGGATTTTTGAGCAAAATCCGTACTAGGAATTTTTTATTTTTAGCACAGAGCTTTTGCATTTGCAGTGTCTTTTTAGACTGTAAGATGAGAAAGATGAATAGATGCTGGAGTCTGCAGTGTTCTTGGTGAGTTTTATTTTGTTCAGATTAATAATATTAATAAGCTCTCTTTACCAGGTTGTGATTCTGTACATAGGCCAGCTTTCCAATGAAAAATACTGCTGAATGTTGGAGGGTTGGTCCTCTGTATCAGCAATTGTGATCGCATCTTGCACTGAGGCTTGTCTCTGATATTTGATCTTGAAAATAAGGGTTGTGATTTATCAAGTTCCAAGCTGTTTTTGAGTGAAATAAGTAGATTTGTTTTTCTTAAAGGTGTGACTATGATAAAATATAAATATGTGTGCTGATTCTTGGGAGTAAATGTGGAAAAATAAATGTTAGTTCCAGTGTTTTAGGGCCTGTTGGCTGCTCAGTCTGCGCAGGCCAGCACTGCCTGCCTTAGAGTGCTCGCACTGAGACTGTCTGCAGCTGCTTCATGTTGTTCTCAAGACAGAATTGCCATTCGCTTTTGAAAAAGAATATATTAACCTGAGGAGATAGGCGTGAAGAAAGCGTGATTTAGAGTCTGATTTGAATTTGCATTAAATTGAGAATCTCGGCATTCTGGTCACTGTTGCTGCTCATCCAAGTCATTCTCATGTTACTGTCCCAGGCAATTTTGCATACAAAAATACACAACAAAGCAAACTGTTTTATAACCCGCTCTGAAGCAGCATGCAAAACAAGTGGTTTTGTTTGCCTGTTTCATGAATTCTCCTTCATTTTAAGAGAAAATTAGGAAGTGATTAGGCCCGGAGCTTCACCTGGGCCTGGTGGCAAACGTGGGCAGTTTCGCAGCGCCGGTGCAGGTAGAGGTGCTTGGCGCAGCGCCCGGGCGCGCCGGGAGGAGAAGCCCAAGATGACACCAAGCTGTCCCGCGCTGGCAGCTGCCCCCAGCCGYCCTGGAAGTGGCTCTGCCTGGTGCTCTCCATCGCATAGCCCGGAGACAGGGCAGGGGGTTCCACAAGAGGAAAGGGGCAGACCTGAAAGATGCCCCTTCTTCCTCTTTCCTCTTCTCTGCTCTTCTCCTGGCCATTTTCTGAAGTGTTTTATCTAGCACCCACCTGCATACATTTAATTCTAGTCTCAGAAGAAGAAATACTGCAATATACTGGTTTTGTGTTATCTACTTCTATATGCAGGTTTCTGGCACAGCATGGTAATATCTGCTTTTGTCTAAGTCAATGGAAATAACTTGTTGTGAAACCCAAAATGCTTAATTTGATTTTGTTTCCATCTCTGGAAATAGTAGAAGCACGACTATCGTGTCTTGCACAACCTGCTCTGTTTGAACCTTCTCTGTAGGGCTTTGGATGAGGTGGTCTGCCAGCGGAGGCTGTGGAGTCCCCTTCTCTGGAGGTCTTCAAAACCTGCCTGGATGCCACCCTGTGCCACATGCTCTGGGTGTGCCTGCTTGGGCAGGAGGGTTGGGCTAGATGATCTCTAGAGATCCCTTCCAACCTTGAACATTCTGTGGTTCTGTGGTCTCCAGGGGTGCTGGGCAACTTCAGGTGGTTTTCAGTGATTGTCTGGACAGAGAACTCAGCAGAATGACTTTGAGAAATTTGGGGGCCAGTAAAGAATAGGTCTTGAGATTGTTACAAAACTGTCAGCGGTAGGATTATGGCATTGAATAATCATCATCCACCATAAAAGAAAAATAATAATAATAATATTTGAAAGATTGCTTAATACTTCCCTTCTTAAGAATTTTTTTTCTTTCTTTTTTTTTTTTTCTGGAAGATTGTGAGGAGGGAAGCAAATGAATGGAGTATTCTCTTCGAAAGCCAGAGGCCCAAGTTCAGGTTTCTGCTACTTAAGTAAAATTCGTGTGTCGAGACAAATTGGAGTCTCTCAAATGTTTTCACATCTGAAGATATGTAAAAATCTCAGGGTTGGCATGATTTTATGGATACTATGGATGGTAAACAAGCCCTTTATCCAGAGAAATGAGAGTAGTGCCTGTTATGAAGGCTGTGTTCCTGGAAGCGGGAAGGTTCTGCCCCTTTCACAGGAACGGGTCGCGGTACCTTTGCGGGGCTGGAAGTGGCTGTGTCGGTGTGGGAGGCAACGCTGCCGTCGTGGCCTGTGCGAACCACGGCCTCCGGTGGCTTCCCGCTCCTGGGAACCTGAACTAGCGGTGGCATTTCGTGAGTTACTCAGCTTGTGATGTAAATAAGGAGAAGTGTTAATCAGGCATCGGCACTCATATATGTTGAATAGCTAATCAGCTGCTTAGAAGCTGTGTTTTAAGCTAATATTTGCCTAATGTTAGGATATATTAGCGTCATCCTGATTGAGATACTTAAGTCTTCTCCACATGATGAAATTTATTGGCATAACAATACAGAAATTAAAAAGCAAAAAAGATTATGATGGTATTACTCTGTGCACAGGCATTTTGTTCCAGAATGAATATGGTGTTATTTAGGTGTGATCACCTCTGTTCATAAGCAGAATATTACACCAGAATGTTATTCTGAAATGGGATGTCTACCTGGAAATTTATTCCAGTTTGACTGTAGTGTTGTTATGTGTAGCCATGCCAGAAATTGAAAAATGTTGTCCCAATGCTGTTGTTTTTACAATACCAAAAGAATGTTAATCTCCTTTAGGGAGCATACAGGAAGAAATGATCTCTGTCCTAAGAAATAAAGTTACAGCAGTATGTAATGCAATTTGAGGCAAGAAACCTGAGGAGGGGTTTAGGGAAGATAAAAGTCAGTAGTTACAGCAATACAAGTTCCATTGCAGATGCAAGTTAATGTGCTGTTTTTTTCCTGTTTCTTTAGGTAATAAACACCCTTGCTACTGAAGGAATCTCGCTTTRAGTAGTTAATTGAAAGACAGCACACAGAAGTACATGTAGTGGGCATAAGCAGGAGGGATTTGCAGGTGCACGTTTAGGAGGCTGACCATTCAGTGGTCAGTAGTGATGGTTAAAGTGAGTGCATAGTGTCCCCAGGCTTGGGGTGGGGAGAGGAAGATTGGGATGTGCAGCAATGAGAGTGGAGGGAGGATAGGCTGGGTGGCTGGCCAGGTCTTTAGAGACAAATGATGAGATAAAAGAACAAAACTGAGCATGCAGGCCATGCTTGGGATCCAGAGGAGGTTGATGGAAACCTTTAGGCCTCGAGAGTGTCAGTGGTCCGCATCCCGAAAAGGCGGGGGGTTAGGGGCTTGTCCGTCACCGCTGCGCGGTGGCTGAGGTGGAGAGCCTGGAGGCGCGACCCTGGAGCCAGCCGCGAGGAGAGAGCAGCGGGGCCGTCGCAAGGAGCCCTCGCGAGTCCCTGCCCCAGGAAGTGCCTCCTGCTTCCAGCACTGCGGTGGAAGCAGCTTGGGAGCCCTGGGGAGCACAACAGTCATCGAGTCTGAACCACAGGATGAATCATACTTGAAAAGATACAGAAGAAGGTTTTCCTCTATGTTTTTTTTTTCTTCTCCTCTGATGCAGTCTGTGAAGAGGTCGGTTTGTGTGTAATTTCTGTCGTATGGCCAGAGCCGTTCCACCTGGACCTGGTTCCGACGCGGGGCTGAAGGAGGAGGAGAGCAAGCCCCTCTGCTGAACTGGTGTCCATTGCTTGTTCAGAAGCTCTGCTCCTGAGCCCTGGTGCTTCCCCAGCGCTACTGAGCTCCAGAGCGTATTTATGTGCTGTAGGTGTCCCTGCTTGAGCAGATTGCACTAGATAATCTCTAGAGGTCCCTTCCAACCTTAACCATTCTGGAATTCTGGGATATTTGAGCCTTCTTCCCATCTAAGCCAACAACAGCTGGAAGAAGGTTGTATTTCAAAATGGTCTCTGAAATCTCTGACAACAGGGTGGAAACTCCCCAGATAAGCCCCCATTCTGCAGATTGTCCCCCACCTTTTTGCAGATCAGCCTGTTCTCACCTCTGAAGACAGCATTAGGCTTCCATCCCATACCCACCATATGAAAGTCCTGGAAGATTTAAGAGATTAACTGGGTTTTGTGGGCACAGCAGAGAAGCCTTGTCCTGCTTTCTTCTTCCAGTGTCAGTAGAGTTCTCTGGGATCGGTTCCTGTTTTGACACAATTATCCAAATGACTGGTTCCCTGGAATGCATTAGCAGAGGGACTGGAGTAAAAAGGGCAACTGGAAACTAAGGCAGAGGAACAACAAAGCAGTGTCTTCCCTTGGTGGAGAGCTGGGTGCTGCCCTCCGGGCCGTTAGAGGAAGCCAGTTGCCAAAGGAAGAGAAACACAGAAGGAGAACCTTCGTCACATACCTGGAACAGAAAAACAGAACAATCCTAATTTCTCTCTCAGAATTTAATTCAGACCTTACATTTCAGTAAGATACTAGTATGGCTGCATGGATAAATGTTATCCCCAGAGAGATGAAGAGGAGTCATGAGCTGTGTCCACGGATGTTTCAGAATGTCCTGTGTTCCTGTGTTGAGTTCAGGAGGTCACTGCTGGGCTTGCATGGGTCTTGGCATCCGCCATCAGAAAGAAGAACTCAGAAGTTCTTCACTTGTTTTGCACTTTGCTCAGTGCCCCAGCTGTCTTGCTTCTCTTGGTCATAGCCAGGAGTCTTTTGATTTTTTTTTGCCTAGTGTCATTGAGTAATTAGTAAGCAAAATTACATCTGAATTCTTAGAGAAAATTATGTTTTAAAAAACAATGTCTTAAGTGTTTCAAGCAACCTGAACACTGTAAATCTTAAGGCCAAGGTGATAGCTGTTTCCAGGACATTTTTGCGGTAGGCATCAGGAGGCAGCCGGGCCAACAAGGGAAGTGGGGCTGGTCCCCAGGAGAGGACCATGCTTTGCATACAAGGTTCACTGTGTGTGTGACAACTGCCTTTCCATCAGACTCCTCAGATTAGAGCTTCTTGTTGTAATTTGTGCAGTCATCTGGACAGTGTGATTCATAATAATGCTTCAGGTTAGCAGTTCCCTATTCTCAGATGGGTTTGGTTTCTTTTAGGTAGAAATAGCAGCAGTATTTAGTTTCTTAACTAAAAATAAAAAGAAAATCCTTTTTCAGGAAGATGTTTGGGGAGGTGGAATTTTTGCTTTGTTTGTTTGTTTCATAAAATTTGTTTGTTGTGAGGAATGTGGCCTAGGTTACACATGTTGCAATCTGTTTCAGAATAAATCTGAGTGTAATCTTCCCTTGTTAAGTGCACTTAAAAGCTGTTACAAGTAAAATGGAGAATTTTAATGGCAGTCCTCTGATGCTGGGTGTTTCAAAGCTTTGTGTGTCTCTGCAAAGCGGGAGCTTTGCTTTCTGCTGCCAGGGAGCAGTTCCCATGTCCCAGTTTCTGGAAATGGCCAATTTCCTAGTGAGCTAGGATGCAGCCTCCATTCCTTTCCTGGCCTATTCCCAGGCCTGACACTTAAGCCTTGGGTGCAGGGTGGCCTTTAGAGGGGCTCCTGGGGGTGTCTGGAGGAAGGAGCGAGGAGCGGGGTGCTGGGAAGGCGGCTGCACGCGGAGCCCGGCAGTGACCGCCGAGGAAAGAGGAGGCGGCTCGAATAAAGTGCCTGGGCTGCAGCCGTGCTTCCTCATCGGCAGCACCGGCCACTTCCTTGTCCCTTTCTGTGCAGCGGGGGTTGTTCCATAGCATCGAGGAATGGGATCAGTATTCCTGCGGATGTCTGCGTTGTGCCGCTGCACTGGGCCTGGGGGGTTGCCCTGCCTGCAGGACCATGGCAGCCTTCTGCTGCCGAGGAAAGTAGGAGCCCGCCTCAGCCCCGAGGCTGCCTGGACGTTTTAAGCAATTTTTCTGGTTTGGAATTAGCAAATGCCAAAGTAGAGTTGAGTTACTCGGTAAGGGACATACGTATCTTYTCTGATTGAGGTTGAGTCCTAAACATCTGGTTAAAGTACTATAAAAGTGGCCTGTACTTAATGCATTGCTGTTGCTAGGTGTTAAACACCAATATAAGTAACTGGAGGAAGTGCTAAGCTGGCAGTATTTCATAGTTCTTCTGCAGTGTGTTTAATAACTATAGAAAGGCTCTTGTTGGCAGACTGAAAGCCTGCGGGCAATTAGCATATTGGATGGTGAAAATTTGGTTAATTAAGGTATTGTTGGTGCGTTTTGATACTGATTTCATATGTATTGGTCTCCGGAGTCTTTTCCATTAATTCTTTAAAATAATTTCATGTCCAGCTTTCCTATTACATGTGTGATTCTTCCTACTGGTTGTAAACATTTAAGTTCTCATGGATGTTAACTAGTACCTTGTAACTCAGCAGACAGAACCTGCTTGGTAATTTAGCAGTATAGTAGTGAAGTTGTAATTCAAAGTGAGCTTTTACTGAAATATCCACTGGATTTTTCACTACTTAGGGAGCAGCTGGCTGGAGCACGGAGTGTTGCAGAGCATGGGTTTTGTTAGCAGGGCTCCTGGAGGTGTGGGTTGTAAGGAAAGCGTAGCTGGGGCAGACAGGGACGTTTCAGACACCCACCTTTGTGGTTATTTTCCATGGGGTGCATTCAGTGTGTTTCCCTGTTTCCCGTTCTGTTCTGTGTAGGATGAGGTGCGGCCCATCCACAGGGAAGTGAGGGGTAACCGTCAGGCTCTTAGCTCTGGGCAATCCCACATCCTTTGCTGTCCTGCTAGACTCTGTCTCCAACACCAGTAATGTTTTGATCTCTGCTGCGCACTGTGGCTTAACATTTTACTTGTCGCCCTTTCTTCCCCTTCTTCAAACCAGTGAAACATCTTTTCTTACCTTCTCAATGCTGCCCTTCAGGACTGTCAGTGCATGGGCAGAGGTGATGTCGCGGTGTCTTTGCAGGGCCCCGCGCAGCGGCGGTGCCAGTGCTGCAGGGAGGCCGCGGGACACGCGCAGCTCCAGGGAGCTTCGGGGTGCCCCGCGCTCTGCCCTGCCCCGCGCTCTGCCCTGCCCCGCGCTCGCGCCCCGCACGGAGGGAGCAGTTCTCAGCAAAGCGGCTGCCCACCCTGCTGTGGCGGTGGCCCTTTCCCCTGCCCTGCTCTGCAGACACTTTCCAGGAGACATTCCGTAAGGAGTTGCAGTGTATCTGCTGGTGGTAAGGCAGGTGGTTATTACCGTCTATAATCCATAGATTATATAGCAATCTTTGCATCTCAGTGATGTTGATCTGTCTCTTTTTGTCTTAGAGGAAATAACAGCACTTAAGGCCAGAAAGGATCTTTATGTTTAGCTGGGCTGGTGTTCTGCAAAACTTGAGGCAAATAATCTCATTGAATACTTCTGTATCAAACCTGTATGTTCTGCTGGAGCTTTGGGAAAGAAATGATGACTACATGTAAAATAGATAAAAAATTATGTCAGTGGTTGTCTTTTTTTTTTTGTCTTTCCCCTTTTCTTCTCCTCTCCGTTCTACTGCCCACTTTGGAGAAGTTTTTTGAACCTGGTCTGTATATGTATTAGTGTATCACAGATGGGATTGCAGGAGCTCAGCTTCACGCAGTCACGTCTCGTTCTCAATGGAGCAGAATGCCAGGTGAACTCTGGAAATTATTTATCTTTAGGCAATTACCTGCTGTCTGGGCCTGAAGGAGCACCATTCAGTGGATACCATTCACAGCCACTCGGTGATTAATCACATTCATGGGAAGGTACTTCCAGCTTTACCAGTAGCAAGTTCAAAATCAACATTTCATTCAAACACGTGAAAAAGGTGGATTTCATCACCTGGGTTTTAGGAAACCAGATGAAACGGAGCTTGTCATCCTGGTGGCTTCAGATACTTTTTTGACAGAACACTTGTCCTTTTTTCCTTTCTTTATATCAAGTGGGCTTTCAGCATATCTAAGTGATACAAAATTCCACCTTATGCTGTGCAGAGTATAGATAACCATCTTCATCAGAGCTGCATCATGCTTTCTGCAGGGCTGGATTTTGCAAGGAAGGAGTCTCGAGAGACAGGCCGTTGTGATGCGGAATTACCGTATCCTGAAGCAGGTTTCTGCAACAGGCCACATGAATATTGTTCCTTTCACACCCTATAGCGAGTGATGAGTGTGGCTGCAGGTAGTGATACATGAAGCTGAGTGAGACTTTTCTAATATTTTCTAAACCATTGAATGTTTGAAGAAGAAAACCTCCTAACTAAAACGATAGCCAGACGGCATTGCTGTGCACTGTTATAATGTGCTTTACATAAAACATTGATATTAAATGCGTTCCTGCATGCTGGTCTAGATTGTTTCGGTGTGATTTTGATTTATTCTCATATTGGAACTYGGTTTGTTATAGTTTTCCTGAAATGGTAAAGAGGGTAGTTTTCAGTGAAAGGAAGACCCAGTAGTTTTGATGTAGTAGGTTGGACACTTGTAGCTATTGCTGCTATTGGAACAGTGTAAAATTAGCCTGATACCTGAACTGGGAAGATCGTAGCTTTCCTGTTACGAGTGGTTTTCAGTCCTCTAGTCCTGATACAAGCGCAGGGAGGCAGCTGGCATGTTCCCTAAATGGACATTTTCTAACAACAAAATTTAATTGGTTAAATACCTTTTCACATTGAACACTGACTTAAGCCTTAGACATTCCGAACAGCCAGATCTATTAAAATCAGCTCTGTCACAGGAGTGCACATCACGATTGTGCTCTCTCTCACGAAGAGAACTGAAAACGGTCTGGGCTGTCGCTGACTGACTTTTACTTTGATCTCTGCAAGTGATTCACCTGGAGTCACCAGCATATCTTTGCCTGTCACTGAAGGGCCTGCAGAAAAGGCAAATATCATAGTGGGATTTAGAGTGTAAAAGTGTGCGCACAGTTAGTTTTCCTTTTTACATGGCATTGGTAAGGTCTGAATTTGAGTTATCTCTTCAGGTTTGGAATCGGCAGGCAGAAGGGATAGAGACCAGTGGAAGGTGAAAAGGATAAGATGTGGAAAATGTTATTTTTGAAGAAAAAACTAAGAGCTTAGTGCTGTTTAGCCTAAAAAGAAAAGACTGAAAGGAGATGGTGGTCTTGGTTTAAAGTACTATTGCAAAGAGGATAGTTGAGAACAACACAGTTCATTCAGGCAGCATCAGAAAAGATTCAGGTATGCAACAAGGAACATGCAGTGGTGAAATGTGCGAAGGATGGATAAATTACACTGGAGGCTGGAGTGGTCTTCAAGAGCAGGTGAAGCATCTGTCAGGAACGGTGTAGGAACAGCCTCTGAAAGCTGGTGGCTCTTGCTGTGGTCGTTTGAGTGTTCACTTGCATTTGAACTGCTGCTCGGTAATGTATCTTTCTGAAAATGTTGCTTCAGAATTGAAGAGTGCGCTAGGAGCTTTTTGTATAAGTTTCTGTTGTATAAGCTTCTGTTGTCTAAAACTGTGGCCTTAGAGATTTAAATAGTGAGATAATGATTTCTGCTTATTTTACAGATTCGCTTACAATCAAATACATGACCATGGGGGATATGAAGACCCCAGACTTTGATGACCTTCTTGCAGCCTTTGACATACCAGATATGGTAGATCCAAAAGCAGCTATTGAGTCTGGACACGATGATCATGAAAGCCACATAAAACAAAATGCTCATGCGGATGAAGATTCTCATGCACCGTCATCATCTGATGTTGGTGTCAGTGTCATAGTGAAAAATGTCCGTACTATTGATTCTTCTGAAGGAGTGGACAAGGACGGCCACCATTCCACAGGCAATGGCTTGCATAATGGTTTTCTAACATCATCAGCTCTGGATAGCTACAGTAAAGATGAAGGGAAGTGTCTTAAAGATGATGGGTCGGCTTCTGAGGCTACCCTGAAAGACTCAGCTTTCAACCAGTTTAGCCCTATCTCAAGTGCTGAAGAATTTGATGATGATGAAAAAATCGAGGTGGATGATCCTCCAGATAAAGAAGAGCTGCGTGGAAATTTCAGAGCAAATGTCTTGACAGGAGCTGTATCTCAGCAGGAATATGAGAAACTAAAGACACTTAGTGGAGAGAGCTTGATTAAATCTGGAATCCCAGTTTCAGGTAACACAGATAAAAGTAAAGTTGGTAAACGAGAGACAGAGACAAACGCTATGAATCTAAGTGTCTACGAACCTTTTAAACATCGAAAAATAGAGGACAAATTACTGAAAGACAGTTCTGAGAAGCTACTTGAAAACAGGGTACTTGATGGAAAACTGAGTGCTGAAAAAAGTGAAACAAATCTTACCAGCATTTCACAGTCCAAAGCAAAGTCATCAGCAAAGCTTTCTTCATGCATTGCTGCAATTGCAGCACTGAGTGCTAAAAAGGCAGCTACAGATACCAGTAAGGATTTACAGTCCAATTCTGGAGAATCTTCTCCATTGCCAAAAGACATGAATGAAAGTCCCCATGCTATTGAAAAATCACCCGAATCTCAGAGTCTCATTGATGGTGCTAAAAAACCATCTGTCAAACAGCCTGATAGTCCCAGGAGTATATCGAGTGAAAACAGTAGCAAAGGGTCTCCGTCTTCTCCTGCAGGGTCAACACCAGCAATTCCTAAAGTTCGTATAAAAACCATCAAGACTTCTTCTGGGGAGATCAAGAGAACTGTCACCAGAGTGTTGCCAGAGGTGGATTTGGACTCTGGTAAGAAGCTCGAGCAGACGGCTTCTATGGTGACCTCCATGACATCTCTGCTGTCCTCGCCAGCTTCTGCTGCTGTCCTTTCCTCCCCTCCCCGGGCTCCTCTGCAGTCTGCAGTTGTCACCAACGCTGTTGCCTCTGCAGAACTTGCACCAAAGCAGGTCACTATCAAACCTGTGGCTACCGCTTTTCTCCCGGTCTCAGCAGTTAAAACAGCCGGATCCCAAGTTATTAATTTGAAGCTCGCTAACAATACCACGGTGAAGGCCACAGTAATATCTGCAGCGTCGGTGCAGAGTGCCAGCAGCGCCATTATAAAGGCTGCCAATGCTATACAGCAGCAGACTGTTGTGGTGCCAGCATCAAGCCTTGCCAGTGCGAAACTCGTGCCAAAGACAGTCCATCTTGCCAACCTTAATCTTCTGCCTCAAGGTGCTCAAACAACCTCTGAACTCCGCCAAGTGCTAACAAAACCTCAGCAACAAATAAAGCAGGCAATAATTTCTGCAGCAGCCACTCAGCCTTCTAAAAAAGTGTCTCGCGTCCAGGTGGTGTCGTCTCTGCAGAGCTCGGTGGTGGAGGCGTTCAATAAGGTGCTGAGCAGTGTCAACCCGGTGCCGGTTTACATCCCGAACCTCAGTCCCCCTGCCAGCGCCGGCATCACGTTGCCCACGCGAGGCTACAAGTGCTTGGAGTGCGGTGACTCATTTGCTCTTGAGAAGAGCCTCACGCAGCATTACGACCGGAGGAGCGTGCGCATTGAGGTGACCTGCAATCACTGTACAAAGAATTTGGTTTTCTACAATAAGTGCAGCCTCCTTTCCCATGCTCGTGGACACAAGGAAAAAGGAGTTGTAATGCAGTGTTCCCACTTGATTTTAAAACCAGTCCCGGCAGATCAGATGATAGCATCTCCATCAAGCAATAGTGCTTCTGTGCTTCAAAGCTCCGCGGGAGCTGGCACACATACTGTGACAAAGATACAGCCTGGCATAACGGGGACAGTGATATCGGCCCCGGCAAGCACACCCATCGCTCCCGCCATGCCGCTGGACGAAGATCCTTCCAAGCTCTGTAGACACAGTCTGAAGTGTTTGGAGTGCAATGAAGTTTTCCAAGACGAGACGTCTCTTGCCACGCATTTCCAGCAGGCGGCAGACACAAGTGGACAAGTAGAGTATCATACGTTTAAATTCCAATGTTTCACCTATAAGCCTAGGGGACTTTGGGGATTTTTACTTTCCTATAGATGTTAATTGTCTGAATCTCCGTGATTAAAAATATCAACTAAAACCACAAAAAGTCTTGCACTTACATAGTGAATGTCAGTAATTTTTAAATTAGAATTTTCTTATTTTTTTCTAGGCCCTAAAGTCTAAAATTTACACTGATACATATTTTTAAATAAGATTGATCATCAGCTCTTAGAGCTGAACTATATAATATTGAAATGAGTGGKTTTTTTTTCCTGAGAACTTTTATTGATACGTACTATGCTTTGGAATGAAAATATACAGTGGAATCCACTTAATTGGCACCCTCATTAACTGCACACCTATTTAGTTGGAATGGCAGTCTGAAGTGATCTCTGCTTGATTATCATATCATATAGTACCCTAAAGAGCCAGGCGTTTCTCTCGTAGGGCAGGGACTGCAGGCAATGAATAAATGGCACACTGCCCCTGCTGAACGGGCACGCGTGCTGGTCCCATAAGAAGTGACAAGTGGTGTTCGCTAGCACGCACCCCTGCTCTGTGACCATTTGTTTAGTTCCTTGGGCTTTTTCTTCCTCTTAGGAGTGCCTATGAGTTAAACTTACTTTAATAAAGAATTTCAAAGTCACTTGTATGTTGCCTAATCTGAAGGAAACACATCTTTCAATAAAAATGGATATTAATGAGTGTGCAATGTATTTTATAACCCGTGAGAGCTAAGATCACTGATTCAATGGCTTTCTTGCCTTTCCACTGGGGCGTGCCAATTAAAAGGGATTCTAGTGTATTGCAAAGCATGTGGTGGGGCTGTCGGCCGCCTGGGCAGGCTGGAGCACTGGGGAGGCCCGGCTGGCTGCGCCGGGCGCCGGCGGTACCTCCGAGTGCCAGGAGCAGTGGGAGTGGCGAGGCCGCTTCCCCAGGAGCGCCCTGGCTGAGCCCGGCCTCGCGCCCCCGTGCCCGCTGTGCAGCAGGGCAGGCAGAGYGCCCGGCCGGGACGGCTCCCGCGCACGGCGCTCCCTGCAGCTCTGTGCGCCCCACGGCGCGGCAGGAGGCTGGCGGCAGCCTCGTGTCGGACGGCACCTGCCTTCCTGAGCTCGTGAGCAGTGGTAGTCAGTTTCTGATGCCTGGGTATGTCCGGTACCATTCCCCAGGCTGCTTCATGTTCTGTAACAGTTTTCTTAACTAACTCCCATCCTGGTATGTGTTAGGGTTTTGGGKTTTTTTTGTTTTTTATAATAGGTTCATAATTTTCATATTTGCTATGAAAAGATCCAGTTGTGCAGGTGGGAACCTGTCATGCTCAGTACTGTAGGAACAGGTGACTAAGAACAGGTGACTGCAGCCCTGCAGCAGTTAAGGGCAGAGCAAGTGAACACAGTGCGACCAGGCTGGGGGCACGGGGACAGGCTGGGACACAGCAGTGCTGAGCAGGGAGCACGGAGAAGGTGGAAGAGCTTCCCGGGAGTGGGAGGAGGAGCTGCTGGGGACCCCACTGCGTTGCTGGCTAACCCGGGGGGTTGCAGGAACCCCTCAGGTGCCCCGGTACTGCTGGCTCATTGCTGTGCTTTGCTCCATGTGCAGGTCCCCTTCRAGACTCCCAGCCCCGGGAGTGGCCAAGGAGGGAGCGGAGAGCTTCGAGAAGGTGCAGGGGTCTGGGAGGCAGAGCGGCGGGGACAGCGCCTGGGTGGGAGGCAGGGAAGTTTATGGCAGTGAGGAGAAGAGTCCCCATGGGTGCTGACCGCCCGGGGTCGGTAGCGCTCACACGTACTGTCTTTCAGGAGTTGTGGTGTCCACAAAGCTTTAATAGCTTCCTTTTAGGCCGCAGTTTGCCAGAATTAAAAAGGAAAAAGGAAAAGCAGGGTGCTGCAAAGTGCTGGAGGAAAAGCAGCAACTTTCATTTTGTTTCCATTCTAAAAGAACACTGTTGGTAAATGTAGTTTTGAATGTTCTGAAATGCCTTGTTGCAGTATCCGTTTAAAAATCCACGTGATTTTTTCCTTGCTCTTTCAAGAGCTTTCTTTTTCCACTGTCGAGAAGCCGTTTTCTGCTCCGTGCTACTTCCTGCGCGAGGCCCCGTGTTGCGGCCGCTGCAGTTGCTGCTGCAGCGGGCGGTGCGGCGCTGCGGTGGTGACGGGCAGCGCGGTGGCAGGTGCCATGGTGGTGGCGGCGCCGCGGTGGTGGGCGCTGCGGTGGCGGCAGGTGCTGTGGTGGTGGGCGCTGTGGTGGCGATGGGCGCTGCGGTGGTGGGCGCACTGTGTCCCACCGTCCGTCGCTCCCCGGCGGTGCCGTCGGCGCGCGGCAGAAGCACCGCTGTGACGCTGGTGCTCGCTGCAGAAGGGCTCTGCAGAGGCACGCGATTCGTAAATACGTTCAATATTTTTTCCTGGTAGTTGGCTCTCGGCTTGAAAGAGAAATGCTTCAACTTCTCTTGTCTGTCTTAGTGCTTCACATAGGCTTTTTGTTGTAAAACTACCATTATTTGGAAAGGAAGGAGACAGGAAAGCTGGATAAAATTGAGGGATATGTTTGARGAGAAGGGAAGAAAAGGAGTTGTTTTGCAGACAACTAATAGAAGATATGCTAGGTTTTATTTGCAGATTCCCGTTCTCTGGTGCCCAGGACTAGAACCAGAGCAGCTGAGAGGTGTTCCCCACAAAGTTGTTACCTTTCTGTAACACCTGCCATAAAAATAATGGTAACGAATCCCCAAAACAGTATTAATGGGTGTCACAAAAACCGTAGATGATGTCTATGGTGTCACTTGTGCTAATGGCTTAATGCAAAGGGCTGGGCCGCTCGTGAGTGGTTTTGTGCCCAGGCCCTCTCGGCTGTACCATGGGGACGAGGCCGGGCAGGTGGCGTGGTGGCTGCTGGCCTGGTGTGAGCAGGGACCGGGCAGCTCCTGCTTCGTGCTCGTCCCTCTGCTGCGGCTTCCTTTCCCACCCCCACTGCTCTTTGCACTTCTCTCCACCTTTGAGTTTAACTGATTTCACTGATAGTGCTGGGGACTGCGGCACGGGGCAGCACTGAAAAACTCACAGATTTCTGTTGCTTGAGTGAGAAGTTCTGTTTTGTCATTTTCTTACATAATCAGATTCTGATCAGTGAGAGCTCTGATTGTTGCATTAGTGCTTATGAATTCCTAGGTGGCAAAGGACAAGCAATGGCAGCGRCACCAAAGGCAGGTGAAAGTGTCATGTTTTCCATGCAGTGACAGCTCATGGGCCTCGGCCCGAGGTGGACGYGAATCCTCCCCACGCTGGCCCGGCCAGGGGCAGACAGGCACGCGGGGCCGAGGCCACGGCAGCGGCTCAGCAGGGACGAGCGCTTGGCGTTGGAGAGGGTGCCTGCGGTGTCCAAGAAGACGCCAGCGTGGGCTCCTGCCCATGCGGGCCGCCCTGCACCAGCCCAGGCTCATCCCCGCGCTCCACTCCCCTTCGAGCGGCTGCAGTGCTGGCAACAAGAACAAAGCCAAGGCAGCAGCGACGGCCCTGGCTCCTCTGCCCTTGCATGTCCAGGTTCCACCAGGGCGGCGGAGAGGGAGTCTGCTTACTGGAGCCCTTCAAACCCCTCAGGCCGTTCCAACACCAAGGAAATGCTGAAAGGGAACGCTAAAGAGAAACTCCTTGCTTCAGTATGGGTGACCTTGCATTTCCACCTGGAATTACTCTTTTTTTGAGAGAGAGAGAGAGAGTATTTGCATATGTCCTGAAAAAATGGTCTTGTTTAGATAAAGATATGTTGAGGGGGAAAAAGGTGCACGGATCCTAGTAGGAGAATACACTGGTTCTTAGGTAATATCAGTATTGCCAAATTGCTGAACTCTTTAGCAATCCATTTGAGGTGCTTATTCAGCAGGGCCCTGCTTGGCAGACAGTGGTCGTTTTCCTGGGTGCCTGGTGGCGTTTCCTCCTGCTGCAGCCGGGTCCGGATGCGCGCGGATGCCAGCGGGCGCTGCGCTGCGGTGCCCTGTGTCGGTGCCCGGCATCGGTGCCCTGTGTCGGGAACGCTGCGTTGGGGAYGCTGCGCGCGCTGCGGCCACCTCCKCTCTGCACATCCCTGCTCTGAGCCTCGACGCTTTCCCGGAGGGGTTGGAAGGAGCAGCCAAACTGGAGGGAGGAGGCAACTCCTCGTGGAGACCCAGCTGTGAGAGGGAAACTCTTTTGTGTGAGAAAACACAAAAGTTGCACCCAAATTATTTGTTTTAGGTTTTCTTTCTGCATAGGTTAGTAAATCCTTTTAATACAGCCCTGAGGATTTTGTTTCACTTTGTATTCTGGCAAAACAAATGTGCAAGAGCCTTCAGGATAGCATTTCTTAAGATAGGCAAATCTGCTAGAAATGCCCATGTCGGGAAGGAGCCTTACCTTTGTTTTCAAGTATTTGTAAGTCAATGAAGAGATTTGTAAGTCCAAATCAAAAGCAACAGTATTGATTTTATAAGTTTTAAATCATTTCAACCAGTGACATTCTGATTTCTCATTGGAAATTTATTTCCAATAACTCCTTTATTTTTATCAAAAAAAAAAAAATGCTGAGAAACACCAAAACTCTGTATCATCCTTGGTTTACAGTTTAAGACCTATAAGACTTGCCGGTTTGATTTTTACTTTAGGCATTGATTTGGTGTTTAGACTTTTTACCCTACATGACTTTTCTATTTTTTTTACATTGTTCTTTTGTAACCCATTTCCCATATATAAATAATATATAAATAATTTCCCATTTGTAGGTCATAATAGAATCCCTGCAGTGAAGGGGAATATGTGTGAAGTGGAGCTGTGTTCAAGCCCATCCTGCCAGGCCTTGTTGGTGGCCCTGCGCCCCAGGCTGGAGACAGCAGCTCGCTGGGAGTGGCTCAGAGCTGCGTGACGGTCGTGGGGCTTTTGGGGGCTCTGGCAGCCCCACGGGGGCTCCGGCAGCTGCACCGGGGCTCTCGGGGGCTCCACGGCACTGGGACCTGCGTGGAGACGCTCTGCGGGAGCTGGCGGTGCCCGCGCGCCCGCCGGGGCTGAGCCCCCGCGCCCCGTGTGGCCCGCGAGCAGCTCCGCTGCTTGTTCCAGTGTAACGGAACGCCAGGAGGTGGTAGGGTAGGAGGTAGCTTAGCACTTCTGAGGAACACATTTGTAATCGCTTTGCGTATCTAGCGGTCCTAATTAAATGTGCAATGTTTAGATATATTCTTGTCTGAGAAATATATATTCACATTCTACCTCATAATACCCTAGGTCACCGGTTTTATGGCTATTAACGTTAGAATTTGTGGATATTTTCGTTAGAGTCAGGGGTAAGGATCTAAGGAAGGAAATATACTTCTGSTTTTTTGTGTGTGCACTGAGTTAAAACCATATGCTATGAGTTTGAGGTTATACCCAGGAGTTTGGCACTATTAAAGTACTTCTGGGTGAGGGGACCACCTAGAATTTGTATTAATTGTACGTTGTCTTGCACGGCCAGTGATCATGAAGGAGCTTTGTTGTACCAGAACAGGCCAAAATGTTGATGCACCAGCTCTGTCCAGCGAGATATGCGGTTAGAATTTGTCTGCTACTTTTGGTTCACGTCACAGTCATAACATTTAACCTTTTCTTTAATATATTACAGTGCTTGACACAAGAAATGATATGTAGCTGAACCAAACCTTTTGTTTCATCTATTTTGGTTTGTCGTTTAGAAGACATGCAATATCTGCCAGATGCTGCTTCCTAACCAGTGCAGTTTTGCATCACACCAGAGAATTCATCAGCATAAATCTCCATACACGTGTCCCGAATGTGGAGCAATCTGCAGATCTGTCCACTTCCAGACCCATGTCACTAAGAACTGCCTGCATTATACACGAAGAGTTGGTTTTCGGTCAGTATAATGATTACTTTTGTTGTCAATTTATATATAATTTATGCTTTCAAAAGTAATTTCCCATTTTCATAAGCATTGTTTGTAGAGCGCGGGCTTCATTGGTTTAAAGTAGTCATGGCAACAGTGCTATTAGTACTACAAATTTTGGAATAAATCCTGCATTATCTTCAGCTTTGTTTTGGGCAGCTGCTCCTGTGAGTTTCCAAATGGGGATATTAGCTGCCCTCGCTGAGCCACGGAAGGGCGCTCGGGGCTGCACGGTGCCTGCGCTGGAGAGCTCAGATGTACGGGGCCGCTTTCAGGCTCTTGGGGCGTTTTTGCCCACCTGGGTCCGGACACTGTCCCTGGTAGAGCAGCCGTCTCTGGGGTGCTTTCCTGGGAGCTACTCCGTGGCCGCAGAGGGGTCACTGTGCATCCCATGTCCCATGGGAGCAGCCCCCGTGCTGCCCTCGCCCTGGCCTCCCTGCTGCCCGCTCTGCATCGGTGCTGACRTCCTGCCGCAGTGGGGAGCAGAGGGAATGCTGAGTTGTGGAAGGCTGGGAAGACAGTGTTGCCCTCGAGCCTTGCTGTCACTGAACCCAGCGGAGCAGCCGGCCGCAGGTTGCCCTGGCACTCCAGGCACCCTGTGCAACCCAGGCACCCCGTGCGCCCTGGCACCCTGTGCCTCCCGGCACCCCGTGCACCCCATGCAGCCCGTCTGGCCCCAGCAGCAGCTCCCATGCTTGGGGCCGGCATTGACTCCCTCCCCTGGGACACAGAGAAGCTGCTGCTGGGGCAGGGAGCGTCCRCCTGCCCCGCGCCAGCTGCTCGTGTCAGGCCATGGCCTCAGCTCCGGCTCTCTCGGTGTTTCTTGGGGTCATTCTGCCTGCTCCTTGCACAAGCAGCGAGCTTTATGGCCCTGGATCCGCTAGGTGTGTGTTGCGGGCACTGCACGGCACCTTCCCTCTGCCCGTCCTGKGTTTGGCCCTAGGCCCAGAACTTCCCTCAGGGGCTCGTGGCCTGAACTGGGAGCACCAAAGACTTGCTGACCTGCAAATCACAAGTATCTGTGTAAAAAAATCTCATGTGTCAGTATGACAAAAGTTCTTCATACAGTGAAAATTAACCAAAAATGCATGGGCAAGGAAAGGCAGTATCCAGAGAAATATTTTTGCTCCCTGAATTTCTCCTCAKTTTCTCATCTCTGTGGATGCTTTTGAGAAGAAGCTCAGTCCTTCCCGCCCTTCCAGGTGAGGCTGGCGTGATCCCAGCRGCTCAGCAGAGAAGCTCCATTGCTTGAGCTGGAGCAGCTGAAAGGCTCGGCCTGGGATGCAGCCTCGCAAGCCGGGAGCAAGCGAGCGGTTCCGGCAGGCAGAAGGGYAGGCTGGGCATTAAGGGCTGTGCCGATACACAGCCGTGCATCAGTCAGTACCGAATGTCTCTGGCGAATAAAGCCTGGGGGGGTGGAGAGCGGGAGGCAGGAGGCAGCGCTCGCGAGGCGACGYGCGGCACGAGCTCCTCGCCCGGGCACTGCAGCCTCGTGCTCCAGCACTGCAAACACAGCTCCCCAAAGCGGGGCTTAGGCACTGGTGTGTGTGCACCTGCTCATAGGAAATAATGGCACTAAGAGGGTAAATCACATGCTTAAAAAAGAGGCCGACATTTCCAAAACATCGGGKATGATGCGTTGTGCAGAGGGAAACAGGAGGCTAGTGTGCAGGATATCGGGGGGGTTCATGCTTCAGTGCTGTTACTGAGGCTCTAAAACAGAATATCTAAAATTATTTGATGTTTACATGGCAACAAGTACTGTGAAGTTAGTCAGAATTAACACTTTTGAGGAGTAGAAGCCTTCTAAATCCCTCACTGGAAAATCCTGCTCGTTAGGAGTTTTCACAGATTGTCTTGTAGATGTCCATGGCAGTGTGTCCTAGGACTTTTGTAGTGGCCTGTAGCACTGGAGATGGGCGGCATGAACGGGGCCATTGTGTATAGAAACTACTACTAATATTAATTGAATTTTTAATTGTTTTATTTTAGAATAGATGCGGAAAGGTCACAAATTTTCAACATTGCAGAAGTATGTTTTTGAAAAATATTTTCAGAAATCCAATCTCATATACTAATATGATTATAGAGCTCCAGTTTAATTATCCTGAATTAAAATTTACTCTGTTTTTTTTAATCCAAGCATTGATTTAATCACTTGTCATAAAATCGTCAGTATGTTTTCATAAAAACTAAGCAAGGGGAATGGGAGCAGTGTTCTGCTTGCTGATTTTCCATTTTGGTAGCACTTTCTAAATTACTGTGGTGTGCTTTACATAATCCATTGCATGTGATAAAACTGCCATTTGTAAAATCTCTACAAATCTGCAGAGGATTTAAGCATTCTATTTACAATCAGCACAATATTCCTCTGCTTGTTGTAATGCCATAAAAATGTGCTCTTCAATTATCAGATCATCTTGGGGTATCTTTTTATAYTCTTTTCAATTTTCAAATCATCTTCAGGTAACTTCTTTTTTCCTCTTTTCTGATGCAATCTGTGATTAATCCTCAATGTGTTTTCTGTACTTTTACGTTGGCAGAACAGTGTAGTTTTATCCATTTGTATATGTGGATTTACCTCTTCCCCTCGCTTGAAAATCAGTGTTGATTCCCTTTCTTKTAACGCTGTGTTTTGCTCGGCCGAACTGACTCTTCTCCCCTCTTTTTGCAGCTGTGTGCATTGCAATGTCGTCTACTCTGATGTGGCGGCTCTCAAGTCTCACATTCAAGGTTCTCACTGTGAAGTCTTTTACAAGTGTCCTATCTGTCCCATGGCATTTAAGTCTGCTCCCAGCACACATTCCCATGCCTACACACAACACCCGGGTATCAAGATAGGCGAACCAAAGTAAGCAACATTCATCTTTTACTGCACTTGCCTGCCGTTTGATAACTTGTGAGATTGCATTTCCTGCTGTGTTTCCAGTCGGGAGCTCGCGGACTGTGCATGCTGCCGTCCTGCCGGGAGTGTGGGGAGGTACACGGTGTATCTGCTTGGAGGATTCAGCTGGCGGTTCATTTGGGAAACCTTAGATTTCTAAGAACATAGTGATAACAATGTTTTAAGCAATGTTTTTAACAATGTTTTAAAAAATGCTTTAAACACAACACTGCAACATTGTAATACGGTAATTACAAAACGTTTCAGGCAAGCTACTGGCAAGCTGTGTGTCGCCCATGCTTGTTTGTAATCTAATTATTTCACATGAGTGTAACTCTGCCTTAAGGTAGAGTGTTTCCTGAAGGAACTGCCCAGCTCCTCAGCACCTAGGTAGAGATTTGGAAGGGCGGAGGAGAAGGATGTAGTGTGTGGCTTGTGGCCAGCTCAGCCCGCAGGAGCTGGGACTGCCTGGTCAATGTGTGTCAGTTCCTGGGGATCTGATCAGTATGTGCAGGTTCCTGAGGGGAGGATGTAGGTGTGGGGAGGAAGGGGCCGAGCTCTTCTCAGTGGTGGCCAGYGCCAGGACAAGGGGCAGTGGGTGCCAGTTGCAGCGCAGGCAGCTCCATGTGSCCGTGAGGAAGAACTTGTTTGGTGTGAGGGTGCCCAGCCCTGGCCCAGGCTGCCCAGGGAGGCTGCGGAGGCTCCTGCTCTGCAGATCTGCCARCSCGCCGGGATGTGACCGGGTGCCCCGAGCTCTGGGTGTCCCTGCTGGAGCAGGGGGCTAAACTGGATGGTCTCTAGGCGTCCCTCCCAACCTCAGCCCTCCTGGGTTTCCGTGATTCCGGCGGGAGCTGGGGCTTCCCGCGGGAGCCGGGATTGCCGGCGGTCGCGCATGGAGCTCCTCGGTACAGCCCTCCCGGCCGGCGACTGCTCCCCGGCACTGCTGTCTCCTGCGTGACCCGCTGTCCTCACTMACTCTGCTCCTTTTTCTTCCATAGTCGCCACATTTTGGGTCTGGTGACTAGATTGTTGCTTCCCCAAGACTCTCGTGACAGTTCTAGTGTGTTATAAAACAATGCGCCGGCCATTAAACCTTTCCCAGCTGGGTTAGGCAGGGCTGTTTCCATTCTGCAGTTAGGACATGAGACGTAAAGGCTGCTAGGGGTTTGCTGGAGAAGGTAGAGGAATCCTATGGAATATCAGGAGTGTCAGTTCAGCTTCAGGGCCAAGTTCAAACAAGTGCCCGATGCCCAGATTCTCAGGGGCCGTCGGAGGGAGCTGCAGGTACGTCTAAAAAGGGGCTCAGGTCCCCCAGGGTCAGCCACGCCGGGCACAGCGCTCGCGTCACCAGTGTCACCAGCCGGGAGCCCCGTGGGAGGCGCAAGGCAGCCCCATCACGGAACCGCCTCAGCTCCTTCCTATGGGCAGGACAGTCATCCTCTGGGAGCTTTAAGCCTCCATCAAAGCAAAGGGCACCACGCTTCCTGTTTCTGATGCTAGATTGACATTTCCAGTGGTGACGAATGGCACTTTCCTGTAATCCAAGATGGCATCTTGAGCAGCAAGCCCACAAATACCAACATCTCATCCAAAATTTGTTTTAGTTTTCCACAGTTTTCATCAGATAAAAAAAAAAAGGTGATTGAAATAGTCAGTTGTGGAAGACATTTCACATAAGAAATAGAATTAAGAGAGGCACAAAAGGTTTTCTGAGCTGTGTTTGGATCTTTTGGATGGTTTCTAGTCTACTTCGTGTATTAAGCATTTTGCCTTGGTTTCCTTTTTGTGCAGATGTGCTCATGATTACTTAACGAGCTTCTGGGAATTTGCGTATAAAAGGATGGAGGTTTGGAGGTGTTTGTGGTAGCCTCGTGTTTCGTGGCATCTTGTGGGGCCTGCGCCGGTTGCTGCTCCCCGTGGCCGCAGGGTCCTGCGGCACCCGCGCTCACTGGGGGACCCCTTTTATGAAGGATGCTCCCAGCCATGGGGACCCGGGCCTTGCCTGAGGATCAACTCGATGTATTYGAGCTGCTCGGTAGCAAGTTAGAAAGGAAGATGTTTCAAGTGTGTGTGTCAGGTGATTTCTGAGGGTGTCTCTACAACACAGCGATGCGGTGCCATCAAGAGTTTGTGACAGCTCTCAGAATCTGTTTTATCTGCTGTGATGCTCTGTATTTGTAATTGAAGAGCCGTTTTCACGTTTGATGAATCTGCCACTACTGATTTGTCTGGGTCATAGAGCCTCTCCTGTCACATATGACTGGCATACATTGTAAAGGAAGCAAATACATYGCACAGCACATCGGGCTGCGTAAGTCTGGCTGAATGGCTGTTTTCTGGAGGGGAGGATTCAAGGTGCATCCCGGATGGGAGCAGGAGCCGGTGCATGTGGAAGCGTGGCGCCTGCAACCTGCACACACCGTGTCGGGGAGCGCCAAGCGCCACCTTTGGAGACATGATTTTGAAGGTAGCCCCAGAGCCCCCAGCCCCTGCTGGGYCCCGGGGCTGCTCTTCCCCTGGGAGGAGGCAACCGTGCCGACGGACACGGGTGTCCTGGCCACGAGCAGCTCAGGGCAGCTGGGAGGACCCATGAGCTCCAGCTCAACGTGGGCCGTGGCCCGGGTCTGCTTGTCCTATCAGTGGGAATCAGGCCGAACCAGGCGGGAATCAGGCTGAATCAGGTAGGGAATCAAGCATAGTGTCAGCAGGAATCAGGCTGAATCAGGTAGGGAATCAGGCGTAGTGTCAGCAGGAATCAGGCTGAATCAGGTAGGGAATCAGGCATAGTGTCAGCAGGAATCAGGCTGAATCAGCAGGAATCAGGCAGGAATCAGGCTGGATCAGGCATCCTGTCAGCAGGAATCAACATGATTCAGACATTCTGTCAGCAGGAGTCAGACTGGATCAAGCATCCTGTCAGCAGGAATCAGTGTAATTCAGCGTCCTGTCAGCAGGAATCAGGCTGGGTCAGGCATCCTGTCAGCGGAATCAGACTTGCTGGGACAGGGCTGCATGTCCACATGGGGAGGCAGTACCCTCTTCTCCATGTTATCCCAGGGGCCAGGGCGCAGCGCTCCTTGAAGGAGCTGGTTAGGGATAGAGAAGGGGTTCGAGTGTTCAGGTGACCCGGGAGGACGTCGGTATTGTTTGCAGCCAGGTTGTGCCTGCAAAGGCAGCTGAGCTGAKCCCGGCGGACGGGATGTCGACCACGGCCGCGCGCGCCTTCCCTTCCCCTCCCAGCCCCCGGCCTGGCCACCCTCCCTCCCCATTCCCTGTTCGTACAAAAAGTCCTGTTCCGGAAAGGATAAAGCCGCTCGTTTGCTGTCTAGAAACAACTGCCAAGAGTTGCACTCCAAAAGGCTCATCTTGATGCTTGCTTTTTAGAGTGAAGCAGTTCTTAACAGAGTCCGACGTACAGATAAGCAAAATCAACAAGCAAAATATTAAGCAAATTATTTCAYGGACTATTTAGACTGACTTTCGTAACAAACTCATGAGGAAAACAAAGCAAGCTTCAAGGTGTTGTTACATGGTAGCTGCTGTGGTGGTTGGATGCGAAGACTGAGTTGGGTTTCAGTCTGCTTTGTGTCTGTTGGTCAGACCCTTGACAAAGGTCTGCTAAAACACAGATGTTTCCAGGTGAGTGACTTTTTCAGGGTGTTATGATTCAGAACCGTGGCTGTCGTTTCCACTTGGCAGGACGGTGCTGTTGGCAGGACGGTGCTGTTAGCAGGACAGCGCTATTAGCATGCAGCATTTATCTAGCTCTCTGTCGGCTAGCACGCTTGCTGCTAAAGCACCTCAAAGCGCTTTATAGGGACGTGCCTCCCCAGCAGGAAGTTGTGGTTTAGGGATGTCTCCTCGTTTCCTGGGTAGAACAAGTTCCATCCTTCAAGGATTGTGGTGGTGAGATGGGAAGTGTCGGCTGGGAAGCTCTGGCTTCCCTGGCTGAGCCGGAGAGGCCGCAGTCCGGCCGCGAGTCAAAACTGTGTTGTGTATTGCTGGAAATAAACTATGGTGAATTATCTCACTGATGATGATTGAGGCRATACCTCCTCCAATGTACTACCCTCGCCGCCTCAAACAGTCATGTAGCTCATCCCTTAATTACAACATGAATTCAAGAAGCCAAGATGTTCCCCTTCCGCACTGTTGGCTTCGGGTATGTAGCTGGTGCGTGTTGGTGGGTTTTGGCTTCTCGTCTGCACTGTTTAATAGTTTGGGTCTATTTTTTGATTGTACCTTTATTTTAATATTTGAGGCTGTTGTGATTTAGTTTCTTTTTAGCTGTGCTTCAGACAATCAGAAGTGGTTGGTTGAACATGTCTGACCTTATCTCTGCTGGGTAAAACACCAATGTGATGCTTCCAGATCGGTCCTCAACACAACTGACATTATTTATTGTACTTCTGGTTTTAGAATAATCTATAARTGCTCCATGTGTGACACTGTGTTTACTCTGCAACCTTTGCTCTATCGCCACTTCGATCAGCACATTGAGAACCAGAAGGTCTCTGTTTTCAAGTGTCCAGACTGTTCCCTTCTATATGCACAGAAGCAGCTTATGATGGATCATATAAAGGTTCGTAGGCATTTTCTCATTTCATTCCTAGCTTTATCATGTAGCATATGCTTTCAGAAAATGCTCAAACAAGGCACAGGAGTTTTTCTGTATGAATATTGATTTTGATGCAGCCGTAATATCTCAGTGCATTGCAGTCRGTATGTCATTTTGTCAAGAATAACACTGGGCATAGTGAGGTAAGCTGGTCCAGTCCACTTAGTTACAGCATTCCTAGCATCGTTATTCCTGCTGGCTGGAGCTGATGATGCTGAGTGCGTTGCAAAAATCAAGCCTTTGGTTTCCAGAAATCTGTGATGGGAACAATGTATTTGGGARTATGTTTGTGTGGGTGTGGGTATGTGTGTGCACACGAGCACGAAAGCATGCGGAAAAAGAAGWAGATGTTGAAGAAAACCTTGCTGGATTGTCTCATAAATATCCTTGCAACTGAACGAATGGYTTTACTGGAGAACATTTTCTATTGCAAATTCTTGCAAATTAAGTTATTCAGAATCATCAGTCCATTGACTAGAATATGTTAGCTAATTTAAATATATTTACTTACCTTTTTTCAAAATCAGCAAATCAGGTTAGCAGTGATTATTAGCTTGACCAAGAGACACTGGGCAATGACTGAAGCTATTTGCACCATTGCAAGGTGTGACGATCCAGGGTGATGGCACTTAATGCATTGAGTTGAATTCTTTTGTAATGACATAGAAGGCTTAGTAAAGTACAAAACATTTTAGAAAATCAGATACCTTTTCTTATTACTAAAGCCAGTGTTTCATATTCTAACCTCAACATGATGCACCTGATGATTTGCAAGATTGCATTGAAAAAAAAATCCTGGGAAAATGGCTGATTTTTGAGGCTAGAGGGGTAGTGGATGGCAGACCAAGGTGTTCGCAAGCTCCAGGGTCAGATTTTTTTGCTTTTGAACTAGTTCCTGTTTACTTTAAGAATCATCCCAAAATYAGGCTAGATATCTTAACTGGCCCTCCCATGAGGGGATGCAATGTCCGATTTTCACCTTCTTCTGATCTGCTTGTAATTCTCCCTTTACTAACAAATCAGGCAATTTCCATGCATTGCAGCGTGCACGTGTTCATGTAGCCGCGCGTTCGTGTCTGTGCTCAGGCGCTGCCGTGGCGTGGCGGCTGCCTCTGTAGGTGGGTGCTGCGTTCTCGGGGAGCAGGAGGCAGGGCCGGGCGGCGGGAGCGCGTTCGTGTCTGTGCTCAGGCGCTGCCGTGGCGTGGCGGCTGCCTCTGTAGGTGGGTGCTGCGTTCTCGGGGAGCAGGAGGCAGGGCCGGGCGGCGGGAGCCATGCACCGGGAGCCCGCGCGGAGGTGGCGCCTTCCTCCCGGGGCGCTGCCGCCTTGGGCACGCGCGTCGGGATTGGACAGGCCATCGGGAAGCCGCGGGGATGAGGCTGGGGTAGCACCGCGTGCAGACAGGTCGCAGGCAGTGGCGGAGCTCGGCCCTGCGGCGCCACGAGGGCTGGTTCCACATAGCTGGACACAAACCGCACCATAGGGGCCTGCCTGGAAATAGTGGAAAGGGATGAGATGCTCAGGAGGAGGTGGTGTGAGGCTGCAGAAATAGCCTAGAATAATTCCTGCAGACGGGAGCGTGTCTCTGTGGCCAAGAGCGTGTCTGGTTTTCCTCTGCTGGCCGGGCACGAGAGGACTGCAGCCGCCAGCGGGGATGAGCGGCGAGGCGCCGGCCAGGAGGCTCAGCGCGCCCGGCTCCGCGGGCAGCCTGCTCCTGTTCGGTGCTGTTTGATGGAATAGGAAACCCCCTGTAGTTACAGGGGCTGTGTTTGAAGTACTGTGCAGCGTTGCAGGTTCGCAGCTCGGGTGCACTSCGTGTCTGGTGCCAGGGTCACCTGCGGGAGGAGCAGCAGTGTCCGGAACCTGGCTGTGCCCGCGGGACAGCCCTGGAGAGGGCAGCACCGGCCGCCCTTGGAGGCGCCCTCGACCCAGCGGGCAGCTCCGCCTGTTCCCAGTGCCTGTTCCCAGCGCCTGTTCCCAGCGCCAGGCCCACGTGGGGCAGCGAGGAGCGCCGAGCAGCGCGGCGGGAGCGCGGCTGCTGCCCCCGGCCCGAGCGAGGCCTCTCCCTTCCCAAGGTGCCAAAGGCCCTTACCAAAACCAGCTGCTTTCTGGCAATCCCTGACAGGGAGATCAGTTAATCGAAGTAGGCCAGCAAAGTGAGAATGAAGCCTGACGTAACTTTAGCCTTTTTTCTTTGTCCCTGTTAAATACCCATTTTAACAATCTCAGTTTTCATAAAAATATCAAACTGCTAAAGAAAACTACTCTTTAGCTATGTTTGGTGTCTGTTGCTGTTGTTGATAGTTTCTGCTAATGCTGGAGCTTGTTTTTTTTTTAATCACTTTTTAAAATGGGAATGTGGTTCTGAATTGCAGTATAACAGTGCAGTAAATTAAGGCTTTTGGCTCAGAGGCCTGAATTTGCATTTTGGGATGCAAGTCTGCATTTTGACAATACAACACTAACCTCTATGTTAGTTATTTTACATCTGTGTTAATTTTTTTACTTTTTTTTTTTTTATTGTAGTCTATGCATGGGACATTGAAAAGTGTTGAGGGGCCACCAAACCTGGGAATAAATTTGCCTCTCAGTACTAAACCTACAACGCAGAACTCGGCCAGTCACAACAAAGATGACACAAAATCAGTCAACGGAACAGAAAAGTTAGAGAGGAAATCGTCCTCTCCCCTAAAGAAAGCAGAGTCCAGAAAGGTCACCAGTCCTGGCTGGACATGCTGGGAGTGCGATAGACTCTTCACTCAGAGGGACGTTTACATCTCCCACATGAGGAAAGAACATGGAAAGGTCAGTAATATTAAATTACAGAATAGCGTGTGAAACCTGAAGTAAGAAGGTTTGGGGTTTTTTTTCCAATTAAGTAGTGTATTTTATAGAATCATAGAACCATTATGGTTGGAAAAGACCTTCAAGGTCATCGAGTCCAACCATAAACACTTCCACACCCTACCTGCCAAACCATGTCCCTAAGCATCTCATCTACATCTTTCTTCAACACTGACAGTGACACGGGGACTCCACTGCTTCCCTGGGCAGCCTGTTCCAATGCTTCACCACTCTTTCCATGTAAAAATGTTTCCTAATATCTAATTTTTGCAGATGTTCCTGTAAATTCCATCAGTGTTCTTCTCTTTTCTCRTATCTATTGCACCTTTCTCTTGTATGCAGCTTAGTTTTTGTCATTTTTATATAGTGAGAAAATCCACACATTCTCAGTTARTGCAGGCTTTTTCACCCAGTACAAAAATTCCTCCAAGAGGGAAAGATGTTCCARCATTTCTTCTGAGCCATCTGATCTTATACAGGTTCATTTTCCTTCTTTGAGCCTTCCATAGTCTCTTGTCTTTTGCAAATTCATTAACCTCTGATCCAGAGAATCAAATCTTGCCTTGCCAGCCCAACGAGTGACAAACAGGATTTAATTTTAAAATGTAAACACGTTCTAAGGTCAGGCCAGTTKTCTGTTTCCTAGGCTTTCAGTTGAACAACTGGAGATGTTATTTAAATGAACTAGATTTGAGCGCTTTCTTAAAATTAATTGAAAGGAAAACAAGGGAACGCTGTGTTTTCAAGTCATCAAAGACAACCTGATGTCCCYGCTCTTCCAAGTATGTGAAATGTTTTAAAGACCCCAAGTGAACAGCAGTGGAACTGAGCAATTTTCCTCTGTTACTGCTTGCAGAGAAGAGAGCTACAACATAGACTTGTTAAATTTGGCTTCAAAGGAATAGTAGAAAATGTGACCTCATCGCAGATTCAGTCTTCTTCCCTTTTTTATCATTTAGAAAATTACTCTGATAGGTATCCAGCCTCCTCTCCTCTCCGTGCAGTGGAAGTAGATTGATAGAGATAAGACATATAATGGTGGTGGCCTCTGATCCTTGTGAGCGGTCTCTCTTTTTTCTTGATGACTGGTAGAATTTGGTCTTTTAGCAAAGAGGAACCCAGAGAATTTCAGTATGTTTGAAACAACTGTAGCTCTGTAAAAATGAACAAAGGATAAAACAGTGTGTACAGAGTTGTCACCACAACGTTAAATGTTCATATTGTTTCCCAGATTTCTACAGTCTTTAAGTAGTGGCCATTAGCAGCTCCACGAGTTCTTTGTGAACACAGAAACCACTCATTTTTCTGTGATACCTGGTGTTAGAAACTCGTAAATGAATGTTGGAGTCAGCATGAGTAATTTTCTTGCTTCTAGGTAAAGTCTTTAACAAATCCTGATGATTGCAGACAGGAACTCGGAACAGATTTTTGCCAAAACCTTTCACCAATTTTTATACTCTTCCAATGAATTTGAAAGATTTTCTAAAGATGGTTCAAAAACACTTCAAAATACCACACATTTAACAAAATATATGTACTTTCAAAAGTGCAACTTCAGTAGTGTTACAGAGCAAACTATTTCTGTGTTTTTTTCAATGACTTTGTAATTTCAACATGAGTCTGCTGCTTGTAAAGAATAGTATAGATATATATGGAGAAGATTATATATATCTACTGCAGTACTCTTGGAGAAGATAGCAAAGTAAAAACAATGACAAGAATTTTTCTATTAAAAAGCTAGAAAATAGAGATTCAGGATAGCATTGTGGTGCCTTAAAATATCAGAAAAAGCCAATTTTAACAGTGTAGTACCTGAGTTTATTATTTAGTTTTATTTTTTAAACAAACCTTCTCAGAACTGGCAAAAAAACCACACAGCTGCGAATTACCTCTCCCATACAGGTAAGAAGCAAAAATAGTTTTCAGGAGAAGGGCAGAGGAATAGGAAGCTTGCCATGCAAAGACTGGAGATGCTGACTAGGATGAAGAAAGCAAAGCGTGGAGAGGTGGAGCAGGTATCAGATTTGGGGTGTGTTTGTACCATATACATTAAGCATTTACCTCTAGTTTCCTAACTCAGAAGAGGTGTCTGCCCAGACCGTCCTCCTGRAGAAGGGTGGGGAAAGGCTCCTGCAGAGCAGTTGGAGGGATGTAATTCAGAATCCTGCTCCAGATCTCCAGGAGGAGCCGTGCACTTCCCTTGATTTCCAGTTTACATATTTGCAGAAAGGTGCCCAAGCGGATGACGTCCGTCACGGACGAGGTGGTGCGTCCTGATAAACAGAACCTTTTTGAGGTGCTTCTGAGAATAGCAGTGCTTAACAGAGAACTTTGTGCGGTGTCATCTGTGGCTGCACACCTGTTTAAAGATGCTGCTGTCTGCATTTCACACAAACAGTTGGATTTGTTTTCCACCAGAGCACATTCAGYGCTCCCTGTGAAAAAACACATTCAGTGGCCAGTCTTGTACTGTGCTGGATGAGTCCACATCCGTACGTGCTGGTGCTGGAGTAAAGCAGAAAAGCGGGCAGTCTTGTCATGTAGGCTGAGCTCTCCATCTTCAGGCCAGACTCGATACTTACCTAGGACACGGCACCGGGTTTGGACCTAAAGCTCGGCGCAGGCGGTTCAGCTCGAGCCAGCCCTTCTGCTGCTGTTCCTAGCAAGTGCTGATGCTTGTGCAAGGCCTCGCACTAAATGGGCATGTACAGGAGCGAGGTCGCAGGAGCTGCTGGCAAGCAAAGAGAGCGCGAGAGGAGAAATGAAGAACTAAATAACAGACTGACGTCAGTTCCCTTGCTCTGTTTTGTCTTCTCCCTTCCTGTTGCSTTGTCCACGTGGGAGCTCCTGCCCCCGTTAGGAGTGTGGTGCCTGCACAGGCCCGGGCAGGAGCCAGGATGCAGTTCATAGAAYCATAGAATGCCGAAGGTTGGAAGGGACCTCAGAGGTCATCGAGTCCAACCCCCCTGCTCACGCAGGGTCACCTAGAGCACRTGGCACAGGGCTGCATCCAAGCGGCTTTTAAAGATCTCCAAAGAAGGAGACTCCACAACCTCTCTGGGCAGCCTGTTCCAGTGCTTTGTCACCCTCACAGTGAAGAAATGCTTGCTTGAGTTCCTGTGGAACTTCCGATGYTTCAGTTTGAAGCCATTTCCYCTAGTCCTATCMCTGYCCACCACTGAAAAGAGGCCRCCCCCYTCCTCCTCACTGCCTCCCTTGAGGTATTTATACACGCTGATCAGGTSCCCCCTCAGCCTCCTCTTCTCCAGGCTGAACAGRCCCAGCTCTCTCAGCCTTTGCTCATAGGGCAGATGTTCCAGGCCCCTGATCATCCTGGTAGCCCTGCGCTGGACTCTCTCCAGCAGMTCCACATCCCTCTTGTCCTGRGGAGCCCAGAACTGGACRCAGTACTCCAGATGTGGCCTSACCAGGGCTGAGTAGAGGGGGATGATCACYTCCCTCGACCTGCTGGAGAYGCTTTTCTTAATGCACCCCAGGATCCCATTGGCCTTCTTGSCCACCAGGGCACACTGCTGCCTCATGGTCAACTTGTCGTCCACCATGACACCCAGGTCCCTCTCTGCGGGGCTGCTCTCCAGCAGGTCCACCCCTAATCTGTACTGGTGTCCAGGGTTATTCCTCCCCAAGTGCAGGACCYTGCACTTGCCCCTGTTGAACCTCATGAGGTTTCTCRCCGCCCAGTCCTCCAGTCTGTCCAGGTCCCTCTGGATGGCAGCACAGCCCTCAGGGCTATCAGCTACTCCACCCAGTTTGGTATCGTCGGCAAACTTGCTGAGGGAGCACTCCAGCCCTTCATCCAGGTCRTTAATGAATAAGTTGAACAGGACCGGACTGAGAACTGACCCCTGGGGGACACCACAGGCAGCCCGGATCAGGAGCAAGAGCCGCCGAACCGCGCGCTGTCCGCAGYGTCTGGAGTGAGGAAAGGCTGCCTGGGAGGCCGAGATGCCGGAGCCGGCACTGCCGGCAGCAGCAGGGCTGGCAGAGCGAGCGGGGCGTGGGAAGACACCGGGGCACGGGGGCTCTGTCCCTGACAGAGCTGTGCACAGCCCGCGGCCGAGGAGCGGGAGCGTGAACGGAGCTGCCCGCGGGAGCGGGAAACACGCTCGTTTGCCAAAGCGGGAAACGGTCACCCTGAGGAACATCTGTAATTTTAAGGATGCTAGTATGATACAAGGAATGACAAGTTAGTAGTATTTCATTTCCATCTGAGCTCCACGGCAGCAGAAGATCACAGACCTGAGCTTGAGAAGTCGCAGTGCAAGGGAGTGGGCAGCTTAACGGGGTGTCTCGGTGCTGCGGGGCGGCAGCACGGCCCTTTGGCCGCTCCGAGGCGCCAGGGGCAGGAGCAGCGCGTTGCTGCCGCGGCCTGTCCCACCCGGACTGCGGCTGGACACCGGTCGTCCTTCCCTGCCTGCTTCCCGACCCCTTCCGCACAACCCCCTGCCCCAGGCTGGGGCTCGACGGGTCACGGACAGCCTCATCTCATCCCTCGCAGGGCGGCGCTGCCGAGGGCCGCCCGCCGAGGAGGGCAGGCAGCCTCCCTGCTGCCGGCCCCAGCACCAGTGCCGCTTTCACTTCCCGTTTTTAATTGGTGTGCTTTTCTGCTTTCTCCTCCCTCTAAAGCAAATGAAGAAGCATCCTTGTCGGCAGTGTGACAAATCTTTCAGCTCGTCCCACAGTTTGTGTCGTCACAACCGTATCAAGCACAAAGGCATTAGGAAGGTTTATACGTGCTCGTAAGTTCTGCTTTTATTTATTTTTTAAAGATATGTAAAGACAGAGTGTTCTCGCTGCATTTCCTTCTTGACTATATAAAAGCAAGAGTGCCATTCATTCACATCAATCACTTAGTTACAGCCATGCAGATGGCCCGTAACATTTGGGCTATTCTGCATGCACTAATAGAGCAAGCTGCTCTGAATGCACAGACATCGAGGGGAGTTTGCTGCCTTTGAGGTGCTTTCAAAGCAAGCGAGGAACGTAACTGAATGGAGAGTTCCCCTGGCTTTCACAGCAGTGAATTTGGTTTTTAGATTTCTCCCAGATACCTCCTCGCTGTATCTGTGCTCCTCACTGCAGAAGCCAGTACTAGCATAAAACAATTTGAAACGTCTAAAGATACTTAATCAAATTGAAGTAGCTGGAGAGGTGACACATAATTTGATAGAAAAATATGTCAATCAGATGAGATAAATGGTGTAAACTGTGTGCCAAGCCCTTCCATCCCTAACCTGCAAGTACATGCGCGTTGCGAGATGGGGGCTACATCCATGGCCCTTGCTCCCCTGCATCCTCATGGAGCCTTCACTCCCGTGGAGCCTAGTCCCATGCAGAGCAGCGGGTCCAGCACAGGGCGAGCTCGGCACGAGCCACACGACGCTCGTCGTGCCCCGGGACCGCAACTTCCCCTCTGCCTCCAGGTGAAGGGGACCTCACGTAGGCGCCGCACAGAAACACACAGTCTGGTGACGTGCGCGAAAGCGGCTCAGCTGCCCCAGCCTTTATTCTGATCCCACAATGCCAGATTTTGAGTTTTACCTCAAAAGAATTTGTCATTTGCTGTAAATTTAAGTTGCTCAAATATTTTACATTTATTTCATATTTATTCGGTGTTTGTTATAGTCCTTATCTGAGCAACTGATTGGAATAAGCTTGGTGCTCTCTCTGTGAGAAAGTCCTTGCCTGGACCTGCCCACAGAGCCCATTCCCCCCACCAGGACAGGACTCTGCTCCTTAGGGCTGCCGTCTGAGCGGGTCTGTCTCGTGTTCCTGCAGGCACTGCCCCGATTCGAGACGAACCTTCACCAAACGCTTGATGTTGGAAAAACACATTCAGTTAATGCATGGCATTAAAGACCCTGATGTAAAAGAAATGACTGAATCAACCAATATGGAAGAAAGTGAAGTAAAAGAAGATACAAAGGTAATCACTTAGAAAATCCTTCTAGTTACAAAAGGGTTGTTCTTTGGAGGGGTGCATTTCCAGGATTTTTAAAAAGATGCAGGTGTTTTGGTCCCACAGAAGTCTCATCCTCTGTGAAGATGAGCCCCAGAGGCTCGGGGGCTCCCCCATGGCTTCTGTCCCACGGGAAGCAGAGCGTGGTCTCTGAAAGCCAGTGGCTGATGTTAGTCACTCAGGGAGGACAGATAGGACTTTTCTGCTGGTGCTTTCAGCCCATCCCTCAGGCCCTGCCCTGAGGGGGATCCGCTGCTCACGGGAGGGCGGCTGCAGCTCCCGCGTGAGCAGCGCGAGCGGCTCCAGCGCGCGGCAGCGTCGGGCTGGGCACCCGCCGCGCATGGAGGCGACGTCGCGGAGGTGACGAGCGAGCCCAGCAGGCGGCTCTGGGTCTGCTCCGAGGCGACCGACCGCTCACAGCTCTGTGTGGGGAGAACTTCCACCTGCGAGGTCGTGTGCTGAGCGGACGGCAGGGGCACAAGCATGGAGGTTTTGAAAAATGTCTCCTTGTCTTTTGCATGACTGTGTTTCAGTGCAACAGTTAAATGTTAAAAAATGGCTCTTATTGCAATATGTCTTTTCGAAACGCCACAGGGCACATGTGAGCTAAAGAGGACACAGGGATACTTGAGAAAAATTAATGTCAGAGCCGTAACAGGGACAATAAAAACAATTAATTTAATTAGTAATAAGGGCTCTAAATTGGCTCTTTGCCAATATGTTAGTCTAACTCTTAACAGTCAGAGATGATCTGCCACATGAAACATGCCTGAAATAAAAACATCATTAAAATGTAGTTTCTGGAGGTTGTCTTGGAGAGGTCTGGTGTTCCTGCAGGGCTGATTCATTCTGCACCACGTACACAACTGCAGCCTCRTATGTAGCTGGATGCGTTTGTGCTTGCAAATGCTTGTTCATGTCCATCCAGTACCTTAGATACTGTAACTCRGAGACAGAAAACAAGGTTTACATATCATATATAGTAAAATATATGTATGTATTTCTCTAAAATGTAGACTATGTTGTTACTTGTATGATTTCAAATACCATCTTTATGAAAATTTTGCTAGGAAGGTTTTTGAAGTTTACAAATCACAACACTTAAGAAATAAACTCTGTATTTATGGTCAGTGAAATCCTCTTCGTCTCCCTTAGGTTCCCAGTCCAAAGCGCAAACTGGAAGAGCCCGTCCTGGAGTTCAGGCCTCCGCGCGGCGCAATCACTCAGCCACTGAAGAAGCTAAAGATCAATGTTTTTAAGGTGCACAAGTGTGCTGTGTGCGGCTTTACAACAGAAAATCTTCTGCAGTTTCACGAACATATTCCTCAGCATAAGTCTGATGGCTCCTCATACCAGTGCAGGGAATGTGGACTCTGCTACACGTCCCATGTGTCTCTCTCCAGACATCTCTTCATTGTACACAAGCTGAAGGAGCCTCAGCCAGTGTCAAAGCAGAACGGCTCTGGGGAGGATAATCAGCAAGAAAATAAACCCAACCATGAGGACGAGTCGCCTGACGGCACCGTGTCGGACCGCAGGTGCAAAGTGTGCGCAAAGACTTTTGAAACTGAAGCGGCCTTAAATACTCACATGAGAACACATGGCATGGCCTTCATTAAGTCAAAAAGGATGAGCTCAGCTGAAAAGTGATGGGGTTACTCGGAACGCAGGAATCTCTCTCCACATTGGAATATTAATGACATTTTTGGTACAGAAARTTCACCACATAATAGTGTTAACAGTACTGGTCAGGCTGTTGCAATATATTCTGCATAAATGTGTCCTCTTCACCTCATTGTCTATACCCTCCAAACATCAAAGCAGTATTTGAGTTGAAAAGAGTTTGTATATATTTAAGCTGATAACTTTTATACTCTTTGTTACGTGTTTGTATCAGTATCTAGTGGAAAACCTGTTTTTTGTTCTGTTTTTGTTTCTTGTAGCAGGCTTCTTCAGCGCAGCGCCCTCCATCCGGGCAGCTCCCCAGCCCGCGCGGTGTCCAGGGCGGCTGGGAGCCGGCAGCAGCGCTCGGCACGGGAAGCCAGCCTGAGTGCCGCTGCCAGCCCGCCCGGCCCGGGCTTCCCAGCACCAGGGCGCTGCAGCCGCTCCGCAGACGCTGCGCGCCATGCGCGGCACTGGGTGCTGTGCGGAGGAGAGCGGAGCGCCGTGCCATGCGRAGCACTGGGTGCTGTGCAGAGTGCCAGGCTGTGTGGAGCACCAGGTGCTATGTGGAGTGCCATGTCGTGTGGAGCACCAGGCTGTGCAGAGTGCCGGGCTGTGCAGAGCACCATGTGGAACGCCGTGCCGTGCACAGCGCTGGGCTGTGCGGAGCACCGGGTGCCGTGCGGAGTGCCATGTGGAACGCCGTGCCAGCAGGCACGAACACAGGAGCTGCGGGAGGGGAGGCTGCAGGGCCTCGTGCTGGGGTAGCCGGCAGGTGCTTTGGTCGTAGCTCAAACCGCTATAGACACGCTGGGCTGCTCTGGAGCRAGCACATGAGAGGTAACTAGAGGACTACGTTTACAATTACAGTGGTTTTGGTCGTATAACTTATTAAACATGGCAGAGGAGTGAGTGAGCAGCATTTCGCATTCTCCCTTCTGCTCRTGGAGGCTGCCGGCCCTCACTGCAGGGCCCGAGCGTCCTGGTGCTCCGTGTCCATGAGCGCAGCCGCTCCGGCACCAGCGCTGGCACAACAAGCAGGAGCCGCCCCGCGCTGCCCCTCGCACACACAGGTCTCCGTGACAGTTACATTTTCGGTTCGTTTTTGCCTTTTATACATTGTATGTATCCCTAAACAAATTTTGTACTTTTTTTTTTAAAACAAATTGTGTATATATAGATAGCTGCATGAGATACAGTAGTAATCGTTTGGTTCCTTAAAAGTCTTGCTGCTGTCAGATGTTATTATACACTACGTCCATTATAACTGTATTAAACACATTTCATATGTAARTAAATGTGGAGCATTTTGCCCCTAAAGGTTTGTGAGATTCTGTTATTAATCATTAAATCTTAACAACTTTTAAGATTGAAATGTTGGGAAAATAATAAAAGTCTTTCTCTGCAGACGTTCCTAACCATCCCGGAGGCTGCGTGTGAGATGCACAGTGCACTGGGCTGTCCCCGCTGGCCGCTGGGACACGCAGGACACGCGGGAAGGGGCAGGCGGGAAGGGGCGCGCGGGGCCGTGCTCAGTGCTGCTCCCGCGGGACGCGGGGGCCACGCGCTGCTCCCTGGGCGGTGGCGGCCGCGCGCGGAGCTGCCGCAGGCCGGGCGCTCTGCGCTCGCCCCTGCGGGAACCGGGGCTGTCAGGGTTTGGTTTGAAGACGGTTTTTATGGAGCTCTGACCTTTGCAGGCTGTTAGCATTGCCTTTCGCACCGCGCACACACGGGGCTGCGTGCCAATAACGGGACACAGYAAAGCCCGTTTCATCTTAAAGCCTTTCTCAAATATTAGGCCACMTTAGGGGTGAACACTTGTGTTTGAATATCAGATGGTTATTAAAAGGTTATCCGCCCGGGCTCCCACAAGGACGGATAGTGGAGAGCAATGAGAAGCAGGTGGAGACGAGGCAAGCGCGAGGCGCCCGACCTGCATCCCACAGAATCACAGAATGTTCAAGGGAGCATCGCGGGGCTGCAGGGCGGCACTGCCTGCGCCCCCTCCCTGGAAGGGGGCCGAATCCTCCCCCTGCAGAGGGGGCGGCTCAGGGGGAGCAGCGTGGGGCGTCCCCGCTGTSTCGGGGAGCAGCGTGAGGTCAGGACAGTGCAGGCTGAGCAGAGGTTTCCCGGGCTGCTCAGGATGTTCTTAGGACTTTTGTCGCAGTCTCCCATAACATCCTCGAGGGGGGCTGAGGAGGCGCGGGCTGGGTGAGGGGAGCGCAAGGTGCCCTGAGACCTGGCTGGGCTCGGAGGGCTGTGATCCATGGCACAGGGCCCACCTGGGGAGTCCTTCCTTGGAGATGCTCAAATATACTGTTCAATTTTTTTTTTTTTTTTTTTTTTTTTAGGAAAAAGAGGACATTATTTGCCAAATTCAGCCAGATACTTAGAATCTGATCCTTCCTTCTCCTCACCCGCTTCCCCCAAGATGCCACAAGTTATTTCCACATTGAGCAGCTCCCGGAAGGTCTCCGCGGGGCTGCAGGCAGATGGGCTGCACACAGACAGGGCCGTCTGTGCCCCTGCACGCCCCACACAGCCCCACACAGCCCCACACAGCCCCACACAGCCCCATGCAGCCCCGTGCAGCCCCATGCAGCCCCATGCAGCCCCACACGGTCCCACCTCCCCCAAGAATCACCCAGGCCGACTTCCCTCAGCACGGTCCACACATGGACAGTGCTGCAGGAGGAGTCTCTGTGACGAGACCCGCCAGGCAGCCCAGACGGATCCAAGGCCACCGGCCAAAGCCGCAGCAGGGCCACGAGCCACCTGGAGACCTGCGGCCAGCCCGGGAACTGCTGTGCCCCGCGCAGCACCAGGAGGTGCTGGAGAACAGCGGGCTCAGGTGCAGAGACACATCCAGGAGCGCCTCCACACTCAGAACACCCGCGGCTGGAACGCTGTGAATCCCCCCCCAGGCACCAAACACTGGCACTCAGCTCCCTTCCAAACAGAAGGGGGAATCAAACAGTCCAACCTGCACCAGCCTGGGAGGGGAGAGGAAGGGGGAGACAGGGAACAGGAGAGAGAAGAAGTTTTCAGAGGAAGCCTTGATGAGATATTTCAAATTAAAGAAGCATTGCTGCCCAGCTAACACTTAACATCCTGAAAGCAAAGAATGGAAATATTATTGAGATAAAAGCCCGGTAAATCTGAATGCAATTCAAAACTGAAACGAGACACAGCAGCAATATAAGGGGCCTCTGGGAAGCCTGCTCTGAAAATAATAGATAAATCAGGACCTACACTAAGCCCCAGGGAAATGGCAGTACTTAGATTTTCAGTGACTGAAAGAAAAGCCTTTCAGACAAGCAGGACTTAAGCCAGAAAGGCCCATTAATAACTGCAAACATTAAGGCCTACATTTCCATTAGTGACAGGTCATTTTGAGTGCCTTGCCTGTTGGGTGTCCAATTTAAGGAACCTTTAATGGAATTTCAAAGGTGAGGCATGCAGCACTGCCTGAGACTACTTGGTGTGCAGTCTGGGGCATCTGAAATGACTTCRAAATCACTTCTGAAAGCAAAGCTGGGCGCCTTGAGTCATGTTCTGCTGCGTTGTTTTTCACACACACAGAAAACAGCCTTCAAGTGTGTCAGTGAATGCGTGTGTGAAAATGAACGAGACTAAAGCGTTGGAAGGTGATGAAGTTACCCAGTAAATACACACCAGGAGGAAGGTGGGAGCTGCCACGAGCATCCAGAAGAGCCGTGAGCACCCTGCCTTCCCCAGGAATGTCGCTCCGTGCGGAAGAGGCATCACCTGGAGCAGCGTTTCCAGTAATGTGGTCAGCCAGTGCCGCAGCCTCAACCCAGCCCTGCGCCTCCGAGTACGGTGTCGTGTCTGGAGATGGATTTCCCTATAAAACTGAAGACAGGTAGACACGATACATACACACACAAATCCTAATGCTGGGTCTGGTTGGGATGCCCTGCCACTTGGCTGGAGTTTGTCATGTTGGGTGAGAATGCGGGATGGGAAGGGAAGGGGCACGGAGATCCGGTCCTGTGTAGTTTCTCTAGCTCTAGCCATGAGAGAAAGGATGGGGAGTGTGACCCTGCTTTGGACACGGRTGAAGGAAACCAAGCAGAGGCTGCTCAGGAGCAAAAGCAAAACCGCTGCTGTGCCCTGCAGGTCGGCGGCGCTGCCACGGGCCAGCAAAGGCTTCAAGGCCCATGTGCTCAGCGCTCAGAGCTCGGTGCTCAGCGCTCGGTGCTCAGTGCTCAGCACTCAGCCCTCACCCAAACTGCCTGTCGMATCACACAGTTCAGTCCCTTCCGCTGCAAACAGCCACACTCTGACATGCGTCTCAGCCCTTAAGTGCTACCGCTTGGGACCTAAARCAGAAATGTCTTTTCAGAGCAAAGGCTGCTCCCCAGTCACGCGCTCRGATGCACCAGGCACCGTGGCCACCTCCAAGGCTTAAGGAACACGGGACAGCGCGTGGCCCCGGGCCGCGCGGAGCCCCGCTGCTCCGGGCTGCTCAGTGCCCTGCGCTGCCAGCCCCGYGGAGGGGCAGGGTGCGGAGCTCGTCCAAAGGACCTGGGGCAGGAGAGCGCTCCGGGGAATGYGGCGCTCCATGCTTCACTCCAGCGGCCGCAGGTGGAATTTTATGGCTTTCCCCCATTACTTCTCATTTCCCCATTAACTTCTGTTTTCAGCTGAGCTGCAAGGTGCATTGGTGCACCTTGTAAGGTGCATTGCTATTGGCACATGACGAGTCTCTTCAAAAACAAGGAGCTGTAATTCAAATATTTTATATATAGGTAGCACTAATGCCTGGATRTTTGCAAAGACCTGGCAAAACAGCCAGAATGGCAAGAGCTGCATTTTTCTGTTCTGTGCACTAAAAAAAAAMACTTGCTAGCTGCAGAGCTCCAAAAGATCTACAGTACAAATATTAAAGTCAAACATCCAGAGAATGGAAGATTTCAAAATACATGTAACCTTTAAAAACCTAAATCATCCAGAGGGTAAAATAACAAAGCCTCTGACAAAACAGGGTGGATGATTCCCAGAATTTCTGGAAGCAGAAAAGCACTTGCTTGTGTTCACCAGGAGTCACCCAGAACAACCTGGGTAAGTAAAACTGCCTCCAAGCTCCAGATCTCCAATCAACAGGGAGTTAGCAGGCAGAGATGTTATCAAAGATGCTGCAATCTTAGAATAAAGYCTGGTTTGGTGCCTCAGAAAAGAGAATGTAGCTTCTTTGTAAGCAAAAGCTAAGTGGCCTCACTCCTGGGTCTCACGGCAAAGCTGCTTCTTGCTCGTTAAAGCTGTCCCTAGCTTTGCTCTGCCTTCCCCCTCAGCTCGTTACCAAATTTGTTTTCACCATCTGACCTTCCTTTTCACCCTCTCCACCAGGAGAGCCTGGACCTGCTCTGGTCGCATTTGCTCTCTCTAAGGCACTGCCATTACCTTGCTAGGTGGCTTCATCTCAAGAATTCATGTAAAACTAGCCCACAATGGGTGAGAATAATTTTCTGCACCATTCACAGAGAAGACCCTCTCAGTGCCTGCGTTTCGTGTGCGTTAAGGAGCTGCCTACAAGGAGAAGCGGTCAGTCTGTCTCTGTCCTCACCGTGGAGCTTCTCCCACGGCGYCGTGCGGCATGTTCAGCGTTGCAGCTCCGGCCCCAGCTGTGCTGAGCCACGCGGCCCTTCCCTTTGTGGCCACTCACTAGTGGCCGTAACCGCAGCGGGACAGCGCCGAGCCCAGGCGGCTGCGGCAGGTCCTGCGCACGGCAGCGTCTCAAACCCCTCCAGCTGCTCTGCACCTCCCGCTGCCCGCTGCCCACTGAGCCCGAGGGAGCTGCGCCAGGACAGGCAGTGCAGAGGCCGCGGGACCGGGCAGTGCGGAGGCTGCAGGACCAGGYAGTGCGGAGRCTGTGGGGCCAGGCAGTGTGGAGGCYGCAGGACCTGGCAGTGCGGAGGCTGCAGGGCCGGGCAGTGCAGAGGCTGCAGGACCAGGCAGTGGGGAGGCCACAGGGCCGGGCAGTGTGGAGGTTGC
>NW_020455540.1:696483-699446 GCF_003342845.1 Nothoprocta perdicaria
GGGCAGTGCGGAGGCTGCGGGGCTGGGCAGTGCGGAGGTTGCGGGGCTGGGCAGTGCGGAGGCTGCGGGGCCGAGCAGTGTGGAGGCTGCAGGGCCRGGCAGTGCGGAGGTCGCGGGCCAGCCATGGTGCCACTTGCCCCTCGTGCTGCAGGCACTTGCAGAGTGGCCAGCGGGGGCTGCAGCACCCGGCGTCASCTGCCCATCGGGAATGCCCAGCCGAGCTCAACCTGCCCGGGAAATCACGACCAGCATGAAATGACCTGCTGCCCTGCAGCACAGCGTCAAACACTTACTATTAAATGTAAATACATTATTAAGTAAAAATACACTACTTTATTAGGAATTTGCATGTGTTACATTGGAACAAAAGCTCTTTTTTTTTAAATAGAAGCAAATAAGATTTTCTGCATTAATATAATGAATTCTTTACATGTGAAAAGTAAAACCTGTGAAATAACAAGAAGAAAGGTTTCATCCCAACAGCAATTTAGCAAAGGTCTAATGAYCACTTTGTTTATAATTGCCTATAACTTACTGGGCTAGACTCAGTTCTGCTACCCCAGTATAAATCAGTGGTATATTCAATGCAATTGTTCAATCTAGTCCAAGTGCAAATAATTCCGGTGTAAATATAGAAGAATATAAAATATTCTATAATATTTTATAATATAAAGGAATATAATTTGGCCCTTATTTACCTGAAAGGAATAGTTTTTTGATACAGCAGTGTTATTAGACAATGTGTTTATTTTAATTAGTGGTTCTGCGTTCGTCATTTCCCAGTTGCAGAAGCATCAGGCACGTGGGAGATACCCCCACGGCAGGAGCCAGCCTGGTGGCTGCTCCCCAGGGAGGATTTAGCTAGTTCTGGAAAGGTTCATGGGCCCATAAAGAGGAACCGACTCTCAGTTATCACTGCAGCACACACTGAACAACAGCTCGGAAGCAATAATTTAGCTTGCTCATCATGATGAGACCCACCAGAAAGAGAAGAACASGTGAGAGATTGAGTTGTTCCAAGAACATCAACAGGCTGCTCTTGGAGGAGCTAACGAGAAACCAAGGGCCCGAATGACCGTCCTCCGGCAGCAGGCAGTTGGACTCGTCCTAGCGTTTCACGAGCTATTGCTTTTCCCTTTCCTTTCCTTGATGTGCCTGGCTCTGTGAAACCAGCAGAAGGGCTCGATGCCTCACAGGGGCTGCAAGAAAAACAAGACGCGGCTGCAAACCCTGGGTAGGCACCAGCAGGAGGCCGTGATCTGTCACCCTCCCGCTGGGGCTGCGCTTCCTCACTGTGTTTCCCCAGGTGCCTTTTTGAATCTTTGTCACTTTCTTTTTGTAAATCGTGAGATAGTTTCATACACAGAGGAGTAATAGCCTGTTGCTCTTCAATCCCTTTAAGTACTATGGAATGAAAACCTATTCCATGGGAGTCACAGAAAACATTTTGCTGGGCAAGAATCTGTCAGATGTGTCAGTGGGCAGATCCCTCTCCTCTAAAGAGTAAATACCTTTGGTTGCGTCCTCCTCATTTAGCCTTAATTACACCATGGAAATTAAGAAATGTTATAGCTACTTCTGTGCTTGTTCTAGTGTATTTTCCTCCCCCATAACCACCTTGGTAATCACCTATGAATATTGCGTCTGCTCCGAGGGACATAGTGACAAACTGTGTGATGCATTTGTTGTGGCTCCAGGGACACGCGGGCCGACTGCCTCCTCCCTGTGCCGGTGCTCCCGGATTCKCAGGGTGCATGGGCGGCGCAGGCGGAGCCGACGCAGCAGCCCGGGGTCCCGCGGGAACACGGGGCCCTGCGCAGGGGCCGCTGCACCGGGGCCCCCCGGCTCCYGTCCCCTCCCCGCGTGCGGAGCAGGCGGCTGCGCGGAGGCTCTTCCAGCTCCGCTGCTGCACGCGACCCCGAGGGACGGAGCCGGCCCCAATCCACCCGCAGGAGCGCCTGTCCAGTCTCTGAATCACAGGTAATGCAGAAAATCAGCACAAATTCCAATTTTCTCCTTTGAGCTCTAACCTGGAAAAAGCTAAGAGATTAATACACTAATAAACTCTGATAAACTCTAACACTAATAAACAGATTAATACTTAGAGAAGTGCCCAGGTGGTGAGTAAAGCAATAGAGGTGTCTCTGGGAGAACACCCAGGTGAACACTGCCCTCCACCTCCTCTCTGCTTGTAGGTTAACACAGTATTTCTGATACTGGGCAAGGTTTTACTGTCACCTCAACTGCTGTGATGTGGGCTGCGGGGTCGGCTTGAGTCACTCTCCAGTTGAGAAGCAGATTATAATGACATTTTATGGGGAAAATACAAAGAGCCTTCAGAGACAAATGCTACAGAGGACTTGGGGAAGCTTTTGGCAACAACAGTAAATTGCCTGCTTATAAAAACCTTTCTTGTTTGATGGATCRGTAAATGGTGAAAAGTCTTTAAAATAAGAGCAGGGAAAAGTTATCTGCCCTACAGGATTTCTTCTGCTTCTGCGGTGGCTCTGCCCGCTACTTGGTCTTCAGGAGTGGAAACTTCTCAGCTGAAAACAGCATGACATCAGTGCAGAATTTGTCTTGATTTTCTCACTCCAAAAGGCCTCTTGGGGTCAGCAGGACAAGAGGGGTCTGCGCGTGCGGGGCGGCCACGCTCCCGAGGCAGGAGGCACCACAGCCCCTGCGTGACGGGGCGGCAGCCCGTGGGGAGCGGCGGGGGAACCCAGGGCAACCAGATCTGGACCGCAGCGCAGGGACGGGGCGGGACCGCAGGGTGTCACCCCTCGGCCGGTCGCACGCGGGGACCGAGGGGCAGCTGCCTCAACCCAGCACCGCCCCCGGGATGGGCAGTGCGGGAGCGGGGGTTCGGCGGGAGCAGAGACCTGGCGCGGACAGGCCACGGAGCCCACGGGGACATGCGCCCCGCAGCCCCCACTGCCCCGCAGCCCCCACTGCAGCGCACG
>NW_020455540.1:699679-725109 GCF_003342845.1 Nothoprocta perdicaria
CGGGGACACGGGCCCCGCAGCCCCCGCTGCCCCGCAGCCCCCACTGCAGCGCACGGGGACACGGGCCCCGCAGCCCCCGCTGCCCCGCAGCCCCCGCCCCACCACCACGAGCAGCCGCCCCGCCCCTCGCCCCGCCCCTCGCCCCGCCCAGCCCCGGCCCGCCAATGAGCGGTGCACACGGCGCGGCAGCCGTGTGGGGCTGTCCGCAGCTGCCTGCTCGGAGTGAGACTGCGGCGGAGGCCGCTGTTGCCGCCACCTGGCAGCTCTGCGGACAGGTCTGGCTCGTTCTGGGGTCTCGCGGGATGTCGCTGCCAGCTGACAGGCCCGCTAGACAACGAGTTGTCGGGACAGGCCYTCCGGTGGCAGACGGCAAGGGGCCTCGCCACCAAGGCCCCCCRCCGCAGTGCCTGCCGGGAGCTGTAGTCCCGCGGCTGCGGCGCCAGGCAGTGGGAGCGGCGCGGCGGSGGCAGGGGAACTACAAGTCCCGGCAGGTCGCGGGCGCCCCGTCCCCCCACGGCAGTGGCGGGTGGCGGTGTGCGCGGCGGCGCCGCTGGGAAGGCCGCCGCCATGGACCTGTTCGGGGACCTGCGGCGCATGAACAAGCGGCAGGTAGCGCGCGGGGGAGGGGGCGGGGTCGGCGGCCCGGCACGAGCGGCCGCCCCGCGGCCCGCGCGCCCTCACGGGCTCTGTAACTGCCGAGGAGCAGGCGGAGGAAGAGGAGGTTTTGAGGGCGACTTTGAAGGCTCGTCCTGTGACAAGCTGCGTGGGCCCCGTTCCTGCAGAGCAGCGGGTAGACCCCAGGAGCAGGAGGGGCCCCGGGGCTCCCAGCGCCCCGTTTGAGCGGACGAGGCCCGCGAAGAGCAGAGGCCGCAGGGCTCCTTGCACCGAGGGCCTCCCCACGGTGCCAATAAAGGGAACAGGGTGGGCGGGAAGAACCCGCCGCAGCAGGGACTGGTAGAGCAGTTGCGTCTCAGTGCAGAACGTGAGTTGAAAGCAGCAGAAGAGCTTGCACGTGAGGAGGTTGTGTCTGAAAGCGAGAGGAAACGTGGCACACCCATTCCTGCTCTTTCCCCAGCTCTTCTCTCTTAMCAGAGAAAACCGTCCCGAGCGCAAGGGCTCCTGCGCATTCTGGTTTTCGAGGCGCCCTGTGTTGTTGTTCATGTGTGTTCTGAATACTTCTCACCTCGGGGCCCTCGGGCGGTGTCCTCGGAAGCAGAGGTGGTTTTTGCTGCGGCCGTGGGCAGGGGGCCGCCCTGGCCATCCCGCTCGCCGCTGCAGCCAGCCCTGCTGCCGCCCAGGGCAGCTCACGGGTCGCACGCGGCACCGCAGCCTCCTGAAACCCCTCTCCTGTTTGTGTCTTGTAGCTCTATTACCAAGTCCTCAATTTTGCCATGATAGTGTCTTCAGCCCTCATGATCTGGAAGGGGCTGATTGTCATTACTGGCAGCGAAAGCCCAATTGTTGTGGTGCTCAGGTAAGGACACGGGAAGGCCTTTTGCTGTGGTCTAGGGAGGGGATTATCTCCTTTTGCCTCCCCCCTTGGATAGATGTAGCATTTAGAATATCGCATASTCAAAGCAATGCCCAAACACTTGTTTTCCTTTAGCTGTGCTTTGGGACCTCTAGTCAAAGCGCTTTTATAACTACAGTCTAATTGTCTTTGGGCTCRGTGGAGCAGTAGGTGTGTGAAACCCCTCTGTGAAATACCTGGAACCTGGTGAAACTTCTATGTGTCCGTGGAAACAAAAAACCAAAACAAAACAAAAAAAACCTAGCTTTAAAAAAGCACAGCACACTTGCTGAAGGCACCGAACGGCTTCTAGTCTATCTGTTAATTTCTTGTTTACCTACATATATTTATTTTAGAATTGTATTATGGTAAAACTCACTTTGTGAGTTAATCAGACATATCYATTGCTTCTTTCTCAAAGATATCTTTTTTTCTGTTATGTAAAAGCTCAGTCGTGCAGGCCCTTGTGTGCTAATCGGGTAAACAAATGTATGTGGAAGATTCAGCCAGTGAGAGTCAGCCTGTGTCTGTGGGGAATATATAGGAAATGTAGGAATAATAAAGGGAATTGTTTGTTCATGTAATTAGTAATGGAATCTGGAGTGCTGTTTTRAAGGTTGCTACCAAAAGACACTGCAACTAGCTTTGGAAAAAGACATGAGTTTTCCAATCATGAGCAGTAATCACTGCTGCAAACATCCGTCTTGTTTGTGCAAGTCAGACCCTTTCTACACGGAGCAGTGCTCCCTGCTTTGTGAAAGATCTTTTGGCTTTTCGATAGTGAATTGGTTATCTGAGCCAGAACAGCTCATTTTGTTCCTCCCAATCCTGGTGTTTTTCTGTACAGCTCATTTGTTTTGCCTATGCGTTGAGGCAGCAGGGTCAGTGCCTCAGATGTCTGTATACTGCAGTTGAATGGGTGAAGCTACAGATTGCATTTAAATATTGGATTTATCTGTATGAGTTAAATGCTCGTTGCTTTTGTGGTTCTTTCCATTTACTGTGATGCCAGTAATCTTCCCTTTCTGTTTGTTTGCAGTGGCAGTATGGAACCAGCTTTCCACAGGGGAGACCTGTTGTTCCTAACAAATTTCCATGATGACCCAATCAGAGCTGGTGAAATAGTTGTTTTTAAAGTTGAAGGCAGAGACATTCCAATAGTTCACAGAGTAATCAAAATTCATGAAAAGTAATGCAACTTGGCCTTTTCATTGCTCCTAAATATAGTTTCCTTTTCTTTGACTTTCAATTACATTTTAATGTGTTTTATGAGAAAGGCAAATGAAGGATACACAGTTAGATAAAATCTGTCTCTCTCTGCTCGCAGTCCTGAGCACACTTTTTGAGACCTGGCTCCTGTGCTTGCCTGAGTTTAGTACTGGAACTCTGCAAGTCAGCAGAGCTGCTCAGGTTCATAGGAGAAGCAGCACCAACAAGGGGTGCAGTGACATGAGCTAAACACATCATTTCTGTAGTTGGTGGAAACGTGTACGTGAGCAGAGTCCACTTCCATAGCAAGTGCTGCAGGACTGGGAGTTTGGTTAGGAGAAATAGCTTCATCTAAAAACAAATCTCTGGAAGGACATGAGAACTCAGAATTAGATGAAACCTGACAAATAGGTGGTCTTTTTAGTGGCAGTTTTCCATAAAAGAGAGATTTGRCTCAAAGTCTTGCTCTTTTGGGGTATATTAGTCACAAAATAATTGTGATAATTCCTAATTAATGAATTAATTCAATATTAATTCATACTCAAGAGCACGCACTCAAGCAGGGTGTTCTTACTTCTTTTGCATGTATGCCAGCATGGTAAGCAGTTCATTCCCGGAYACAAGGGAAGCAGTTCCTTTTCCACTGCTGCACAATGAAAATATAACTGCGATGTGGCAAAAACTGAAACATTTTTCTTTAGGATGCTCTAGTAATGATCTGAATGTGTTTATCTTTCAAGTGGTGTCTGTCCTTCGGCACTTGTTCAGAAAAAATATGTATGTCCAGGTACAGCCTTTTTTGTTTGTTTTCCATTTAAATACCTAGTCAGTCTTCAGAAGAAACTCCTTGTCTCTTAATATCCTTAATTTCAATTAGCAACTTATGGAGCAAAATCACTTGAAGAGTACAAACTCAATAGTTTTATTTGGTTTATACTGCTGAAACAAAGTCATATATGCCTAACTGTACATATGCCTAGTGCCTGAAAGGGACTGAAACACGGCAGGTCTAGCAGCAGTGGTTACGTCATGTAATGTTCAGAATGAAGTGTAAAACATTTTGTCCATTTGGAATAGCCAGGAAAAGATGGGATTTGGGCATGTTTGGAGTTTATAACCTCTGTTCGTACAAAAAGGTTTTTGAGCTTGATGATGGACTCGTTTTTGCCTCACTGAGGGAGCAGCTGGGTTCTCCTGAGCACCCTCTCTGGCCTCATGCAGGGGTTGGGTGCCACCCACCGAACCACCTCCATCCCTTGGGTTTCTGCACAATTCAGTAAAAAAAATGCAGAAATGGTTTGTGCACATGATGTTATTTAAAGACTTGCTTTTTTATTATTACTATTTTTTTATTATTACCACAGTAATAGATTCAGCTATAACTCAAGTTTTTCCAGAAGCCATATTGCTTAACAGGTAAACAATAAATGACCTGAAATTGTAGTGCAGTCTTGGTGACAGATAACTGAATTTGATGCAGGTTTGCATCACTTAAGTGTTTAGGATTTCTCTGCATCAAAAGGATTCCATAGTGCTTCATTTTGACAATGACAAAAAAAAAATACATTTCGAGTTAAGCAAGTACATTAAACTTAAAAATGAAAGCAGTACAATAAAAAAAAATTAAAGCAGTATATTGTTATATATGAATCCATTCCTAAAGGAAGATTTAGGGCATACCTTGTAATTGCTGAAGTTTGTTGCTGAAACTCAACTAAGTTAATTCACTATTATCTGACATCACTTGATGTTATTCAACAGTTTCTATTTAAAAATTCAAACCCTGACCTTTTTCTCACTCATTTGAATGCTTTGTAATCATTTTTTGTTTGCTTTTCTTGGTACTTCATTTCTGTTCTGTTGAAATACAGGKTTTGGGGTTGTCCTCATCTGTACATACTGCTTTGCTGACAGAGTTCCACGCCTGCTCTGGATGGAAAATACTCCTTTGGTGTTCAGAGTGTAATTGCTTACCTCAAATGACTATCTGGGAGAGTGTTTAAAAGAGCACCTCTTGTTAACATCTGTTGACTCTGTCAGTAGAGTTAATGCTTAATGGTGTTTGCTAAATAAGCAGGACAAGCGGCACTGGAAGTAAATGTTGTTATCTAATCTTGTAGAAGTTTTCATCCTTATTGTGCTTTGTAGATGCTAACTGACATTTTTAAATTAAGTGGTAGTTAGTTTATCACCTCATTGCCTTCTAGAGAAAATGGGGACATCAAATTTCTGACTAAAGGTGATAATAATGAAGTTGATGACAGAGGCTTGTACAAAGAGGGCCAGAACTGGTTAGAGAAGAAAGATGTTGTTGGAAGAGCGAGAGGGTAAGTAGTGCAAGGTGTTTATATTCTTGGTAAGAAATATAAAAAGAAAATCAAATCAGTTTCCTTGTTAGTACAAACTAGGCCTTGTCTGGTAATCATTTAATTACCATTTCCTTTAAGAAATTTGAAAATAATTTACCTGGAGATGTTGCTTTCTGTAGTCTTCTCACTAATTTCGAAATTGGGTCATTTATTTATTTATTTATCTACTCAARAACAAGGTTTGAGCTTTTAGTCCCATGGTCATTGCACCCTCCCCTAGTTGGGATGAAAAGTTAGTCTTAACTGAATTCGTTAGACAAAATCCTTATATGTATTTTCCTTTGGTCAGAATTGAACTTGTTTCCCATTTCAAATATACATATCAAGAGGAGGCACTGAAAGGTTAAATCCCAGTTTTACRTGTTGCTCTACATTAGGCTTTTGCTGCTGCCCCTTGTTATAGTGACACTTACTTACCACTTCTGTGGTGCTTACACTTCTGTGGTGTTTCTAATGCTGTAAATACCGCACAGCAAGGAGAGGGGAATCCAACATCTTGCTCCCTGCCTTGCATCGTCAAGCACACATGCTTCTTAATGGTCCTGCAGTCTCCCTGAATGTTTATTTCTTTGAAATCAATTATCTAGAGTAATGAAATTTCAGTAGAACTGAAGTATCTTCATGTCATTTTTGAAGGTTAATTTTATGTTGTTCTGTTTTATCAATTACAGATTTTTGCCTTATGTTGGTATGGTAACTATAATAATGAATGACTATCCCAAATTTAAGGTATGTATACAAACATCTGAATACTGAAATATAAAACTATAACAAGTGAAGCTAATAAGAAAAGAATCTTGCATATGAGAAGAATACATGTATTAATAAATTTGCTTCTGTAGTTTGGCTGCCTAATGTAAAATCAGCTGGCTTCGGAGCTTCCAAAATAAAAAATACTGTCTATTATCCCATAAAATTTAGTGTCTTAAAACATTTGAAAGCATTTTGTTTATAAGAATATTATGAGCTAAGAGCATACAGTGGAGATTCCTATTTATAATAAATATGATCACATTAAAATATTCCTGTAATTTTATGATTATGTACCCATCTAGAAGGTGTAATGTTGGAGGGGCACGTTTTGAAACAATGTGTAATTTCAGAGTTTCCATGAGGAGAATTTAAAATCAGTCCTTATTTTCTTTTGCAGTATGCTCTTCTGGCCGTAATGGGAGCATATGTTCTATTGAAACGTGAATCCTAAATTTAAGAATGCAAAAAGGAGAGAGAAAGAGAGCGCCGCCACTTTTCCAAGAATGAAGTTAAATATACTGGGAAAAAATAATATATTTCAGATATTTTAATTTCTGTATACAGTTGTGAAACTGTGCAACTTTTTTCTTGTCTAAATAAACTGTACAGCTAATGAGTAGAGCTTCTGACTGTTGGTTAATGATGCAATTGCTTATTTCCAGCCCGTGCAGCTCCRTGTCCGAGTCGCTGGCTGCTCGGCCGCTGCCGGAGACAGTGCCGCCCACGGAGCTGCCTGCGGCTCCGTGCACGCAGGAGGCAGCCGATCCAGCCCTGCTCCCCGCCGCGTCCTACCTTACTTTGCCTGATTGTTTTAACCTCTGGTCTTCTCTGTGCTACCCTGGGGACACAACATGCGGGTCGGAACAGGTAGCAAGGTGTAATTTAGTCACACTTAGGCCTAACGATGCGGTTGCAGTGTGCTCCGAGGGAAGGAGACAGGAGACTCCACTGTGGCCGGAGCCTTTGGGTTTTCTCTGCACACCTGAAACTTGCTCCCTTGTGGTCAAGGGACAAAACCCTTGATTTCACAACGAAGGGCTGTCCGTGTTTCTAGTGCTCAGGCCATTAACCTCATGGGGCCTTCATGCAGTACTCTTTCTAAAAAGGATTTTTAGGAAGAGTACTAAAAAGGAATTTTAGGGGAAAAGGATGTTTTGGGGATTTACTTACACTGAAAATTTCTGTACGAGAAGCACTATAGTGTACTTGGGTGATATTATTGCTAATGAGGAGAAACATCATTGATATTCCAGCCCTGAAAATGTGGGCTTCCCTCCTGTCATGTGATAACTGAAGAGTGTTAAATATAAAATTGATTTTTCATTATAAAGTTTAACCTGTCTTACATGAAATTCTGGACTTTTCTCTTCTTGGCTTCAAATATCATTATTGTACCTTCAGCACAGCAGAAAATGTTATCCTTGCTTGCTTTGGGTTTTCAGCTTTGATGAAGAACAGCATGGAGCTTCTTTCCTGTTGAGTTTTGTTTCTTCTGTAATCCCTCACCTCTACAAACTATAATATTTTGCAATAATGGCACCCCTTCTRTTGAAACTACCAGTGTTGAAAGGCAGACAACTCCTGAATTTTTCCAAGTAATATTCCTCCTTTTGTCTCTTAGTAAGAACTTTTCACAACAAACTGTATTATAAAAATGACTTATTTTGTATCAAATTGGTTAGAAATAAAATTGTCTATAAAAAAAATGCATGTCATAATAGTTTAGATATTCTTAATGCAATCTTCCTGGAAGGGTACCGTCATAGCTAAGAAAAAAAATAATTTAATTTTGGAGGCAGTGTATGGGCAGCAGGGATTTTGTTGTTGTTTTCTTCAAAAATTGGAATTTATCTCTCTCCCCTCTACCTCTCATGCAATCTGCATCAGCTCTAATTTTGCAAGTGGAGTTTTGGACGTAACCCAGAGGATGGATTCAACGTGTGGTTACGGAAATTTTTCCTTGTGTTGAGGACTAGTGATGACAAAGAAGGATAATATCTAGATGTGTGGATTCATGCTCAGGGAAAAGAGATCAACCTTTGTGCTGAGACAAGAGTGAGAGGAAAGGAACTTTTCCAAGCAACTTCTTCCTYTGTGAAGCTTTCTCTCATGTGCAGGAGAGAAGTGCTCCCTAATGATGACTTATCCTGCCACCTGCTTTACCAGTCTGGTGGTGGTGGCTCAGATGCTTTGGATCCCTGGGTTTGGAGGATCCGTGGATGAACTAGGGTTGTAGGGTCCTGCTTAACGGCGCTGCGTCCCCTGGCTGCGCTGCCTGTGCGGGAGCGGTGCCAGCCCGGGCAAAACCAGCACCTGTTCCGGATCTGGGAATCAGCATCCTTCTAAAATTTGTCCTATCAATATTCTGTTGGTGACTAGCAGGCTTGCCCTGTCTGTGAGGAACCAGTGCTACTTTGTTCTCTGATGTCTGCTCTGTTCAGGTCTATGGATGGTCAGGGATTGCGCAGGACTCGGGGGATGGATTGCTCTCAACTTGGATTCCCATAATTGCCCCCTTTAAGCAAACTATTTCTGCTTCTTATRATTGAGTCAGGCAGTGCTGCTTGCTTGGTAGCTACCAGCGGAAGCTGCAGGGAGAAGTGCAAGAGATTTTGCACTGAATTTCTGATATTAAATCCTTTCCTTCTGACAGAGAAAAGCCTGAAATTTTTTAGTTCTCAGGCTGGTACTGAAGATAAGAGCTTTGACAGTGAAATGCATATCAGGAGGATGTTTTCTTTCTGTTGTAAATTGCACTGTGATTTAATGTCTGTTAGATATTATTATTTTCATGGAGATAATGCTGTTTCCTGTCTGAGATGTTCTGCAACTGGATGTTAGGAGCTTTTCCTACCAGTCTTGCTGAGAAGCAGCCCAGAGGTGAGGCAGGYGACGCGGAGGGACACTCAGCAGGGCCGCAGCGGTGCCCGCCCGCCCTGGGCACGCGGCTGCCCGCGGCCTGGCCAGCGCCAGCCCTTCCCCGTGCGCTGAGCCTGACAGGCACCCGGGAGCAGCCGCCTGCTCGAGCTGCGCGGCGGCAGCGCCCAATTCGGCCTTTCTCCRTGGGCACCTCGGGATCGGCTGCGCTGGGGCTGTGCCGTGTGCCCGGCGGAGCCAGCAGCCAGGGCGCACCGGGAGAGGTCAGTGCCACATCCACTGTGCACCTGGCAAGTCAGGTGGCAGTGTGGTCCCGCAGTGGACAGATCCTCCAGTGACACCCTGGAGCAAAGACTTTGGGACCCATGGGGCCGTGATGGASCAGGCAGGGAACACGCTGCATTCCGCAGGCTCCGCCTGCAGCCGGCTGCRTTCGGCCCTGGCCAGGCCGCTTTGGTGCCACTGAGCAGCACAGACTGTGCTGGCACCTGCCCTGGGCAGTGCTCTGCAGCCTGGGCCTTCCCAAAGGCGCAAGAGCCGGGCACGGCTCACAGTGGCTCGGGATGCCCCTGGACCTGGTGAGACGCCTGGCAGGCTCCCGCGCTCTCACGGTGGCAGTGGCAAGTTGGGATGGACCCGCGTCCACCTAGCACTGTGTTTAACCAACATAATGCTCCACCGGGATGCAGAGCGTGTTTTCCTCTGCACGCATGAGCTTTATCACTGCTTTTGTAGATCCTACAGCCCAAGCAAACAAGGCACCAGGCACCTGCGTGATAGAAACTTCCACACCTTTCTCTTCCACAAAGCTTGGCCGGATCAAACAGAAACCCCTGTCGTCACTTGCGCTTGGCCATGGATTTTGTGCACCAGCCATGGCAACCTCTCTACCATTTGTGCATGATTGGGGGATCAGCAGAAATGACAGGTATTTGGTAAGTGTATACACATATCTATTCTTCATGCAGATATGTAAGAATGTGGTGTAGTCCCATCACCAAGAGCTGCCTGGAMCGGCTGCCCGCCTTCCCCACATGATGCCCTGGGCTCCTCAGGGCACTTGGGGCTCCTGCTGCATCCTCCCTTCAGGCACCCCCAGCCATACATGGATGAAAAGCAATAGTGGGGAAGCAGAACTTCTACTTTCTTCAGTGCCTGTTTTCTCTGGATTTAGCCCCAAATTAGCCCAGAACTGGAGTATTGTGTCCAGTTCTGGGCTCCCCAGKACAAGAGKGATGTGGAKCTGCTGGAGAGAGTCCAGCGCAGGGCTACCAGGATGATCAGAGGCCTGGAAYATCTACCATATGAACAAAGGCTGAGAGAGCTGGGCCTGTTCAGCCTGGAGAAGAGRAGGCTGAGGGGGGACCTGATCAGCGTGTATAAATACCTCAAGGGAGGCAGTGAGGAGGAGGGGGGCGGCCTCTTTTCAGTGGTGGACAGTGATAGGACTAGGGGAAATGGCTTCAAACTGAAGCATCGGAAGTTCCACAGGAACTTAAGGAAGCATTTCTTCACTGTGAGGGTGACAAAGCACTGGAACAGGCTGCCCAGAGAGGTTGTGGAGTCTCCTTTGGAGATCTTTAAAACCCGCTTGGATGCAGCCCTGTGCCACGTGCTCTAGGTGACCCTGCGTGAGCAGGGGGGTTGGACTCGATGACCTCTGAGGTCCCTTCCAACCTTCGGCATTCTATGATTCTATGATTCTATGATTCTATGATTCTATGATTCTATGAATTAGTGAGTTGGCAGACGGGTCATCTGCTCTCTTGCTGCACTAGGGCAGCTGCAGCTATTGCAGAGAGCAAGCACCATGGCCGACATGGGAGCATGAGCCCAGTCCCATCTGGGAGCGGGACAGACATTGTGCCCATGCTCCGAGATGCTGGGAAGCAGCTCCTGCCGCGCTTGGCTCACGGGCTCCCAGCAGAGGAGATGGTCCCCRTGTGCGGTGCCGCAACCTGGCTCAGCCTGTGGCCAGCTGGAAGCAAAGTGTGTGAARATATCAAGGCAGCAAATTAATCCATGTTGCTGTAACAATTGTCTTTAAAACCCATTACAGCTTTCCAGCCACGAAGCACAAGTGTCATTCACTGGGCCATGGGGATGGATGCACAGAGAGCAAGAAAAATGTCTTTGAAGGAGGAGCGCGGTTTCTTGAAGCTCAAACACAACTTGATGTTGATGGAGTCCCCTGCAGGGAGGGAAGTCTTGTCCCAGATGGATGTCCACCAGTGATGCATGCGCATGCTGTGCCCTGGTCCCTCTCCGCTGTGGGCTCCCCATCTATTMTTTCTATATGTATCTGATTATTTTCTCCTGAAAAGGCTAATACAGAAAGAGGAGTTGCTAGAATGACTCCAAGTGATGCTGCTTCCTCTCCTCCACTGCCCAAGGACCCCCTTGCATTGGAGCAGCTCAGACATGCATCTCACCTGGTTGCTCCCTGTCATTGCAATGCTCCTCTCGGCACCATCATGTTCAGTCTGATGTCAAACATCTATGAACTGGGACAGTTTGGAGTCCGCAGTTTGGGATGGCTTAGAAGGACTTTATGGTTTCATTTCTGGGGGACAGGGTTGCTCTGCTGGGGACCTGTGTGAAGCTCCTCTGCCCATCACTGGCAGAGATGGGCAGTTGGAAGAGCTAGGTCGGCCTGCAGGAGAGAAAGCTGGAGGTGAGGATAGGACAGGGCATTCAGCTGTCCCCAGACCAGGGCCAGGGGTGCTGGGTGGCAGGCAAAAGGCAGCAGGCACAGCCTGAAACATGGGAAAATCCTGAAACACGGGAAATTTCCTGAGCTCAGGAAAATGCTTTGCTGGGAGGATGATGATCCAGTGCTGGAGCAGGTCGGCCAGAGAGGTGATGGAATCTCCATCCTTGGAGATACTCAAACTGGCCTGGACTTGGTCCTGAACAGGATGCTCCAGAGCTGGATGGAGCTGGGCTGGAACCAGATTGGACCAGTGGATCCAGGGCTCCAGGTCTAGCTGCTCCATGGGTTGCCGGCGTGCAGGAAAGCGACCACCACGGGGAGGCTCTTGCCGGCTGCAGGAAGCGAGGACGGGGCAGCGGCTGCTCCATGAGCATCAAGTGCTCCCAGTGCCTGGCCATGCTCAGACTGCCCAGGGACCCTGGCCTCCATCCCAGAAATCCTGAAAACATCCGTATGTTCCAGACAAACACATCCCTCTGTTTGAAAAGCCAATGCTAATTAAAAAGAAAATCCAACCCCAGAGTCAACTGGCTCTCTAACTCAGTATTTTTCACTGTAAGTCTACTGATCAAAGGGCAAAATAAATTAAATTTTTCTTAAGTACACAACGCAAGACACAAAAGGGGAAGGGCATGAGCAATTGTCTCAAATTGAAGCAACTATCCCCAGAGCAGAGCTGTTCCACAGCAACCAGGCTTGGGAAAGCCTGCCCTGCTTGAGGTGATTTTCTCCAAAAACAGAGATTCCTTGATTTTTCATGGTGCCTAGATAGGATTTCCCACAGATTTTCCACCACATTCCTCAGCTGCTGCTCGGCCCACAGCGCATGTCCTGCCCAAGGTGGAGCCCTTACAAAGGTGCAAGGATGCTACTGTAAATTAAACTGGAATGTATAATTAAATAACTGCAACCACAGGGTGAATCCCACTAGGCAGCAAAAGCAGATTCAAACAGCTAGCACCCAAGGAGGGAACAGTTTAGCTCCTGTAGGACACGGTCAGCTCCAGAGGGATTGTCCAGGGTAATGCTCTCAGAGAGCAGCCTTGGAGCGGTACCTGTCCAGAGCACAGCACGGCGCTGCTGCAGGATCAGCTGCAGGATGCGACGCTGCCTTGCAGCTAGTGCTGCTGCCCTCATCCCCGTCCCTCCGCACAGGGAGGCTGTCACGCACCAGGTGGCTCCACGCAGCTCCATGGTGCCAGCTCCTCCAGGGAAAGCAGCTCCAAGCCCCACTCCTCACCCACCTGCTGCCCCCCCAGCCACTTGCCCATCCCATCATCTTCAGGCCGGTCCTTGTCCTTGTGGCTGATGGGTTTTTGCCTGCTACCCATGAGGGAGTTGGGCAACTGCAGGGCCTTGGAGCCCCATGGGGTTCATGTCGTGTCAGCATGAGGCAGGGAAAACATCTCCTAAATGTGAGGATCATGTTCATGATTTCTCTGACAGTGAACATGTGGGAAATTAAGACCAACTCTACACAAGATTGGCTCTTTCAATGAGCAGGTCCTCTGGGTTTTGTCATTTTAAAGTGATTTGTCCAGTTTAAAAAAAAAAGGCAAACCTGGCTTCTTCCCCACGAGATTTTGTACAATGTTGCCAACTTGCAGTTTTAGTCACTCAGAGCCCCACCAACTTGTAGGGCTGTTTCCATGCATTCTGTGCAGAAGACTGCATGCCCCCTTGGGCGACACAGGGCCGGCGAGAGTGGAGCCGCGCCCGCTCCCACCCCACTCGTGTCCGCACCTCGCGGGGGGTCCCAGGAAAGGCAGTGGGGGGAGGAGCTGCCACCCCCGTGGCACGGAGGAGGGTCGGGGGGTGGGGGGGGCGCGGCCCCGACGGCGGCTCCGCACGGAGGCGGCGGCCGCGGGAGCCCCGCGCGCTCCCGTCCCGACTCCCTATAAAGGCGGCGGCGGCAGCAGCGGCTCCGCGTGTCCCGGCAGCTCCGCAGCCGCTCGGAGCCCCTCGGGCCGCGCAGCGCACGGAGCTCCGGCCGCACCATGGGCGGCCCCGACCCGCGGCGGCCCCACGCGCTGCCGCTGCTGGCGCTCGTGGCGCTCGCGGCGCTGGTGGCGGCGCGGGGCGACGCGGCGCCGCTGCAGCCCGGCGGCTCCCCCGCGCTCACCAAGATCTACCCGCGCGGCAGCCACTGGGCCGTGGGTAAGTGCCGCGTCCCGCGTGTGCCCGCGACGCCCGCACGGGGCCGAGCCGCGAGGAGCTCCCGAGCCGCCCGCAGACCCCGAGCCGCGCGGAGCGCCCGGTGTTCGGCGCTGCTCGAGCCCTCCCCTCCGCGGAGCCTCCTGCACCCGCTCCGCGTCCCAGAGACATTGGCCATTTCCTTTTAGTGGCCGCGGGGCCGGGGACAGGAGTGGGCAGCGAGCTCCGCTCCGGGAGCGGCTCTGCGGGAGCTGCCGCAGCCCCGTCCAGGCAGGAAGGGTCAAACCTGCTGCCCSTCCGACAGCTCCTCGATCCGGCGGCTCCTCCCGGCAGCGCACCKGGCTCTCGCTCTCCGCAGATTTACAGCAAAACACGTGGGGATTTACTTGTGTGCGACACAGAGACAAAATCCCCAGTCCCAGGCCTGCTTCAACTTTGATATCATCTGGCTTGCATCTTTTCTAATTTCATGCTGCTCTGTTGTTCTTACAGGACATTTAATGGGGAAGAAGAGTGCTGAAGATTTCCCCTATGTTGATGAAGAAGAAAACAAGATCTCACTTTCAGTGTCACCTGAAAATACCAAGCAGCTGAAAGACTATCTGCAGCGGGAAGAAATCTACAAAATACTAAAGCGGATGGAAGGAAATGAGAATAAAAATGCTCATGTCTTAAAAAGAGGGCTTCCCTGGTACACCAAGAGCGCCTGGGAGATGGATGGTGGTAGCAACAAGGAGGATGTAAGTTTACAGTAAAAAGATTCTGTATATATAACACTTATTTTACAGTGACATCTCAGCTTTCTTTAATTAGAGATTGACCAGAAAATTAGCAAGAATATGTCTAACGAAGAAGTTATTTGGTAGAAGTTAGACCTTACTCCTGAATTACAAATTGTCCATCATAAAGTTTCTCTGACGAATTCCCTTGCCGGTGGGCAGATGCACAGCAGCGTTGTATAGGTTATGGTGTCTGTGATCTGTGCAAGGTGATTGGCAGGTCTTTATTTTTATTTCCTGGCACTCTGTGCTTGGATGATCTGTTCAACGCCAAAGTGTGAACCAGCTCAGAAGGATCAAAGTAGCGCAAAGCGGCCAGGGCTGCAGGAGCAGGAGGATGGCAAGGGGCTTGTGCATGAGATCACATGGTCATGGCCATCCCCAGCAACCCTTCGTGCTGCCCTTATCCTGCTGCCTGGTGCCACAGAGCAGGCACGCAGAGCGGCGGTTCTGCTCCCTGCTCTGCCCCTGTCTCGTGCAGCCCCCTCGGGGCACTGATGTCCCCAGGGGCTGCTTCCGACCGCCGCGGTGGCCACTGCCGAGTTTGTGATGTGAGGCTGTGGCCACTGACAAGTTGTTGTTGTGCCTGGGACCTACCTCATATTCCTCCTCTCCTATTTATGAACGTGCTGCTTGTTCACAAGAGAACAAGACTTTGGAACAGATTTGATCCTGCTATTTTGGAAGATTTTGTCAAATATACTTAGTAGTGAGGTTTTACAGAAATTAACTGGGGTAATGAATTAACACATAACCTGCCACATCTATAGAAAATTCCTTTCTGTATATTGTATGAGGTACAGTAATGCAGGTATGGCTACAGAATTCTTCTGAGTGACCTTGAAATGGTGCAGAAAGATTAACATTCTCCCTCAAAGATGTTGGGTTTCTTCTGTAATTCTGCTGCGATGTGCTGTGGTTCCAATCCTGAGGTAATTTCACTGAGATTGAAACACTATGAAGTCAGAGAGCACTTTGTCATTGACTTCAATACAGATACAGATTCACCCATTAAATAAAACCATGATTTAAATCTTTTACCGCTGATATGAATGCTGACCATATATTTCTTTCTGGTTTTGTGACTGTGACACTTTTATAATAACTGTGACTAATACTATCTAAACTATTTATCTTATCTTTATTTCTGWGGTGTGCAGCTATATAATCAAGTTATATGGGCAAATTCCGTTATGCTATATACAAAAGAACTATTTTGACTTTTAAAACTATCTGGTAATAAATTGTACTTAAGACTATATGTTTATGCAGTAAACTGAATTGTGTCCAGATGTATATACTTTTATCTTTAATCCACATTTTTGTAGATGGACATTGAATATGTACATAAACTGCTGAGACTATTGCCTTAGATTTCCAGGATCCTCCAATGAGTGGTAAAACTTCTATGAAATTAAGATATATGGCAATGTGCAGAGCTCCATTCTGTGGCAGAGCTGGTAGTCTCTGGCATTCAGCAATTAGTTTGTCTCTACCCAGAGTAGAGGGTCTGAAATTCTGAAAGGAAGATGTAACTTGTGCTTTCCTCTAGCTGGACACAAATACGCCATTATATGCAGGCTGCCTAATATAACATAGATACAAGTCACATATACATAACATAGATACATATTGCATATACATAACATACATATTGATTTTCTATTAGCTTCAGTTAAGGAAAAAACAGGCATTTCAAAATCAAACCATGCATCTTTTTGAGATCTGCTTTCCAGGGATAGAAGACATACAGGTCAAAATAATGTCCTTTACTTTTTAGACAGCTTTAATAGTTTAGTAGCTTAAAATTAATTGCAGTTTGAAGCAAGGACCTGTTGTAGGGGGATAGGATGCTGTGTTTCCAGCAGTCAGTGTTCACTGCCAGCAGGTGGGATAACCATTCCAGAGCTCTTCGTGGTTGGTCTGTGGTTCTCCCAGCCCAAGGGTCCTTGCTGAGGTGCTGCCATCCGCATGTGACAGGCATGTTCCTGTCTGCTGAGTGGAAGGGAAGGCAGACAGGTGCTGTGGGAAATAAATGAACTCACAAGGGCTTTATTTCATGGACTGTTGATTTAATTTAAAATTTAAATTCTAAATTAGGTATCAGAAGTTAGGACCTCCAAGCTAGAGGCTGCAGAGGGAAATACTGATAAGCACTTCAGGTAACTGGGTTCYGGTCTGGCTCAGGTTCTTTTGATGCATTGTTCACCAATGGTGCTCAGGAGCAAAGGCAAAAATTCCCTTCAGAAAAACAAAAAAGCTGTAGGCTACAAATAATCAAAAAAGCCCCATAGAGATGGGCAGAATAGTTCTCCAGCTCAGTGTGCTACACCTGAACTCTTTTCTTCTGTTTTCATTTAGCACCAAGCAAATTAAGACCTTGCTGCTCTTCATTCCACTGATGAGTTGCTATTAAAGGCATTAAAAATCAGAAGGAAATATCTTGCTTTTGCAAGTTGGCTTAAGTGTAAAAATATCTTGGAAATAAACCTCAAATCATTTCTGTGCCTTGACTTTTAACACTAACAAGTCATTATACAAATGAGATGGCAGGCGGAATTGCAGGGAGAATGGCTTTTCTCCTACTTGGGCAGTCAGTTTTTAAGCTAACCAAAACAAATGGGGTCTGTGATGGGAAGATTATGAAGCCTGTATTTGATATGCCAACACAGAGCGGTTATATATTGGGCTTATTAACTTAGTGAGTGACTTTTGTCAGCATTGCTCTATAAACACTATTCATCTCTTCTTATTAGATGACAGAGTATCCGCTGCAAGTTGTGAACATGAAGGAAAGCCCACCGAGCTGAAGGTCTCTCAGCCTTGAAGGAAGGGGTAACTTCCRCAAGAGACTATGTTTCACAAGCTCCTGATTGTATCCGGTAGCCAACAAGGTTTCTATTCTGTAAACAAGATTTCCTTTGTGTAAAATATCTAAATACACATTCTTGTGTGTCTCACCATTCACCAAACTCTCTATTTGTTTTCAGAGTTGCATTTTCTTGCTTCAACTGCTTTGGTATACATAATTGTCAAGGAAGGGTCTTCCAATGAATTAAATGACTTACCTGTCCAATCAGTTCACCTCTTAGTTTGAAATAACATGATTTTTGAACATTCACAATAAATAATACTAAGAAAAAGGCTGAGTTGGTGCTTTTGTCTGAGTTAACAAAATGGAAGTTGACCGAGCCATTGCAAACATGGGAATGATTCATTTTTGTACTGTTGTTTTCCTTCCGTGAATGAAGGTGACAGTGTCCCCCAGGGCTCAGGGAACATGACACACCGCTGCCTGTCCCAGCATATGGGCTCCCTGGGTATATGTGCTTAAGGATGTGACACGTGGCTTCCAAGCACTGCAAGCCTACAGGGCCAAACACTGGGAGGCCCAGAGGTTGCTCAGGAGGACAAGGAAGACCCAGCACTTTTGTTGTCCTCTCCTCACAGGAGAAGCCAAGAAGCAATAAGAACAAGCAGCACCTCCCAGGGCAGCTCTGGAGTCATTTACCAGCCCCAGGAGCAGGGAACAGCAGCCCTTGCTGAGCACTGGGCTCAGCGTGGCTGGTGAGGACATCCCCGCTCCTCCTGGAGAGCAGCCACTACCTGCGCACCCTAGAGACCTTGGGTGGGACACGGGTGAAGCAGGACGTAGGGCACAGACCCCTTGCAAGRGGGCTCCCAGGGGCTCTACCTGAGTCCTCTCATGCCACCTCCCTTGGGGACTGCTGGGTCCCCAAAGTGCTGCTCTCGCTTGCAGCTGCGATGGCACCACACACGCAGCAGATGAGACATAGCGATTGCTGAGCTGGCTGTGAGCTCTGCATTCAGCAGCACCGCACCAGCACCCACGGGCACCAGGGAGCACGGGTCCCACGGCACTGCAGCCATCTGATGAGTCAGGAATGGCGGGAGAGACCCCTGGTCCCACTGCGGATGCCTAGAAGAGAGAGTTTTGCATTTAAAAACACATGAAATGATGAATTAGTTAAATTTTGCACAAACTGATAGCAAGTGACTTTGCACAAACGACCTGTCAGAAGCTGGAATTATCCCGTGTGAGCAGGAGGCTCTTTCCTGTATTAAGAAACAAAAACCAGGACACTGGACCTACAGGGACGGGCCAGGACTTGAGGTTTGCTCTGGACCGGTGGGACAGGCCGGAGCCACGGGGCAGGGCAGCCCCGCGGGACGGGGTGGGACCCGCGGCCGCCCCGCCCGGCGCCGGCAGGCGGCGCCCTCGGCCCAGGCACCGCTGCGGGCGGCGGCCCCGGCCCCGGCCCCGTGCGCGGCGCCCCGCGCTGCCCGCCGCGCTCACGTGTCCCCGGCGTGCGCGTTGGATGAAGGGCGGTCTAAATAAAGCCCGGGTTCACGGTGAGGAGCCCTCGCACTCGGCGCTGGGCAAAACGGTGGAGAAAAAGACTCTGCGGTAGCGACCAGGAGCACGGACGGTCTGCAGGGCWGTGACTGCTTGCATGCTTCATCTGAGATCTTCTGAGTCCTGCAGTTGATCCCATTTATCTCGGGAGACATCCCGCTCTATGATGAGCCCAAAGGGGGTTCCTGAAATATTTAGCTGCTTACCCAAGATTTTTATAACTCAGACATGCTAATCGTGTACTTTTCTGCAAGTCTCTCCATGTCTCTGTCTGAAGGATAGAACATGTGGASACAGACAGCACTTTTTGGGTGCAGCTTGACCTCTGCCAAGTCATTCCATTTGTCTCAGCGTGGTGCTAGGTTGGGACAGCCCCAGTGTAGTCCTTTGCTGGAAGAGGGAGAAGAAGGATTGCTGCCCAGAGAGGTGACAGGAGGAGGCGGGAGGATGAGTCCTCTCTTGGCAAAGCAGCTGGAAGGGTTTTGTTTCCCCATGCTGCTTGTGCTGTGTTCAGCGTGATGCAGTTCAGMGCCTGGGTGAGGGGCCATCTGGGAGGCATCCCACATATAGGGTCAGCCTTCCCTTCCTGGAAGCCATGGAGGGAATCCGTGGCAGCACAAGGGACACTCTGCAAAGCAGCCCCAGGAGGTCCTCACACAGACAGAGTCCCTGGAACAATGGGTGCAAGTGCTGCACATGTGAGTGAAGGGACAGAGTGGGCCCATGAGCCAGGGCGCTACCTGGGAGATGTTTGGGCAGGCGCCAGGTGGGATCCTGCTCACCGGCCCCACAGAACACAAGACCTCAGGGACCCTGTGAGCTTGCGCCAGGGCAGCTGGCCAGGGCAAGCTTGCTCCTCTCACCGGGCAGGTCTCAGAAGGCACCCATGTGTGCAGGGACTCACTCATGCCATCCCCATCTGAGCTTGAGTGGACCATGTTTCTCCATGTCTCAATTTCCCTGCATGCAAAATGACATTCCTCTTTTCAAGGGGCCTGTGGGTAGCTAGCAGCAAACTGACRTTCTGGGATACTCTTTACTTGAAATTCTTGCTCAAGAGCAGCATCCCTCCTGCCCAGAGCTGCTCTTTCTCCCTGGGAAGGGGGAAGGAGCCAAGGAGGGACCTTCCCAACAGGACCAGGCGCCACCTCTGCGCCCACCCAGACGCCCTCCCTCAGCGGCCTCACTGCTCCCTGCCCCGACCCAGCTCCTGCTGCCTCCTGTGCTTACCCTCCCTCTCGACGGAAGGCCCAGGAGACCCTCAAGGTCACCCTCCCCGTCTGGCCTCCATCCTTGGCCTGCACAGCACCAAGTGCTTCAGAGTTCAGTGTCCTTAATGAGCAGATATGTCATATGGCAGAGGGATGAGTACTTAATGTCACCAAGCCTGCACACCGTGTGGTGGCAGGGCACAGAGAAGAGCTGCAGTGTTCATTCTCCCAGAAGAAACAGGGATGTTATCAGGGTGATGATCCTGGTCAAAGCAATGTCTCCTGCTGTGTTTTCTGTCCCCCTTTTTTTTTTTTTTTCCTTTATTCCATCATTTTTTCTCTTATAAGAGGATTTTTCAGTGACTAGTGAATCATGGAAGGAAGCTGATGAAGCTCCAAGATCTCATGGGGTCCCAGGAGTGTGGGAGCAGGACCCTGCAAGGCTTAGCTCATCCTAAGCACAGGTGAGTGCAGTTTTGCCACTTGCCACAGTCCTGCAGCTCAGAACAGGCAGTTAAGCTATGGCCAAGGCTGCGACCTGCTGTGGCCCTGGCCATGGGCAGGTGCCAGGGCAGCCCCCAGCTCCTGCTGGGGTCACTGAGCCCAGAGTCATTCCACTGGGCTCCTTCCCAGGCCTGGCTCAGCCCTGTGCTGGGAGCCCATCGTGCGCCATGGAAAGGGCCAACTCGAACCTCACAACAGCACTCTGGGCTTGCCCGGATCCCCAGGGGATTTGGAGCAGGGTGAGGGGGATCATTGAGTATGCACTTTCTGCTTGAGAAATGCTGGTGTGAGGACCAGGTTTCAGGCTGACATTTTTCACATGATTATTAATTCGGAGTCCTTCAAAGCTCTTTGTGAATGTTTTCTCCTCTGCATAGCTCAGGCCGGCGCCCATGCAAAGCTTTGCAGCATGTATGAGCTTGAGGCTTCGGACCGAGCAAAGACGGCCCAGCCTCGCAGAAAGACTCCCCTGGAACGAGCAGCCACCACAGAGCTCTCCACATTTCACATCCTAATAACAAGTCACCAGGGATTAGCATCACCTGCCAGCGTGGAGACTGCTGTGCGGTGGGGACTGACTTTGCTTTCCCAGAACACTGGCGCCAAAGGGGAACACCTACGGGTCTACGTAATGTAGGTAGATATGTGAGCACCCATCTTCTCTCCAATTGTAGAACATGGTGCTCAGACCATGTTGAGTTTACCTGGACACGTGTCCAGAAGCTCCCCCAGCAAACGCAGGGCCCTTGAGAGGCCTGTGCATCCCACAGAAAGGAGGGGGGGCGGATGGGGGGAGAGTTCCTCTCCCCAGGGCCACGGTCTGCCTGGGGGGAGCCCAGGACGTGGAAGTGTTTGGCCCCCTTGGTGCTGCCCGGCCACAATGCCTGGGGACAGGGCAGCCCGACCTCCTGTCCCATAGGGGAAAGGGAGACAGTGATGTCAGAGTTGTTTTTTTAATCTTTTTGCTTGCAGACTTTTATTGGTATAATTCTTCCCTTAAAAGATCAGATGTGGCAAGGAATTCAAATATAGACAGTAAAAATACTGTCTTGCTAAGACAGGTTAAGCAAAAGAAGAAATAGCTCACTCAGAAAGGCTGGGCTAATAGCCTTAACAAAGTTAGAGTAAAGAAGTGGTTAAGGATCTAGATGATTTAATCCAGTTTTAAGAAAAGGTTTTACAGTGAGCAATTAGATGCTGGTTAAGGAATTAATCACTAATGGGTCATTAACTCTGACTGCTATTGTACAGTTAACAAGCTGAGGCAGGATTATTAGACTCAGCACCCAATTAAGGAGGAGGAGATATTTACAATAAACTGAACAAATGGGCTTTTAAAATGAAATGGGACAGTTTGAAAGAAAGTGTACGAACACAGAGAAACAGGGAAGGTACAAAGAAGATGCAAGTTTGCATATGCCAGGTTGTGTTGCTTCATTCACTGGGAAAATATTTCCCTCTCTGTGCCCACTTAGCCATGCTCAGCTCGTTAAAAACGTTTTTAGTGCTTTCCTGAAGGACATGAGTGCACACAGTCTATTCCTGTGGGTAACGAACCCGCTGCGGGGTCCGTATGTGCAACATATGACAAAAGAGCTGCTTAATGTATCGCTAGAAGAACTGTTGCCCAATGCTGACATACATTCTTTTTTTTAAACCGTTTTTCAGCTTACAGGCATTGGATCAACAAATTAATAAATGTGAATAGGTCTCTTCAACTGCTGTCTCTGCTATTCTCTCTCCTGTTGCTCCTAGACCGTCCCAACAAATTGGTGYCAACTGCAGTGCTGATCAACAAGGGCCCAGGGACCTTGCGGGGAGCCGGGAGCAGCCGGAGTTGCACGGGCAAAAGCCGTGACGAGATGCCACACGCTCCTGGGCCACTCGATCCATCGACAGCATAACCTGGGAGCAGCATCCAGGCCACGGAGGAAGATGCCAAGTAAGGGTCTGGGCCCTGCCCCACAGCCAGGACTCGGCGGAGCCGCGGCGAGTGGTACCACTCCAATCAGAACCTGGGCATTGCTGTCCAACGGGATCTGCCGCTCCCATCAGAGCCTGGCTTGTCCCTGGCCCCTTCCAGCCAGCATGGCAAGGGCTGCAGGTGCTGCAGCCACCCCCTGCAGACTTGCCGGGGCTCAGCCCTGCGGTGATGGGAGGACAGGGCTGTCCCAGCGCACAGKGATCGCCCCAGCGCCTGCATGGGCAGCCCTGGTAGCACAGCCGGCGCTGCCGGGCCCAGCAGGGAGGGATGTTTGGAAGAGCCACCGAGGGCTCCAAAACTCCTGAAGTGAAGCCAGGCACAGCCTCTAAGGTATGCGCAGAGCTGGAGCCAAGACAAGGGGTGGCCCTTGTGCAGCCTGTGTGGGAAGCAGTGCCATGGGGGGCTTCAGCCCACACTGAGTCACCTGCACACAGAGGGGACTGTGCAGCCCCCTCATCCCTAAGGAGAAGCATTGTTGCTGCAGCTGCAGGGTCTGCAACACTGCCCCTGGATCCATTACGGCCATAACCAAGAGGAAGGAAAATACGGATGCCACAGTTTTAATTCTGGCAGCACAGCATGGCATGGGCAGCAGCACTGGGGCAAGGACTGTCTCAGCACCCGCAGTGCCTACGGGATCCACCAGATGAGTTGTTCCACAGAGCTGCTGCAGCCCCTGGGCCAGACAGGTGAAGCCCCATGCCCCACRGTGCCCTGCCCAGCTTCGAGAAACACCAAGCGTGGCCTCCACATAGGTTGTGCCATTTAATGGTACAAAACCAGAAAAAAACCAAMCAAACAAACAATCAATGCAAGGTAATGCAGTTCTCGAGTGCCAGCCACTTGCCCAGCTCCTCGCCCTAGCGCAGCTTTCCTCACAAGTGTCTGTTGCAGGAGGGAGAGCATGTAGGTTGCTCCTACACTACTCGGCCGGCAGTGCAGTGGGCAGGGCAGGAGCCCAGAGAGCCGCAAATGCCAAGCGAGCCGGGTGAGTGGCCCTGGTGCCATCCCCAGCAGTCCCGCGGCACCAGCCTGTCCCAGCCCCCCAGCCGGGCCCTGCACGGCGCAGGGTGCTGCAGCTCAGATGGTCTGCCAGGGCTTGCCCATGGACTGGATGTGCTCCTTGGCTTTCATGCGTAAGGCGGCAATACTGGTGTTGCGCGGGTCTGCTTCGTCCAAGGGGAACTTGTCCACAAAGGTGGCCCCACACTGGTAAGGCGGTGGTGGCGGCCCCATGGCGCCCAGGGGCTGCAGGCTGTGGGTGACCGCCGGAGAGTTCAGGAAGGGCGGTGGGGTGTAGCTGCCGGGTAGGCTCTGCGGGGAGGCCACAAAGCCAGGCAGTGTCTGCAGGGCCGTGCCGCCTGGTACCGGCGGGCTCAGCCATGTCTCCAGCGGCAGGTTGCTGCTGAGGGCACCCATGGGTGCCGGCTGCGGCGAGCGGCTGAAGGAGAGGATGGGCGAGTCCTGCAGCTTCATGGAGGTCACCTCCAGCTTCTCCTGCCGCCGCCACTTGGCCCGTCGGTTCTGGAACCAAACCTGCAAGCATGTCTGCGTCAGCAGGGATGCTAGGTGCAGAGGCTTCTCCACAGCACCAGGGACGCGCACAGGGAACAAAGCAAGAATTGGGAGCCGAGAGAGGCAGCACAGGGGTGGGCAGGGAGCTGGGCTCGGAGTCCGGCGGACATGGAGCTGCTCACCTGGCCAGGTGCAGCACAGCACAGCTGGGGAGTACAGCACAGCAGGGCGAGACGCGCAGGGAGAGGGCATGAAGGGCACGCAAGGTGTGTGGAGCCGGGCCCTGCCCGCCAGGCTTGTAGCTGGGCTGGGGCTGCAGTTGGGACTGGGACTGGAGCTGGGGCTGAGGTCTGGATCTGGACTTGATCTGGAGTCGGGGCCGGGGCTGCTGTGGTGGCTGGAGCTGGGATCAGGCTGGGGCTGGCGCCTCGGCTGCTCCCTCAGCAGCTCCAGCCCCACCGCGACTCCAGCTCCCCGGCCGCTGGGGCTGGGACACGCCGGCCACGCGGCAGCGGCGGCGCTGACGCCGGCGGTGAAGGAGCCGGCACCGCCGCGTCCCGCCGGGCCGGGCCGGGTCGGGTCGGGCCGGGCCAGGCCGCGGCCGCTGCGTTGGGGAGGCGCGGGCTGGGGAGGCGCCCAGCGGCCCCGTAGCGCAGCCCCGTGGGACCGTTCCGGCAGCCCCGGCCCGGGCAGCGGCGGGACGGCTCTCAGGACAGGCGGACCGGGCACCGGAGCCGCGCGCATCGGGAGCGCAAGGCTGGGCGTCAGGGCCGGTTTTACCTGCACGCGGACTTCGGGCAGGTTGACCTTCATAGCAAGCTCTTCTCGACTGTACACGTCGGGGTAGTGAGACTTCTCGAAGGCGCGTTCCAGCTCGTGGAGCTGGTACGTGGTAAAGGTGGTGCGGTTCCGCCGGTGCTTCTTCTTGGGCTGCTCCTCGTCCGACGGCTTCCCCTCGCCGCCGCTGCCGGCCGGCAGCTCGGGACTGGCGCCGCCGGGACAGAAGGGCTCTGCGAGGGGACAGCGGCGCTGAGCGGCGCCGGGGCAGGCGGGCGAGGCGCCCCCGGGCCCGTCCCGTCCCACCTCACCTTGGAAGCGCTCGGCAGTGCGGCCCGGCGGCTCGGCGGGCGGCGGCTCTGCGGGCATCTTGGGCAGGCAGACTCGCGGGCCGCGCTTGTCCCCCTCCCGGGCACCGCCGCTGCCGCCGTCGGGTGGGAAGGGGCCGAGCAGCGCGTCCTCCTTGGGGAAGCCTAGGATGGCCTCGATGCTGTGCAGCCTCGACGCGTTCCCGCCAGGGCTCCGCGCCGCTGGCGCGGACAGCGAGAAGGCGCCCTCGGCCATGGCGAGCAGGGCGCCGGGCGGGTGCATGGGGCGGGCAGCCGCGGCCCGGCGCGGCGCTGCGCTCCCGCCTGGCCCCGGGCAGCTCTGCCCCGGCGCCGCCGCGGCCGTTGCGGAGACTAAAACCACGCTTCCC
>NW_020455540.1:725250-756226 GCF_003342845.1 Nothoprocta perdicaria
CCCCCGCGCCCAGGCGGGACGTGACGGGACGGGGCGGGAAGGGACGGGGAGGGCAGCTCCAGCCCCCGCCCCCGCTGCTGCCCCCGCGCCCGCCCCAGGCCCCGGGCACGGCCCCGGCGAGCACCGTCGGAGGTGCCGTGGGACCGCGGGGGCATCTGGAGCTCGCGCCGGGACGCCCGGCTCCGGTTCAGCTGCTCGGGCTTCTCGACAGCTCCCACCTGTATCTGGCACACATTTTTAAAATATAGCGGTTTTTCACCCTGCCAAACATGACATGGCGGAGGAGGACACAGTCCTGTCCCCTGCTCAAGTGCTTAGAGAAAAAAGCACCAGAGGTAAGGCTTGGCTCCAGTTCTCTGACAGGATGTCTGTGCTGGGACCTGGCTCCCTTTAAAGGCAGGTTTATAGCAAATGTGTGTGGAGCATGTGAGGGGAGATGGACTCTAGGGGCATCTGAAGGAGCAGATCTTGGCCTCTCAGCCTTCATAAGCCCAGGGAAAGCTCTGGGAAACATTTCTGAGGAAAATGGCCAAGTTGCTGKTGTCACTGAGGAAACCCCAAGACACAAACTGGTTCTTCATCCCCTTCCCCTGGCAAGGGGGTGGAGTTGGGGAATCTAGAGAGCAAGGCTTGGCTTCATAGGAGATCTCAAAAACCTCAGAGCAGAGGGAGAGCTGGAAACCACCCCACGCCTTGCTCTGGGTGTGTTGGGAACCTGGGCTTAGCTCAGTACTGACTAATGCTATCATGCCTGCTACCTCCAGCTCACTCCTGCCTGTGCCTCTCCCTTCCCTTCTCTCTTTATTGATTCTGCTAACATCAGCCTCCAGCTCAGAGATACCAACCGTCTTTTATCCCAACTAGTTAAACCAAAAATAAAACACAATATCACCCAGAACATTTTTTCGCCTGCATTTAGTTCTAGAGATGCTTCCATCTTCAAATGCCCAAGAAGGTCATCTGTGAAGGAAAAGCACCACTACTTCTTCCAACTATAATAATCTGTTAAAAGATGGAAGTCATCTCCACAGATGTTCATCTTTCCTTTCCCCAGCATCAGGGTGACTTTTCCTCCTGGCCTCCTCCAGGCATTGCCTGGAAGAATTACCCCAAAACATGGAACAGCGGCATTTGCCTCTGCCCTTGTGCTGCCAAGGTCTATGGTCTTGTGTCCTGGAAGTAATTCCTTGTCCAGTGCTGGGGCTCTTGTGGAGGATTCCAGGTGGGGTTTGCCTTTGGGATGGCCCTTTGGGGAAGAGGGCAGCAGAAGAGACAAGAAAAGGTTAGTGTGGCTTTTGTGCACAGCATAAAAAGCAAGTCAGTGCCATTGTAGGAGCATTGGAGGGTACTCAAAGCAATCAGCCAGGGGCCATTGTGTGCCTTTAATCTACATGTGTATTTCCCAAGAACTCTATTAGTGGAGATGAATGAACTGTGCAATGTCCCTAATTTCTTCTAATTTGGAGCTGGATTTTCGTGGCACTCACAAGCAGCACAAAACCTGCCTGTCCCTACAGAAACTCCAGCAGTCTTAGGACTCTTTCTTTTGCTTGATGTAGCAAAAAAAGAAAGACAAGATGAGATGAAGCAGCAAAATCACTTTGTCCAGACCCTGAYGTGGCAGCAGGTGCCCTGGAAAGTGTTGGCTCATGGCACAGGGGCTGTTTTCTGGCACATGTCGCAGCAACATACGCAGGGCAAAGACTCCAAAACTTTGCTACTAACCACAGTGCAAATGTGGTTTTGCACCCAAAGCAACACACACGTCCCGTTCAGTACATGAGTTATTTCCGCTTAACAGAGAAGGGTTCCCTTGCCCCAAGCATTAGTTAATGCCCTTGTATTTGCTGCACACAAGGGCACTGTGCACTGRCAATTGGCTAAATCTCCTGTAACCACTGAGTCCTCTGGTGAGTCTCATGCTCGTGTTGAACCTCAGATATTATGATATTATGGCACATTTCAGCTCCACCAAGACTGTTTCTCCTTAGAAAAGCACAGGGGTGGGCAGGATCGGATGCGAACATATCCATCAGGGGAATCAAGTTGCTGGAGTAAATTATTCGCCTTTCCAGGAGGTGCTCCCACACGTCTGTTACAGCTGGTAGGCATTTTGTGTTGTGTTATTGCAATAATTATTGCTGTAATTTGGAGGAGAAGCTAACAAATATTCTGGAGATGGAAATCGCTGAGGCACAGCTGTCTCCTATACCTGCTTCCTGTGCGTGGAAGAAGCAGCTCCAGTTTTCATCCTGTTGAGTCATGTGCATGGGATATTATCTGGCACAACGAACCCCCCGCTGTAGAATGTCACAGATTATTCCTTCCTCTCCCCCAGTCCTTTCTCTCTGTCAGCTCAAATAAGCGCTGTCTTGCAGAGCAGATGCCTGCAGGGGGGGACACATGGGCCCAAGCCACAGCTAGGAACTCCTGGCTGGAKATGGACAGTGAGCAGGACTTGGGAGGCTGGGCAGCAAAGGGGAGTGGGGAGAGGGAGGAAGTAGCGAGGGAGGGACCCAGCGGGACTGCACCCTGACTCGTATTCATCATCCAACAGATTAAGCACCACGTGYGCTGGCTTTGCTCACTTCTTTCACCCCAGCAGATCTGGTCAGTGTTTCCTTGGAAGCACAAGGTGTGAGGGAGGAGCTGCCTCCTCCATCACCACTTCATCACACACACCATGGCAGTCACCTCTGCTTCTGGGCTGGTGAGTGTTGGCTTCTTCTGGGCAGAGGAGAGCTCCAGTGCCTCAGAGGAGCTCCATGGCTTGCAGGGATCCCACAAGAACTGTGCAGGGGTTGCAGTGTCCTGCGATGCAGCGCAGTGCTGTGCAGTGCAGTGCTATGCAAGTGCAGTGCAGAACAATGTAATTCAGTGCAGTGCTATGCATCACAGTGCAGCGCCTTGCAGTACAGCACAGTGCAATGCAGTGCAGTGCAATGCAGCACAGTGTAATTCAGTGCAGTGCAGTGCAGCACAGTGCATCACCAGCCCAGGTCCAGCCTGCCAGCCCCACTGCCTGTGGGGCGTTGTGTGTCCTGGCAGCCAAGAGCCTGGACTTGGGCCCCTGGTGCTCAGCTGCCCCTGGGAGGGAGGGTGGCCGGGAGGGGGCAGGGGTTCGTGCTGCAAGGCTATATTAACACAATCCTTCTTTACTTGTTTTCCAATTAGCCTAATTGCATTCAGATTGCTTAAAATTGGGCACCAGAGACGTTTATCTTGATGGGATGATGGCCTTGAGCTCTAGCGATCCTATTAGCTGTAAGAACCCAAATCCCAGGTAGGTCCCCCCAGCAGCAGCTCCCACGTGACCCAGCGCCTTTAATCTGCTCCTTGTCTGTGCCACACACATGTRCACAAATGCACATGCACAGATACACCCCTACATGCACACACGTATATGCGAACATACACGTGCACACGAGCATGCACACATACGCCCCCACACATGCCTTGTGCAGGGCTCAGGGGTCCAGACCCCTCCGGCACATGGATGTTCAGCGAAGGATCTAAGAGCGTCGCGGTGCTGCACTCCTATGACGGCGCCAGCCCCTGGGTGCTGCAGCAGAAGCAGACACCAGAACTCAGCGACTTCCCACCCACCCACGGGACCTGCCAAAGCCCCACACCACCAGCAGCCCCCAGTTTTTGTGGGCTCTCATTAATCACTTGTTTGGCGACTCTGGTTGTACTTTCTCCTTTGACCCTTTAAACCGTGAAAATGCTGATCCTATATGTGCTGACGAATTTAATTAGCTCCTTTAAACCAGCAGATGCTTTCAATAAGATTTCTAGGCTGTCCCAGGCACACTTTAATTCAGAGGGTGAAAGCCCCGGCTGTGTTCCCTGCAGTTTATGGAGGAGGAGGCTCGGCTGTGGCGCATTCTGGCAGCCCCGGGCGAGGGAGATGGATCCGTCCTTGTGCACTGGCATGGCTGCTCGTGGTGGCTCCTGCACATCCCGTGCATCCCATCCCAGCAGCAGCTGTTTGGGTGATGGTGGCACAGGAGGGTGTCCTGGAAGCGAGACAAGGCCGGGAGCTTGAGCGGAAACCGCCACAGCTGAAGTCAATTTCTGCTGGGGCAGCCACCTGCACATGGAGGTGATTCCTGGAGCAAGGGAGAAGTGCTGGGAAGACCAGGGGGAAACGTGGACCTGCCTGTGGCTCCCACATGCAAGGATCCTGCTCAGGCTTGGCAGAGATYCATGAGAGGCACTGCAGGGCAGCATCTCTCCCCAGCCTGGAGGTTTTGGTCTTTCCCTCATCGCTGGCTGAGCAGGAGCCACCGCAGAGGCAACTGGGGGCAAACGGATGTCACTCCAGGTGCAGCCCAGGCCTGGAACTGGCAAGGACCTGTGTGACCTGCTGMATGTGCCACCAAGGTGTCTCCTGGCAGCATGGCCTCTGCCTGAGAGCGCCCGGCGCTACCAGTCCAGAGCCACCATTGAGCCTGGAGCCACCATCCATCCAGGCCGGAGCTGCCATCCGGCCTGGAGCCACCATCCAGCCTGGAGCCACTATTCCACCTGGAGCCATCCCACTCCGAGCCACCATCCTTCCAGGCCAGAGCCATCCCACAGGGAGCTGCCACTGGGGCCGGAGCCRCTGCCGTCTGCATCAGTGCAAGATGCTGGTGGCAGCAGCAGCTGAGASGGCCACATCCTCCCAGAGTGGGCAGAGCAGGAGTCCCCGAGAAGCCCCTGAGAAGGACTGACACAGGCTATAAGGTGCTCAGGAGACACAGGACAGGTTGCCGGGACGTGGCCCTACGCAGGCAGGTGACAGCACAGAGCAGGCAGCTCATGTGGGTACACTGGGAAATCCTCTTCTGAGAGACCGGGAATGGGAAAAGAGGGAAGGAAGGAAGGAAAACAAAAGATGAATGAAAGGAAGAAGGAGAAGGAAAAAGGAAAGAAAAATATGAAACGGAGAAGAGAAGAGAAGAGAGAGAGAGAGAGAGAGAGAGAGAAAGAAAGAAAGAAAGAAAGAAAGAAAGAAAGAAAGAAAGAAAGAAAGAAAGAAAGACCAAGACAAGTCTTATTTACTGCATTTATTCATTTTAAATAAATATATTTACTTGCTTGGGTGGAAACAACAAGACAGCAAAAGCGATCAATTGATCCAGAGAGAGAGAGAGAGAGAAAGAGAGTTTTAGAGTCCAGTGGGACAATGCTACCTGTGCTCATTTCTCAGTGTCATTCACATCCGGATCCCTGGGACCTGGCCGGTGCTTCCTTGTGTGCGAGTGCCAGGCCTGGGAGCAGGGCCAGCCGCGTGGTGCTGCTGGTGCTGCACACAACTCTGTGTAATGCTCTGTGTGCAGGCCTGAACACCTCACCCAGGAAAAAAGTGAACACCAGCAAACTTTGCTTGGGCTCAACCTGAACCAGATGCTCCATGGACGCAGACAGCCCGAAGGCTGGAGGAGCCKCAGTCTGCCCCAGGATGAGGAGCCCGGCAGGACACAGGCTGCCCCGGGCGGGGGCAGCACCCTGGCTTCGGCGGGCACTTCCATCTGCTTTTAAAAAGTCCAAGGAATGAATGCATGGAGCCCATTTTAGCCTGTGCCAGTTGTTTGCTGGCACCACCAGCCCCAGAGTTTGGCACAAATAGCGGCACAGCAGGGGGCAGCTGCTGTCACACAAGGTCTGAGCTCACGTGGGGCAGACCCGGGGGTCCCCTGTGTTCAGTGCGCTGGACAGGAGTCCCCAGCCCTGCTGCCTGTGGGCCTTGCAGTTCCCACATGCCTGATGTGCTGCCCTACGCTCTACTCAATGCAGACACAGCAAGACACAACAGAACTTAAAAAAGAAATTCTTGCAGAAAAATTCAATATTGGAATACTAGCTTAAGTATATATATTTTTATATATATGTATGTGATTTTTTTCCAAAAACTGTATTAATAGGTGATAACAGATATGTTATGCATCAGAAGCACTGTTTCAGTTAAAAGGTACAGTTGGTAGCATTTCTGAGAACTTTTTTAAAAAAATGGAAAAAGGCACATTTCTTTTTCCCAGATAGCTGCTTATTAAACCATTTTTTTTTTCCATGGGGGAAAAATTTTTGTAAAAAAAAAAAAAAAAGATGGTAATTTCTAGCTCAGTACTATGTTGTAGCAGGACCTAATTTTTGCTCCCAAGGTTCCTCCATGTCTCTCTCTCTCCCCCACACCCGTCCCCTTCCCTGTGGCGCTTGTGTCCCTCCCTGCAGTGGCACCTCGGCTGGGCAGGGGCACCGCGGAGCCGGTGCCTCCTCTACATCACGAAGCATTTCTGTTCAGCCGCCTGCTTCATCTCCGTGAAGGTCGCCTGAGCCTTTTCCTTGATGGTGTCCATGTCCATGTTCTGGATGCTCTGCAACTGTGCCAGGATAGAGTCCTTGTCCTCTTCCTCCACCTGGTCTTCTGCCACCATTTTCTGAAGGTCTTCTGGCAAACCCACGTCGTCTCCTGCCATCTGTATTTGGTTCTCATCTAGTTCACTCTGACACAAAAACAGATATGGGAAATAGGAATTAATCGTKATTATTTAGCAGTATTTTGTTTCTGCTAGTCCAAGACCCAAAGCAGCTATTGCTGAGGGGTTTTGGGGTTGTGTGGGGATGGAAGAGACTTTAGTGGGAATCAAATCAAATCCACGGATTGTTCAGTCAGAGCTTTTACATGTGACTAATGGATTCAGGGGCTCATTAAGTCTCAATCAAGGATCTTTTGGGGTCCATCTCAGTGGTAATATTATTCAGAAAAAATGCCAGGTGCATTTCCTTGAATAGTTTCAGCAGAGCAACACTGAATCCTGCAGTATCGCCTGCTGTTTCTGGAAATCTTTGCCATGATTTCACTGCATGTTATTTTATTGCAGCCACTTGACCCTGGCCTGCCCAGGCACCAGCCCGCTTTGTGATGTGGCCCAAAGCCACGGCCTTGGGGAGGCTGCCTCTGGCCGTGTCGTGGCACAGCCTGAAACGCCACGTCTTGTCCCCATCCCCATCCTGTCTCCCATGCGTGTCCCTTCAGCACCTTTAGAAAATCACCCACATCTGCCATTTCTTTGCAGGCTACTGCTCAGCTCCTGCAATTCAATCTACTGAGGACATTCAGTGTTTTATTACATCAAAACAAGTATGCAGCGTGACTTCAGATCATGGCATTTTTGTGACAATTGGGAGGACAAAATAACTAGTAGTTAGCAAGTTGTGAATCCCAGCTACTAACTACTTATATTTTGCTTAATGTGAAGTGTGGCCATATCTCTAATTCAAACCCAGTCCCTGGGTTTTATTTATCAGTTTTTTTGCCTGCTTTGGCACTAGTGGCTGGACGTGCAGGTCAGTGTCGCACCCATCTACACACCCATCTCTGCAGAGAGCTGAAGAAGTCAGCTGTGGTGAGGTCTGTTACGGAGCCCCCAGCCCTTGTGGACACCAACAGCATTCTGCTCAACGCTCCAGTTTCATTCTAGACACCTTTCCTTCTACACCTCTTTTGAATTTCGTCATGGAAGGTCTTATTACTGCTTCTATTTTTCATATACTTTTGATTCCAAAGCAGGCCAAAAAGAAAACACTGAAACTAAACTAATTTCATATTAAAACAATATTCCAGCTTGGGGACTGACCATTTTAGCAGCTAGACATAGAGAAGGGTTTCTGAGAAGGGTTTCACTCTCATCTGAAAAGCCGTCCYGTGCCCCTGCAAAACCTGAAGAAGCTACTCACCAGCCCAGGACTTCGTGTGAAACCCCTCCTACTAGAGCTCCCCACAAGACAAACTCACAGCACAAAGGAAGRCAGAAAAGAATTAACCGAAAAAAAAAAAGTCTGGGTCTTCCACCAGTCCAAGCCCTATCTAGGTCTTTGGTTGGCATCTCCAGGGCAGGAGGAAGCGCCAGGGCAGGCTGGCACATAACCAGTACGCTGCTGCAGTGCTAAGTGGGGCAACAGGAGACTTGGACAACAAAAAAGGACGAAGAACGAGCAGGTCTGAGAAAGCACAGGGGCAAGAGAAGGACCCGGCTGAGCAATTAAAGGGCTGTGAGGCAGCAAGTGCCGCTTCCGGACGGCCTCCAGTGGTCCATCACCGCGGCTGGGTCAATTTTCCAAACAATGGCGATTTTGTTCACATTTTGTGGTGGATTCTGATGGATCCAGTGCGCATAAGAATGGCATATTTTGACACAGTTCACACATCAAAGATAAGTGTTAATGCCTCATTACCTCTCCAAAATGAAGCATGACAGCAGCAAAGGCCTGATATGAATAAGCAGCAATGCTGTCAGCAGGAGGTGTTTTGGGGACTGAGAGGGGGTCCCGGATCTGCACGAATGGATGAATGAATGAATGTTGGGATGAATGGAAGTGTGTGCTCGAGCAACAGCTGTGGAAGCTCAGGCTTTAGCAAGAAGAAGCAGACTATCCTGCTTGATGGCAGAGACACTTGGATGTATTTGTACAGTATGACGTTTGTGATTTCCCAAAATGAGCCAATCTCCCCCTGTATCTCTCGTGAATGGTATGGAGCAGCGCACCATGACCTGCTATGACTGCTATGTGCCTAAAGAAGCAAGGCTGCCTTTTAGCCTCTCAGCTCTGGGTTGTCCACCAGGTTTTAGGAGCTGGAATCAGCACACCAACCAGCACATGGATTGGTCATTAACTGTGTAGCAGGATCAACACATTAAGGTTCCARTCACCCAGGCCTCGCTCTCAAAGGAGTCGACTGTTTTGAGACCRTCCAAGTGGCAAAGATGATGGTTAAAGCTACCACATTAATTGCTCAAACTGTCCCGTCAAGCAGCCAGTGGTACATTCCCTGTCCTTGGGACACCCTCACCCCATGCTACTGTGCACTGGAGCAAAGGCACGTGGTGCACACAAGACCGCTCTGGGATATGAAGGAGGATGTTTGGATGGTGCTGCACTGAAGYCCCCCTCCACACACCCCGGGAGTCTGAGATGTGGTGCACAGCAGTTTGAGGTTCAGAGTGGTCTCTGACCAAGAGGAAGCCACTCAGACGTGCTCTGCACCAGAACAGTTCTGCTAAGGTCACTGCAATCCCACCCACGTCCTCGCCTGGACCTTCAGCCTGGCCTCAAGTGGGCCTAGCACGAGCTTCAGCAGGGCACGGTCTCAGGAGCCAGCCAAGGGGCAAGGGATACATGCAAGTGCTCCTCTTGCTTCTGAGAATTATCAGTCCCCTCCTGTTGCTTTGGTGTTTAAATGGACACGCGGCATGGAACAGGTGACCTTTCCCAGCTCTGAGCACTCACTGCGGACAGCCCAGGGCAGGGCTGCCGCGCTGACAGGCACCGTGTCCAACAGTCCTGCAGAGCAGAGCATGGCAAGCGAGGGCAAGGCCTGAGCTGCCCACAGCCCCAGCGCAGGCACAGCAGTGAAGGAGACAAGGGGGAGAAGAGGTGCATCCAGGGCACCTCCCTCGGGACAGCCATCGCTCCGCAGACTCTTCAGGAGCGGCTCTCGCCGCTGACAACGGCCGGGCCCGCCAGCAGCTCGGTCCTGCCCGCTCTGGCCCTCGTGGGTGGCTCTGCAGCTCCTGGCCGGGCCACGGCTGGTGTGGGTGCCCACCGTGCTGCTCCCCTTGGCCTCATGGTTGCTTCATTTCCCAATGCAGCCAGACCCCACTCGCGCGCTCCTAACATCTACTGACCATGCGCGCGGCTCTGCTGCAGAAACGGCCCCGTCTCTCAGTGAGTGGCTTCCAGCTTCCTTTTGACTGATGTGGCATAAAGATGCAGTCACCAGGACACCATGCTTCCTTGCTGACCTTCCCTACTACATTTACTTGTTATTATTGATATTCCTGGTGTTAGACATGAAGCTTCTCAAGGTAACAGCATAGCTATTGGAGCCACTGGTATTTCAGATGAAAGCCTTTCGGTAAACAAGCCTCAGCTTAATCAGATTCCAAAGGACTAGCTTTTGCAAGACAACTTATGATTCAACATCTCTTTTCACCTTATCTTAGGTATCAGACCCCCACTTTGCCCTGCACTGTTAGTGGAAGAACAACTCACACACAAACTGGCCAGATGGATGAAAGTACCTTGCAGCATGGAGCAAAAATTAAAGTGCAAAAACAGGTAATAAAGACACAGTGTGTACTGTATGGAGGCAATGCACTAAATACACTGGGGAGTCAAAAAGTCATCCAATAAAAGTTACCCATATGTCTCATGGATAAAATCATCTTTCTCATGACAAACCCAAGTTGACAATTCTGTTAATAGGATTAAGGTTCATTAAGGCTCTGCTTTCTCTTATAAATCTGGCCTAGATAACACAGAGCTTCAGATTTTGCACTGAAAAGGGGCCCTGATTAGTCTGGATTTCATACTTCTATTTACTACATATGATAGGGACTGAAACTGCTCATATTCAGAGCTTCTGTCCCACCTGAAATTAGCCTCATTTTTTTTAAATAATTAATGCAGCTGGACTACATTATTGCAGGTTTGAGAGCATTTTGTTTCTGTAATGTTATATCTTAGAGAGCTGCAGTTTTTAGGGCCATTTAGGGTGCATGCAATAATTTCATTTTTTCTTTWTATAACATTTTCATGAAGAAAGCAGAGAAAGCAGACTTGCAGACAAGAAATTCTCTATAGTTAGGCATACAAATGCAAAAGAGCACACACATATCCTACAAAACATGCTTGCTTCTGCTGCTAATCAGCACAGAGAAGTGTTTGCTTAACATTTCTTCAAGCCTTGAGTCCCTCCCTRGAGTCCTACATAGGATCAAGCCCTGCTAGCACTGTAGGCTTGGCCCCAAGCCAAGCCCTCATTGCTCAGGTTCAGCAGCAGCTTCTAGATACAGTTGGTGTATTCTGGAGTCAAAAATCCCACTGGAGACAGAGCCAATCACTGCTGCATCTTCTGGGGCACTCCAAGGTAGCAGCGTATTTGTAGGAGGTCACCTAAGGGTGGCCGGAGCTCCTGATGCCATCTCAGGATCAGAGTAAGTGCTGCTGGTGGGAGACGCACAGACTTGCAGGTGGGAGCTCAGCATCTGACTACCCTTAAGCCTTTAAATCTTGCTCCGTTTGGACATAAAGCTGGTGCTCACAGGCATTGCTCACACCACAGGGAAATGTTGTGCGGTAACTGGCTCAACATGTGCCTCCATGGGGAAAACAAAGCCTAGGGAAAAATCTGATATCTTCCTACTCATCTGCTAAGTAAAATGCCAGCATTTAGAGATTTAGACCTATAATCCAATCAACCACTTAAAATCTTGTACTTCATTTTTTTTTTTGCATAACTAATCCTTCTGTAATTAAACGTGCCCTCGGGGTGTCTTTGCCTCTGTCTTCCCTTGTCACTGTGCGGAGCATCCAGCACTAGTGGTGAACTGCAGCTAGCACCTGAGGGGCACTTTCTTATTTCTTATGGTCTGCCTCTTTCGCATTCCCTGACAGAGGACTCTGCCCATACTCAGGGCTCACACACATCCTCACTGGTCCCATACACCCTCTTCTAGCTGGACACTGTCCTGAGGCAAGTTGGAGAGGGACTGCATCCGTCTAGACTTCATGATGCAAGATCACAGCTCTGTGAGTGTCTACAACTGCTTAGCACACCAGCTGAAGGGACAAAATGCATTTCCTACACGCACAGAGCAGATCTGCACTTCCATCACTCCTGGCCACGTGCTGTGCCCAGACGAGACACACAGTTCATCTGCTTTGCATGGGCCTGCAGCRCGAACCTGAACCAGCTCAGCCTCTCTCGCTCATCCCAGGCAYGCAGGGTGCGGGCAAGAAGGGCTCTTCCATTCTAGGAGGTGCGCAGGTCCCACACTTGGACGGAGCTGGTCACCATCTAGGACAGGCAAAGTTACTGCTGCAAAAGTGTCACAGTGATACCAGCCCCTCTGAGCAGTGACAAGCATACCAAAGGAGAAATACAAGCAAGTGTGGGGCCTYGTTGGCCCCTTACAAGAGAATGGGGGTGGGGCAAGGGRTATAATTCTTCCACTCAAAGCAGAAGCTGTGGGTGCATCAATAGTCTTCCTCTTTGGAAGATTAAAAACTGTGCAACTTAAGGTCATTTGTCTTTTAAAATAATCTGAAGATGGGTTGTTCATCTGCAATGTTTTGCAAAACTGTATGCGGTGCAGATTTGCTTACAAAAGTTTCACGCAACATGTACACTGAGGGAAAGGAGTAGGTGAGATAACTTAAATGAGGCTTTCTCCAATTTTTCTAGTGCTGATTTTTTTTTCCTCATAATTCCTGACTCAAAAGATTCTACAATACTCTCTATATGCACATTTCTGATTGGTTGGAAGAGAGGTGGCATTTGCAAGGCTATCATTACAAAAAATACAATTCAAAACTAGACAAAAAAGCATTTTAATCCTCAATTAGCAATTAGGTGGGTTATTTTTTTTTAAATGCAGATGGTACAATTTTATCTTAAATCACAAGGTTGATTCACTTTTCAACCAGATCATGAATTGCTTTCAGATTCAAGCAAATGAAGATGTTTTTCACATAATGGTATTGTAATTTTGTGAAACTGGCACTAGAGGGCCTTTGTTTGCTCAGGTTCAGCAGCAGCTTCTAGATACAGCTCCACAGAAAAACCATACCATCTATAACCTCTACTTACAGAATATAAGCACTTTCTGAGCTTTTGCGGCTTCRTTTTTTAATTTTTAAATGCACATCTACTAGGTCCTTTGCTTCTGACATTTCTGATGTTTCAGTGGACAACTCAATAGCCAGAAGGGAAGGTGCTGGTGGGAACCTCTGGAGATCACCTCGTCCAACTCCCTGCTCAAGCAGGATCACCTGGAGCACCTGGCATAGGATCACGTCCAGGTGGGTTTTGAATGTCTCCAAGGATGGGGATTCTACCACTTCTCTGGGCAACTGCTCCAYGGCTCTGCCACCCTCACAGCTAAGAAGGTTTTTCTCATGTTCAGAGGAATTTCCCATGTTTCAATTTGTGTCTGTCACCTGTCATCCTATTTCTGGGCAGCACTGAGCAGAATCTGRCCCCATCTTCTCCCCACACTCCCTTCAGATGCAGCAAGGAATAAGTGGTGCCATTAAGCCCTCTGCTCTTGGACAACCAAAACAAGAGCCCAAAACAAGCATTTCTGTAGGAAAACATCAATATGGTATTTTGCCACATCAAAATTTCCACAACATCAAAACCCATCACTGATTTAGAGTTATATATATTTTTTTGAAATGACTGTAAGAAACTTTCTTTCCAAAAAAGAAAACTGTGGGAAAAAAATCAACGTTTTGTTAAACTGCAAATTGTTACAAATTTTTCATTAAAAGTTTTATGAACAACTTTCTAAAAATTCTCAAAAAAAAAGACATTCCTTTTAAAGTCATTTGTATGACATACCCCAAAGGGAAATGTTTGTAAAGTTATTTTCCTTGTATTCAATGACTCCACTTGGTAATTTTGGACTGTGGAGTGGCCTTTAGATCAGAACCTATTTTACACAAGTAGAATCAGTATTCAGGGGAGAGTAAGAACAGATAAAATTTTGTTTCAGGTAGCTGATGCCCAGTGACGGGCATAGGCCCTGTCATCTAACGGCTGGTGTCATCCTGACCTATGCTGCCTGCATAACCCTTCATGTTTTCTTCCTCGATCCAGTAGACTATCATCCTTTGCAGGTGTGAAAAGATGTTTCAGGAGATATTTCAAACTTTGGCAATCGCTTCCTATTGCCTGTGCCTATGACTATGCTTCCTATTCCCTGTGACTATGCTTTGGCATAGTCAAAGTGACATTGACATTTTGGTTGTGATTTTGGCATTGACAGCTCCTAGGAAAAATTCTCCCTCCACTTTTCTTTAAGGTGGGTATAAGGCAGCTGCGCATAGGTCTCAGGCCAATTCTATTCCCTTCTGCTGCCTCACCTCTGTGATGGTAACCTGGAGCAATTATAAATGGAATACCCTGGGGCATTCATAATTTGTTAGGTGAGGATATTTTAAATCCTTACATGAGGTGTTGAACATCCCTTTGATAATTTCATAAATGTTGCTTAATTAACACAGAGACTAAAAAGTTGCATGGAGACTGCTCAACCTTGACTAGGGCTACCATCCCAATTAATCTCAGTTAAACCCCACAACTCAGAACAGAAATGGCAGGAAAATGTGAGCCATATACTGCTACAATATTATAATTACACGTATATAATAACTGGACACCAAACTCTCACAGCCACAGAGGTGTGCGGATCCTTCACCTCCTTGAAATCCCTCAGAGATCGGCACCCAAACACCTTTGCAGTCCCATACTAAAGAGTGGGGACTCAGGCATTTTGTTAAACGCATCCAGCCCATCCTATTTGCAATTTGGGTGACATGTAAAAGGCCACTTAGCAAACAGCATCCACATCTTCATGAGGAACCAGCAGGCTCTGAATTCCACTGATGGCAGAATGCATGGAATGGAAAATGCCAAGGAACCACCAATGACATGGTCATAACATGATATCACGTCACATAACTACACCCAATGGGCACCTCAACCAAGTTGGAAGAGTAAGTCTTTTGAGGAGTCTTTAATCAGTAGTGGAGGGATGACAAAACTAATGGCAGTTTAATAGCATATAAATGACTATTGTTCAAAGGTAATTCCTGTGATAACTTGCACAATATTTAAAGAAACTGTCAATAAGTAACCTACCCAATCCTGAGTATTTAAAGACTTTTCAGAAATAAACCTTTTCGCTGCCCATGTACAGATGCAGGAGCAGGGACTGGTAGTGTCCAGATTCTAGCAGAAGTGAAGGCTCCCACTGCAGGGCACAGAAACTCACCCTTCACCTGCCCATGCCAGGGACAGGTCTTAAGCTGTCCCCTGTTCCAGAATCACACGACCCTTGGGATATTTGTACTACCCACAAAGGCAGCACTGACACCTGTGCAGGCGACGTCCTACAACGTCCTGCTCTCACCAGCCTTCAGGGTCTTCCTGGGCTCTGCTTTCCTGGCACTGGCAGCGCTCTGTGGTGCCTGCCAAGCACGGCCAGTTGAAGGACCACCCAGATGCCCTGCAGGCCACTATCCTCTCAGCAGGATTGAGAGGACAGATCCCTCCTGTTCCTTTATCCCTCAGCAGCAGTATCTTGGACAACTTTCCTTCATTGCTGCAGCTGAGGGCATCCTGCTCGCAATTTCCAGGGACTCTGTCCAGAAATTCTAGGCCCTCAGGACAGGCCCCAAGCCTACAGCCACACTAAGTTCAGCTTCAAGCTCAACTTTGTGGCAGCAGAATCAAAGGTCAGGCTGTTCTGTTAATACCAGATAAAGCTCATGGAAGAGTTTTCAGGGTTTCTTTACTTGCTCTTGTTTTATTTAACTGTTACAGACTGATAAGTTAAGAGCATGCACACTCATTGCCAGAAGGGATCAGACCAGAGGTCCATCTTGCCTGGTCTCCTGCCTGGGAGCTGACCACAGCAAACAGGTTTGCAAAGATCTTTCCAGGAGATTTATCTACCAAGTGGTAAGAAAGGGGCTGCAAACAGCCAGCCCTAGTGAAAAACAGCGCTCTGGTCTGCACTGTTTCTCCTGACCTGCAGCAGGACCCCTGGACAAAGGTGCTTTGCKGCATTCAGAGTTGAGTGCCTTCAACACCTGTCATTAACCCAGGCTATGGCTTACCTTGGGGAGCCTGTACTTTTCTCTCAGGTGAACCCTTAGACAGGCCCGCTCTGCCTTTTTTTGTGCAAATGCTGCATCTCTTTCCATCCTGGAAAACAGAAAGAGAGGTTTCTTCAGAATACAAACAAAACACTAACAAAATGCCATTTTTTGCACTGAATCAACTGCTCAGCTGCAGGAAACCACATGCAGCAGCCATTCCCAAAGTTATATAGCTTCTCTAAAGATGCAAAAGGAGTTGCTATTAAAGTGGTATCATAGGTGCTGGATTTTCTGGATCACAAACTTGATCCCAGAGCATCTCCTGTAAATCATGCAAAAAAAGAGGAGAAGCCATCAAGGCTCACCTAGACGCAGCCCCATGCTAGCTTGTGCTATATGCTATAATAGGGAGCGATCCCAGCGTTCAGCACAGAAGTTATGCCAGCTCCTCACTTATTCTGCTGGGCACTTGCAGAAGTGGGGCTACCTCTCAGCACTCCTGTTCTACAAACACGGCCTGCTCCATAGTGTACAGAAACACAACATACTGCCGGAACGGACGTTCTGAGTCTACCTCTTTTTGGTCTTGCTGAACAAAAAGTTCAATTATCCTACAGCAATACCCAGCAGTAGACAGTAATAGACACTGGGAGAGGGAATTCAAGAATAGGATAAGTATCCTGTGTGATAGCTGCCCAGCTCCCCGAAGTCTGTGATTTAGGGACTACTTGAGCTGGAAGTCAGCTCTACTTCTTTGGCTTTATAGGCCAAGATGGCCTTTATCATCTATGGATTTGTCCAGTCTCTCTGAATCCACTCATTCTTCTAAAATAACCTGTGGAAATGATATTCACAGACTCGGTTGCAGGAAAAGCACTTACTGGTGATTTAAAAATGCTGCTGCAGAGTTCTTGGTTAGTTTATATACTTATTTATAAGTTGTGCATCTGCAAAGCACAGGGCTGGGGTGGACCATGGCCGCATGCCCAAGGCCGAGTCCTGCCCAGGGCTCTGTTCACAGTTCTCACCTTCCTGTGGATAGGGCATTATTTGTCCTTTAAAGATCTCTTGGAAAAACTGTAACTAAAAATTCCATACTTTTATTTCCCCCAAACAAGTGATACTTATTCAATGTTTTTGTGACAAAAATGACTACTGCTAAATACAGACCTGGATACCTCATAAGCACCACCGGTCATTAACCTTTCACCTCTAATCATCTTAAATGAAGGATTTGCACAACCATTATGTAATTGATCATTAGAGGGACAGATGCAGCTGAGATTTAAAAATCAATTGCTTTCATTATAATTATGCATGATTTAAACTCCTATTTGTTAAAAAACCTTTATTTTATCTCTGTTCTGATACTTAAACATAAGGAATGGTTAATGATCATAGTTATAGGCAAAATAAAATACCTGAGGTTTAATCAGACAGTTGAAAGTTGTGCTTATTTAGCAGATTCAGGAAAAAAAACCTGAGAGAGCAACTGCAAAAATATTAACCATCTTAAGAAAAATTTCTTTAGATAAATATCACCTTTTAAAAATAATACTCATTACTTCCTTGTTTCTGCCATGTAACTATGGACAAAAAATATAGATATTTGAAGTATCCTCAGCAGAGTTCTAGGGAAAAAAAAAACATAAATTTTAGCATTAACTACTGATTTAAAGCCAGTTTGATATCCATGGGAAAAAAAAAGATAGGTATGGCAAACCAAAGTAAGATTGATCCAGTATATCAAGGTGCACAGAAAAGTCTTGGAAGATGAGAGAAAAAAAGGGGAAAACATAACATTTTGCTATCTCCATTTGTTCATATTTATTTTGGAATATCTTGTTAGCAAAACTACTCTATTGTCTTAGTCTCTTACGTTTAAAAAGTGGGAAAAGAAGAGGATGTTTGGCTCCTTCTGGTTTATTCTTATTTGTACAAAGTTGCCAGGAATCAGCCCAGTACTGATAATAAGGAACAGGTACTCACTTCTCCTCAACCATTTGCTTTTGGTATTCCTCATACTCCTCCCTGGTCATCCCCGCGGCTGCTGCTGGGTCGGATGGCGTGCTTTCTTCTTTGTTTTCTTCCCCTCCACCTCCAAGCCCCAAATTCTTTACCTGATTGCTCAACATACTTTTCATTAGGAAGGCCATCTTCTTTGCAAGGAGGAAAGAAAAAAAAAAGAAAGAAAGAAAGAAAGAAAGAAAGAGAGAAAAGAAAAAAGCTACAAGCAAACGACCACCACAGCAACACCGATGCGAATCAGAAACACTTTCAAAACTGACAATTACAAGCAAGGGAGTTACTGCAGCCACAGCAGCTCTTCAAGGGCACAATGCTAGTGAAACGTGAATGCCAAAACCAGTTTGTCAGCCATAATCTGGATTAAAGCAGTGAACTCCTTAATATCTAGAGGCAGATGGTCCAGATTACTCAAAAAAAAAAATCATTAGATGTAGCTACCTACTTTTTTTTTTATTAATACCTTAAGCTAATTGTACACACACACACACACACACACGCACACACACACAAATCAACTGTAGAGTACAACAGCACTTTAAAGTTTTTAATGTGGAAATTCCCTTATTTTGAGTCCAAAATATTCTCAAAAACACAGTACATACAGATCAAAGACCTAGTTGATTAAATGGCCACAGTAATATTGTAAAATTGGAGCTACTGAGCAGAAAATCTTTTTCAATGTAGACAGTCCCAGATTTGAAAACTGGCGTTCTTCATTAAATGGGGAAAAATCATTTTTATCAATTAATATTTTATAATTTTGGACAGACTTTTTTTCCTTTATCTGATTTGGTTAATTTATCTTACAGATAACTGAGGGCTTCTTCTTCTTCTTCTAAGGGGAGCAAATTACATCTGACTTTAGTTTTGTGTTTTGCTTTTCCTTAGACTCCCTCCACCTAGATCATTACTTTGACTGGAACTACATGCAGTAGCTGGTGGTTTTTGTCTTAACTGATGTTAGATAGAATGTGTCTGATGAAGCTATAATCCAGCCTCATTTTGTGCCTGCACCTTATTTGTGCAGGTCCTCATCTTCTGCTCTTTATTCACACTGTTAACCTTATCAGGTCTGCTCAGGTGAAAATTTGCTGGATCTGCTACACAAATCACATACTCTTTGGGGAAAGGAAATCATCTGCTCGGTTTCAAAAGTTCAGGATTTTGTGTATTGACTATCATATTAAGGTTGACTGTGCATGACAATGAAATATTTTGTAATCTTGATTATCTAAATAGTTCTCCCAGTACTCTTATAATTTCATTGAAAGATGGGAGGATTCTAGTTTGGCTAATGCCTTAATCGGTATTAGAACCCTTCTAATTAAAGCAGACCTGTTACTTAAAATAAAAAAAAAAAAAAAGTGCAGGATGTTCTGTAATCCTGGATTACAAGATTAAACAAGAAACTTCAAATTTCCTTTCGGAGTATCACTCAGAAGCAAGAACTTCTAATCACAACAAAATTATTTTGATAGACTACAAGTACCTAGAAAGCATTTTTAAGAAAACAAAAAAGTGATTATTGATTTCATTGTGCATTATCATAACTATGTATAAGAAGCAAGAATCTAGGGAGGGAGATTAAACTTTTGCATCTGACCAACTTAGACGTTGATTACCAAAAATCCAGTGGTGCAGCACAGACAGGACTGGGATCATTCAGGTCAGATCGCTAATCCCACTTTGAGCAGTGAACACTCAACACGAGCACGCCTCACTCTGAAGCTGCATGCACAAAACAAAACCTGTGATCTCCTCGCAGCAGTAAAACAGGCAGTGTAAATGAAAAACACAGCCATTAGTATATACACACACACACACTRATGAGGTATCACAGCTCCTAACTCAGAAAGAGCTTCAGCACAGATCTGAAAATAGTCAATCCAATTTGGGGACTTTACCCAAAGACTTCCCCAGTGCAGTTTGCCACCTTCCCGAGGATGCAAAGGGACAGATGGCTGACATTTCCTGTATTTCCCACACTTCCAGGTTTGAGGAGACTGCCTATACAGAGCAAGCAAACTGGTGGTGCCGTGGCACCCTGCAGCAAGTTGGGTCCAGCAGACTGCGACACGTCACTGCGGCTCCTGCCACTGCCCAGCGCCGTCCCGCTCCAGGGAGATGGTGGAAGCAGGTGCATGACATGAAGCAACCCACCCAAGACAGCGGGACCAGCAGCRTCAGCTCTCCACTGTAATCCCTTCCTCTTCTCCTGAACTGAGACCTTGCTCACTTCACGAGCACTTGAGAGCTCTGCAAACTGGCTCCATCCCACACCTATCGCAGAAAGCCTATCTTGAAGAGTGCTCTGACTATCGAGCCGTAGTGACAGCCCCATGATCAACAAGACCACATGAACCTCCCACCTCTATGCAGCTGACTTCTAAATGGAAAGAAATGCAGCTACAGAGTTATTTTGTCAGATTGCTAGAGCTGAAAATTCCACCAAGAGCCAGTTGATAAATGAAGACTGCATATTGCCTGAACTACAGCCTGATTTAGAAAGGCAGAAGCTTTGTAAAAGGCTCAGAGTACAGAGGATCTCAAGAGTAGGAGATATAAAATCCTAAGTGAAGGGTGAAGGCATTTGGCCACTTTGGGTGTCCCTAGTGAAGAGGGGCATCACAGCTCTGGGTATAAGCTTCAGTCCTGCCTATCTTTCCACTCCTTCCTTCCTTCCAGCTCAGCAGCACACAAAAACCAGCTGTAAAAGAAATTTTGAATTAGAAAAATATTTTTGATTATATTTTGTCTCAGCTTTGAGAGCCACCCAATTAAATCTCCAAACGTTGTCCCTCAACAGCATCACCGATTGGTGGCATATGCATCTTGAGTCCTCTTGCACYGCTTGGTTCATCTTCATTGAAAATTGTGACCGGGCACAGTGCTATGACTGCACTACACACTGCAAATAAGACGCAGGGCTAGTTTTTTCAGGACCAGGTCTTATGGTCTTCTCTTGAAATACATGGAAAGCACCTGTTAGTCTCTGAACTATTGCTCTTTACTGAGAAGTACCTATCTTTAGACGCAAGTCTTGATTGTAGTCTTATCACTATTGAAGTTCTTGCTAATATAACCTTCTGCTTAAATGAGAAAGAAGGGGAAGTCTCAGTAAATACTTTCACAGAACAGAAGACCAAGGTGAGAAAGCTGAGACCTGGCACAAGGCCTGAGAAGCAAAAGACACTGCCCTCCAGACATGAGATGAGTCTCATGAACCTCCCTAACAGCAAAGGCTTCCCACTGTCAGACTTGGAAACAAAGAAGGCTAAAGTGTCCCTGCTYGAGCAGGAAGGTTGGATCTAGATGATCTCTAGAGGTCCCTTCCAACCTTGAAGATTCTGTGAACTCCAATCACTATCTCAGTGGTATCTTCAAGTGTTCTTCAAAAGGATCGAGACCCTCCCCTATCCCTTCTTCTGGGAGAGGATGTTGTGCTGTACTCTGATGATTACACCACTGTGCAGAGAGAACAGGCATGTGGGGCCCTCTCTGCCTGAAGGGAGGTAAGTAGATAGGACCTTCCCTCCTGGGATGTGCAATTGCCATTGCGGGTCTTTTGCTCTTCCTGTGAGCACACACAGTTGCACACACTGCACTGCTTTGGCTAAGTACCTAGAGACTAAACAGTGCACAAGCACAGAAATGAGGGCAGTTAGGAGAATTTGAATAAAGAACCATTGCCTACATGTCTATCTCCAGCTCAGGGGGGGCGGAGGGGGAGTACGGGGAGAAAAACCACCACACATTGAATTGAACAATTTGAATTGCTACTTATCTGCTTTGAACATATAATTTATTATTAAGAGACTYTGAAGGTCCCATTTTACTTTAAACATACTTACTCTTTTCAATGAATGCATTAGTCTTTGGCTTGAGCTACTCTTTTAAATCTTTGCACTGGAGGAACCAACACAGCTCATTAGCCAAAGACACCCATCCGGCTCGTAACGCAGCTTAGCGGCAAACAGAATCACAGAATATTCAAGGTTGGAAAGGACCTCTAGAGATCATCTAGTCCAACCTTCCTGCTCAAGCAGGCACACCTACAGCATGTGGCACAGGGTGGCATCCAGGCGGGTTTTGAAGACCTCCAGAGAAGGAGACTCCACAACCTCCCTGGGCAGCCTGTTCCACTGCTCTGTCACCCTAACAGAAAAGAAGTTCCTCCTCACCTGGAGATGGAACCTCCTGTGCTCCAGCTTGTGGCCATTACCCCTCGTCCTATCACTGGCCACCAGTGAAAAGAGCCTGTCCCCTTCCTCCCTGCATTCTCCCTTCCTGAACTTATACATATTAATCATATCCCCTCTGAGCCRTCTCTTCTCCAGAGAAAACGCCCAGCTCACTCAGCCTCTCCTCCTATGGGAGATGTTCCATTCCCTTAAGTATCTTGGTTGCTCTTCTCTGGACCCTCTCGAGAAGCTCCACGTCCCTCAAACAGGATGGAACCCAGATCTCAGAAATGTCCAAACCCACTGAACAAAGGGTAATGGATGCTTGAAATACACTGCAAAATCACAAGGACTTCATGAACATGCATCAAACTAAAATAAAAGTATACTGAAAATATGTATCTTTATTCAAATAAGGTTATCTTTGAAGTCCAATTGTCAAATTACATTACTCAGAAACAAACAAATGGAAACGGCACCTGTTTGGCAAAAACACAGCAGACGGACAGTCCTGGTTGTTACAGTATTTGATGCATTGATACAAGTCAAGTTCTCCTCAAACAGGAAGCCAGGAACTTACAAACATGATCATGTATTTTGCTTAAAAGATTCAGATGCAACAAATTACTTAGCATACTCTGACTGGTACAATAGGATTTGCTTGTCATTGCCAAATAGTATTTGCTACTTATCGTGCACAGTTCAATACTGCTAGACTTGTTCTGCTCCTTATGGAAAAGGCGGATTCCAAGTTGTCTTCTCCTTCCAGTTCTGAAATTTTGCTTAACAAAATGAAATATACTGACAAAGTGAAATAGTACTGAAAGAAATGCTGTAGCCATAAACAGGGGCTACTTTGACTAATAAATAGTCCTAGGTCCAAAACTGTTGCAATCACTTCAGACAGGACAAGGTTTGGGCTAAATAATTAGGAGTTTTAATTTGCTCCAGTGAACAAGGCAATTATGGAAAGTCTAAGGAGGGATTTGTGTGACTAGGCATGAAGCAAAGCATCACTTTTCAGATGCCACATTTTTGACCTTCTGCTCCTATTGCAGTTTCCCCAGGTTCGTGGGACAGAAGAGCTCCATTAGCAGCACTGATACTGCAGCTGAGAACCATAGCGACAACAAAATGGGAGGTGCAGGTTTTTCCCTAGATGCTACGCTCAGCCTTTTCTTCTAACACAAGAAGGAAGGGCATGGTCTGCTTCAGCTTGTTAAAACCAAGTTGGGGAAATTCTCAGCAAAGAGAAACAAATGCTTCCTCCAACTCATAMCAAGAGCTGCTCCTCACTGTTCCAGACACAGACCTACTTGTCAGGATGGTCTCCAGCCTTTCCAGGCAGAAGGTCCTGCAAAGCCTGCTATGAGAGTAGGGGCTCTGCTTAGGTGTTGCACTGATGCAAGAACAACACTGTACATTTTCACAGCAATTTAGAACAGTATAGTAGATTTAGTGAAAAGAGGCCAGGTTGCAACAGCTTAGATTCAAGGCACCTGTAAATATTTGCTGGTGTCAGAAGAACTAAGTTCCTGTATACTACTGTGGCTTTCTGAAAGGTTCTCCTATTGATTTACCCTATTTATTCACCAAGACTAGCTTGAGGAAGTAGTTCCTCCAATTAGTACAGCAAACAATCTTCCAAAATTCAGAAATGAATTTATTTAGCTATACCGCTTACAGTGTAGCACATACTGTAGCTAYTTAAATAGGTGTGCAGGTAGTATCATCTTACTGGTATAGCACAGACACCCACTTTCTGGGCATTTTGTAATTTAAGTAACAAAATGTATTGCATAGATTTATCATTTCTCCAAATTGTCAGGCACAATACTGAAACGTTCTTCATTACAGAGAATTTGGCAACATGTATTGCACTCGGAAGGAGCAGCTGTATGTCAGATTCTACATAGTTTTTGCAGATTTTCAGCTAGAGAGACTTATAATTACAAATGAAATATTCTGATGTTTTTGTGCATTTTATAAAGTTTAAAAATTCTCAACTCTATACATAAGCAACTGAAGGACAAAGTTACCACAGATACGTAAACAAGGCAGAAAAGAAAAAAAAGCTTTTCACATTCCCAATTTGAGCTATCTGCTTTGTTTCTTTCCTGAAGCAAATTTCACAGGATAAGCAATATCAAAAACAAGTGTTCAGTCTGGTGCACTTGATATTAAACCTCCTAGGAGCTGATGCACAATCCTGGTTCTGCAATAGCTATTGGATGAAACAAACATGTCTGATGCAACAACTTCTGAAGAGATGGGTAACATGGTATTCGGAGTGCAGAACACTCACTACTTCAGGATTTTACATTATAGCATCCGCATTCAATTCAAGAAAGACAAGACAGATTCATAAAAGTCAAGCACGTTCCCAGATCAAATGCGCCCTTAAAATCAGATCTGAAGAGGTATAAACCAATGTTATCTTTGCTAAAATGTTTCTACAAATCTCTAAACGTTAGTCTGACTTGAAACTATATTTAAAAAACCAAAACAAACAAACAAAAAAAACACCCTATGATACACCCAGAGAAACTACTTCGGTGTTCTCTCACTGCCTAAAAATAAAACCCCAAACAGAAAGATACACCTTGTTTGTTTATTCTGCATTGTTTCCTTACTACACCAGATGCTAACAGTCTGCCTCTTAAAAGCCTGTGTGTCCACATATAAAAAATTGCTTGTAGATACACATCTCAAGAAGAGTTGGAATTTATTAAACCAATCTAAACCCCATTAAACCCAATTGCCAGGGAGATGAAACACTCCTAACAACTTTTCTCCCCAACAAAGAAAGGCGTGGTTCATTACAAGAAAGAAAAACAAATAACCTATAGGTCAGGATATTAAGRGTTAGGTTTTCTGCACACATCATCAGTTTGCAATTTTTATTATTGACAACCACCGAATCTTTGTTTTAATTCCCTCTTCTTAAATCTTAATCAATCCAGAGGAATACTGTGTTTATCTTCCAGTATTTATCAGAAGTTTAGCTGAAAACATAAACCTAGATAAGGTTTACAGCCTTCCCCTACCTAGCATTTGCTCCACTGTTCCCCAGTTTGTTTTAAACTTTAGTATTAATGGTTTAAACAATAACTCCTTTTTTTTTAAAACAAAATGCAATAATTTACAATATTGAAGTATATCAAACACTAAAGTTCCCCTCATTTACAGAATTGTATCAGTTTCTGTGCATACATACTGCTGATATGTACACACAAAAGGAACAAGTCATCAAAAGAACTTTTTGGCTGCTGCTTCTTGTTGACTCCTGAAAGAAAAAGCAGAAAAGAATTCATGAAGCATGTGAAACAGAAAAATAACTGACTAGTTTAACTAGTGAAATATATGTATACATATTTTGAAACATAAGATTCTGCTCTTTTTCCACAGAGACTTAGGGAATCAAAAAAAAAAAAAAAAAAACAAGTCAAAAAGAAGTTATATTGTATTCTCCATTAACAAGATCACTGGAAGCATGACTACAACTCCAACTTTGCATGAGACATATGAAAACAAAACATTCCAGAGAAATAACAGCAACTGAAGGTTTTTTTAAAGAAGTTTCTCAGCATCTGATTTGCCCAAAGATCAGATCAGAAAAAGAACCATATACAGCTAAGTAGTTGAAGAAGTTGCTTGGAAATGGGATTTTCTTTTCTTTGTCAAATAATATATTTACTTTCTTAATTGATACCATGGTTCAACCATGCAAAAATACTAGATTCACAAGAGCACCAGAAACAACTGAAAGGGACTGCATCCTCATTTATCTTGGAAATCATCATCAACAGTCAGTGCTACCAGCAACTGTCCTCAAGTACATGCTACTTATCCTTCCACATGGGCAACAACAATTTCCTGATAGAGCACTGCAGGACTGCAGGCCTTGCTGCTTCCTGCAGCTGTTTTGGCCCTTATTCTGTTGAGGACAAGGGGCATGGAAGACCACCAAACAAGTACCTATTTATCCCTGAGAGTTCCACCCCCACTACAGCTAATCTGAACACAGTGAAATAACAATGGGGAAGAAGAGCATGTAGCCACCATTCAACATAGGCTTTTTTTTTTTTTTTTTTTTTTGTAAAAACAGGCCCAGAAACTAGTAATAAAACTTCACCTCTCTGTTGCACAACACAGCTTTCTAGAAAAGCCTAACATAATGAGATTTCAACTGTTTTCCCTAAAATTTTCCATTAGCATATTTTCACAGGGTTTGAACCTAGAATGCAGATGGAAAACACCAGGTATGCATCATATAAAGAGTTCAGAAGATTCGTAATTGTCTTGTCAGATGGGATAAATAGTGTGCAACTACATACAGTAAAACAACTCAAATCTCAAATTACATCAGATTTTGTTAACCTGTTAGTAAACTTCAAGTCTTGCAGAAGAACACAAGGATAGTAAGGGACAAAGTATAAGCCTAAAGAGAAGAGGATTTGGACAAGAAGAGGTTTGTGTGTCCTTCCTCCCACCAAAAAACAACCACCAGACGTGCTTTTTACAGCAATACATGTTACAAAGGTGAGAGACAACAGTCAAAGCAGAACAGCGTACATCCAGTGAAACAGACTCCTACTGACGTACAAGAAATAAACAAACAAACAAAAAAAAACCCCACAGCATACACACAAAAACCTTCTTCATTATGATAACGACACATGGCAAGAAGGGTCCAGAAAGGTGGCGGACTCTCCATCCTTGGAGGTTTTCCAGATCACCAGATCAGACCATCATAAGCCTTAAGCTACTTGGTCTGAACATGGTGTTGACCCTGCCTTGAGAATTGGTTGGAATACAGACCACTCAAGGCCCCCTGCAGCTTGAAGAAAGGTTTGTCTTAATGAACGTTACCATGATCACATCACTTCTACTGCGTATCAARTCAGAACTTCCAATAACATTTCTCCTATTGTCTCCAAAGTAAAGTATMCTTACCTATACATGATATAGCCAATGAATAACACTGTTTGCACAGCTACAAATACGAAGAAGTGCGTTGTAGATAAACATGATGGAAATGGTGGCAATTCAGGACACTTTGGTTTCTCATTAGATGGCTAGATAGAAAGGAAAAAAAAAAATCACAGTATTTTAAAACAGAGCATATGTCAAAAGCTTCCAGTTAAGAAAAAGGGTTTTTGCAATATGATCTAGAACACAAGCAAAAAAAAAAAAAAAAAAGTTGAGAGAGAGAAAAAAAAAGATAGAACTACTTTGTTAGAAAGTCATGACATAATTGCCTGATTTGCATCCCCATTTCACCTTTATGCTTTTCAGATAACCTGACTGATGTTAATCCAGGGGCTATGGTGAGAAGAATAAATCTCTGGTAAATTACTCCAGAAATTAAAAGCGTTTGTATACAATCACCATGAACAACTTCACTTTAAGTGCTACTTATGTTACGCTAAAGTGCTACTGAATAGGAGTATCTTCATACTCAAGAAACCCTCAGCAGAGGCTGGGTTCCCCCAGTTAAATCTCTCATTTCCATATAGACACTTATAGAGTCTCCTCCGTAAGGATTTTTTTTTCCAATACAAGTTGATTTATTCTCCAGCTTTTCATTCATTAAGCAGGACCGTGTTCCATAACTACTTATATATACAAAATGCATTATAATAGAAACCCTACATTAACTTGTTGTAACAACTGTCCAACACGTCCAAAAACTGCTAGGTAGCAGGACAAGCTTAAAATAACACCCAGAAAGCCCAACTGCTCGACCTCATTTTTACAGAATTAAAAATCACGCTCTTCATACAAAACTTCCCATCAAGACAGATCATGACATTAAGTCAAGACAGAGCAGTTCTACTAAAGTAGCTTAATGAGGGATTAATAGCTCAATAGATTGCATGCTGGCTCATCTCTACTTTTTACTAACAGCCAAATAAAATAGTACTATAGTCACTTCACACTAACAAGAGTATAAATTACCATATTTCGTTGTACTAAATGCTCGATGTCCCTCTTTACTACGTGAAGATGTTCTTTGATGTCATTGAAGTGCTGAGTTGTTTCATAGACTCCTGCAGCAGAGCCAGGATGTTGAGCTACACTGACCAACCTCAGTGTCTCAGACACAGAATTTCTGAAACACAAGAAGACATCTTTCAGCAGAAGAAAAATTTTCATAAAGAGTATTTATGCTGAACACATTTTAGCATTCATCTGAAGTACGTCTTTTGCCCAAAAGGTAAGACATTTCTTATCTTCCAAGAACACTGATGAAGAAACACTTCCTCAACCAAACATTTTCATTTGTTTGTTTTAATTTCATTCCACATAGAATTTCAGTGCATTATACYCTGAAGTCACATTAAAAACAAGAACCAGTTGGTATGCTGTTACTAGACAACTGCTTTGTCTGACTGACAAAGTCTAAAACAAGTGATCTAAATGGCTATGGCCAAGGCTTTAGGATAAACACAGCATATTGCAATCTTTCAAAAAAACTTGAAAAAAAAAAAAAAAGAAGTCATATAAGAAATAAAGAAAAGGCTTTAAGGATAAGAAAAGATTTAGATACATCCTTATGTCATGATGATTACCATTTATGAGAAACTCATTTCCCTTTTGCATTGTCATAATACTTAATATTGTTTTCACATGTATTCATTTTGCTGCTACAACAAATCAAATTAAATCCACAAAAAGTTAAGGCTCCATAACTAGTTTCACTGAAGCTAAACTAATCAATGGACAAAAGCATTTAATCTCTAATCAATATGTTTATATAATTTTTTGTTCCTGTGATGACTCTTCAGTTGCAAAGAGGATTACACTACAGCTAAAAATATCATTTCAATGTTCATCTCTGAGTAAATTAAAAAGAAATCCAAAGACGTATTTTTTGATTGTTTGTTCTGTAAACTATAAACTATTCTATAAACTTCACATTTTGTTCAGAGCAGAGCTTACTTTGATACCCTCAGGCAAGGGCCTTGCTGACCAGCAAATTAACTTCTCCTTAAGCAAAGGTAGTCTGGCTTGAACACAACTTTTTGGGCCACTGCAACAGTAATATATAATCCAATTTTTTAAGTAATATAAAACTATATTACTGATTTTAACTGGCTCATATTTATCATGCACACTGCAAGTTACGCATTAAAGCTTAGATGTTAACAAATCATTTTCATAAAGGTGCATCCATTTATGAGCTTTTCATTCGTTGCTCTCCATTACATTTCAATTCATGTCCCTTTTGGAGAATAAAAAACATGATGAAAAAACTCCGAAGGTCTGATATACACTAAAAAGCACTGTCAGCTCTCTAGAGGTAAAGACTGCAATAACGTCTGTTGTTAGATGAGCTTCACAGCAGTCATCCCTCCAGTGCTGCAGCTCTGCAGTACATTCATACTACCTGAGGCAGCTTCATCCTAAACCAGGGCTACACGCCAGGCTAACCRGCGCTTGCTTCACCTGTCAACCAGGTTGCAGCTACAACACTTCAAACATACTAACTGCACTCCCTGCTAAATGCTGGATTTAGAATTACAACTTTTCCTGATGATTACTATTTTTCTTTATGGAAAAAATAAACTAATCGATTTAACATACTAACACTACGCTGCGCATCTCCCACATAAAAGAAAGTTCTCCTCATATGCAGAGCAAAATGACTGAGGAGCACCCCTTTTCCTTTCATGTTTATGAAACCTCAACCCTATTCCCATCATATACTAGAAGATCAACTACCTTCTATAGTTGCAGAGTAGAAAATAAGTCTTTGGGGGATGTGGGTTTTTTTTGGAGGGGAGGGAGAAAGTTATGCCTGTCTGGTCTACAGCACAGCACACCATCTGTAATTAGTGGAAATATAAGTGTGGAAATTTCTGCAGGTCACTGCAAACAAAATCCATAATAGCTCTACCTTCTCTGATCCTATAGTTCCATCTTTGGATTGGTATCATTTATACATAAAATACATACCAAAGAAAAAAAAGAAAAAAAAAGAAAAAAAACACACACAAAAACAACCTCCCCTCTTTCAAACCCACAACTCTGTTGACTTAACATATCCTTCATCCAGTATTTTTAATTTATTGTCTTTGCATAGATTATTTGAAGTCAATTGCCTATATTTTGAATTCCGGTTGTAACAACCTATGTTAGAGGAAAGTATTCACTAAGAGGTTTTGTTTTGTTTTTTTAAAGACACATATGATCCATGTTCAGCATCAGGATCACCGTCTAATAAAATGCTGAAAAATGCTGATACTAATTACTTCCCTCTACATCCATCAAATTGTCTATTTTTTCCCCACAATTTTCAGCACTAGAGCACAATTATGACTGATTTTGTACTTCTTCCTCCCCATACAACCTGCAAGGTAGTGAACCCAAATCTGTAAYGCCTGCCTTCCCCCGCACTGATCTACTTCTGCTGCTAAAAAGTAAAAACCAAACAACAACAAAAAAAATCCTAAATAGACAGAGCCTATATAAAATTTAATTTATGTTACTTCTACATAAACAATACCATGCATTTAGCTTCCACAGCATAAGCATGCGAGATTCTCCTGTAATCAGATGATTAAGAAATCCACAAATCTTGACAAGAAAATTACTAAGTAAGTCCTTTTCCTCCGGGATGACCAACATGGCAACAGCGGGTTGTTCATTTCTATGTATATAAAAARACATTTCTTTAATCTAAGAAAAATATTAAGATGATGTTACGCAAACTCATACCTAATAAGTGGTCACTAAAAGGGCAGACTGCCAAGGTTAACAGGCAAATTTAATTTGCTTGCTAGATATAAAGATTTGTCAAGAATATTAACATAAGAGCTTTCCTGGAAGAACAAGTGCAAAAAAATGGAAGCACTCTAATCTTCATTCTACACAAACCTGACCTACTTGAATGAATCACAAGAGGCTGCTGGCCTTTGAACTAACGCTGAACAAAAACAAAAGCCACAATAGCTTGCACACTACAACATAAAGTTAGAAGATTTTTTTCTCCAGTTTCTTGCACCAAAGAAAATGAATGCAACTTAAAGAAATTCCAGCTAAAAAACAAGACATTCTTGAAGCAGAATTAAAAAAAAAAAAAAAAAAAAAAAAAAAAAAAAAAA